>NW_024742338.1:3661942-3901942 GCF_018991925.1 Homarus americanus
ATCGATATTACTTCGTTCGGTTACGTATTGCTCTGTTATACAATAACAGTCACTTAACAGTTACACAGTTGGTAAAGGCTGAATGTTTTGTTCTCTCCATTACTGTTTTATATACTATTACTAACAAAGTTCTTTGCTGTGTGGCTAGTTACGGTGAAATCCTTTTTGAAAGTGTACATAGAAACTTTTATAATAAACAAACAGAAAAGGAACATATT
Source organism: Homarus americanus (assembly GCF_018991925.1). NCBI lineage: Eukaryota > Metazoa > Arthropoda > Malacostraca > Decapoda > Nephropidae > Homarus > Homarus americanus. The sequence goes on from NW_024742338.1 coordinate 3,662,161, forward strand.
GGGTTTCACTACCCAGAAACCCAATAAACTTCAAATATTCTGGCTCCATTAACTAATCAAGAATCAACGATTAAAGGGCTAGTTCAAATAAATCTTTACCACAGTCAACGTCACACCATCACAGAACCAATGTTACAGCACCACCCCATCAAAGTCACACCATCCCACAGTCAATGTCACACCACCACACAGTAAACGTCAAACAATAATACACTCAACATCAAAAAGCCACCCAGTAAACGTCACACACCACGACCGGTCATCACCCCACCACACCAGTCAACGTGCACCATCACACAGTTAAACGTCACATCATCCATTATAGCGCCGCACCACCACACCGGTCAACGTCGCACCACATCACACATCAATGTAACGCAGGCACAAAATCAACATAACATCACACAGTAAACGGCACCACCACACAGTCCTGACGTTATGCCACCACACACGGTCATAAAAGTCACACCACCACGCAGGCCATAACGCAGTACACAGCGTATAGTATACATCACACAACCACACAGCCCAATGTTATACCACTACACTGTCAACATTACACCCGTCACGGTCAACGTCTCACCACCGCAGTCAACCTTTTTGCAGCCAATCAACGTCACACCACTGCACAGTCAACTTCACAGCCACCACACAGTCAACATCACACCATCACACAGTTACGTCACACACCATAACACAGTCACCCACACTCCAGTCAAAGAACCCACCACCCACACAATTAATGTCACACCGCCAACACAGTCAACGTCACACCACCATTCATTCAATGTCACACCAACATACAGTCAAAAGTCACACCATCACAATCAACGTCACACCACCACACAGTCAACGGCACACCACCACACAGTCAATGTCCACACAACCACAGTCAATGTCACACCATCAAACAGTCAATGCATCACCATAATTCATTAACATCACACCTAAGCACAGTCCTTTTACCATCACACAGTCGACATCATACCATCATAGTCAACATCCGCACCATAAGAGTGAACATCACACACCACAGTCAACATCACACCACCATACAGTCAACATCGATACCACACAATCAACATCACCCCATCATGCATTCCAGCACGTCACACCAGCACACAGTTAACCACACCCATCACACAATTAACGTCAAAGCCACCATAATCAACGTAACACCATCACACAGTCGGCATGCCACCAGACGGTCAACGTCACACCACCACAATCAACGTCACACCACCCACGGTCAGCATCACCTTAACACAGTCCTTTTACACCACCGGTCGGCGTTGCACCACCCCACACAATCCGCTGTCCCATCTTCACGTTTCAACCACACCTGCCCCTGAAGTCAACGTCACACCATCACACAGTCAACGTCAAAACATCACATAGTCAATGCAACACCATCACACAGTCGCGCCTCACCATAATGCAATGACATCACACCCATAACACAGTCACCATCACTCAATTAAACGTTATACCATCATAGTCAACGTCACAACAATATGGGAAGTGCGAACGTCACACAATCCACAGGGTCAACTTCACACCGCCACACAGTCAACGTTACATCAAAACGCATTCACCGTCATACCACACTGTCAACGCCACACCACCACACAGTCGACGTCACACCATCATAATGTCCAACACGTCACATCATCACACTGCCAACGCCACACCACCACAGTCAGCGTCACGCACCCCATCGCGCATGCAACGTAGCACCATCACAAAGTAAACGTCACAAGGTCCTGACATTTCCATGCAGTGACGCCAAGATGGTATAGTTTGCTGTTTGTTTTGATCTGAGATTATAGTTTGTGGTTTCAGAAGCCACCTCAAGGATGACCTTACTGGGTTACCGTTTGATCCAGATAGTTCTTTGGGCAGACTATGTTTATGGCACTTTTCTAGCCCCACTCCTCCCCATGTGGGGAGTTGAGCAAGTGGTTCCTGAAAAGTTGCTTAGTCGCACCAGAGGACAGGTTACACTGCACTATCATGCAGTGCATAAGGACTTTCTTGGCCCCATACTACCTATGTGCATAGTTGTGACTAGAGAGACTCCCCCACGGCAGTCATCTCTGTCTGTCTCGTCCCCCTCGACCATCGCCATGTGGGACTTTTTGGGGACTTTGCCAAGGTTTGATGATGTTCTTGAAATATGATGAAGCTGGATGATGGCTGCGCATGAGGATTGATTTATGTGTGATGAGCAGAAACTCAAGCTGCAACCCACATATCTTGGCTCTCTCCTTTCGATTCAGTGGTGTAAGTGTGGCAATGATTGGGGAGAGGATACCAATGGACTACCGATATCCCAGTTTGTTGGGATTCGACATAAGAACATAAGAACATAAGAATGGAGAGGAAACTTTGCAGGCCCTGTTGGCCCTGTCTGGAGCAGTCCCGTTTACACCCAACCCCTATTGCTCATATGAGCATCCAACCTATGTTTGAAGCAATTCAGCGTATTCCCGGGGAGTTAATGATGATGTTGGTAGCGTTCCATTCATCCACTACTCTGTTTCAAACCAGTGTTTACCTATTTCCGCCTAAATCTAAATTTTGTCCTAAAATTTTAAAACCATTATTCTGGGTTTGTCTGGTTTGGATAATTTGAATACTTACATGTGTCCTTTGTTTTAGCCCTGCCTTCCCTTATACACCTCTATCAGGTCGCCCCTCGCTCTACGTCTCTCAGGGTACAAATTAAGATGCCTTTTAACCTGTCTCTACCACTCAAGGTTCCCTAATGCCCGAGATTAGTCTTGTCATTCTCCTCTGAATTCTTTCCAAAGGATTCTATATCCATTCTGTAATCCCGGTGACCAGAACTGAACTTCGTAATAATCAGGTATTGAATTATACAAAACAAGATACAGTTTTAGGATGACCTGCGCTAGTCTTGTAACCAACTAGCACTCCTTCGTATGAACCGTGCTTTATTAGCGTTGTTACGAGCAAAAACCACATTGTTTACTTGCTTATGCAGGTTCCTACTTATCATTACTCCTAAATCTCTCTCTACGCCAGTCCGGATTTCTCTATGGCATCGTTGTTAATGGTATCCTGGTTTCCCTGTTTGCATCTCCTGCTCAGTTATTTACATTTGTAGGCGTTTGGTTTCATCTGCTGCATTTTCCGACCATTCGAAATTTTTTTAGATCTTCCTGTGGTTTGCCGACTCCTCGTCAGATTTGATAACACGTCCTATTTTAGTGTCATCAGCAAATTTACTTATGTTGCTGTCTATGCCGATATCTGTCGTTTATGTATATAATAAACAATAATGGTCCAGAAATGCAGGCAGCAGAACTCCACTTGTGACGTTATCCCAGCTGGACTTGGATGCCGTTAATGCCCACTTTCGCTGTTTCCTGTCCTGTAAACTTGCGCCCATAATCCATTTAAGGATGTCACCTTTGTTGCCGCAGGCTTCTACCTTTCTAATTAGTCTTTCGTGGGGACTCTTTCGAGCTTTACTAAAGTCGAGATATACCACATCATAATTGTGCCCCTAGTCACCGATTCAGCGATGAAAAGAATATTATCGTTAGTTAGGCGAAACGTCCGCTTGTGAAGCCATGCTGGAATCATTTGATCGTCTGTGCTTCGTTGATTTCGAATAGAGTTTGGAAATTGATTGCTTCAGTAATTTGCCTACTATTGATGTTCTGAACTGATTGGGCGGTAGTTAGGGGGATAGTGATCTATCCCCCTTCTTGAAAATCAGTGTTATTCGCTATCCTCCAGTTCTGGTACTACACCTGTTTTTAGGACATATTAAACAACTTTGCTAGAGCGCCGCTAAAAGCTCTTCCTTACATTCCTTTAATACTCTGTAATATATCGCCAGGACAGGTGACTTATTAGGCTTTAATTTGTCTATTTGCTTACTGCTGTCGTTACTAGTCACTACTATCTCCGCCATTGTTTTTCTTCACTATCTCTAGGGTAAGTCGGTGCCTCCGGAGTACATCATGTTTAAGTTTTCAGTGGTGAAAACTGTTGAAAAATATTATTCAAATTGTTGCTCATTTCTTCCCATCGTTATCAGTGAGCTGCAGTCGACCATTATTTAGGTTAATCTTTTCTCGTGTTTTTTAAGATAGCTACCTATAACCTTCCTTTGGCCAATGATGTTCTTTAATAATATTTACATCATTTAGGGTCATTGTTGTCTGATCTGGGTTTTTAACATTGTAATTTACCTTTAATGCATTAAGTAACTCACTTCTTTAAATTAGCCATTGAACTGAAGAAAAACGTCCTCAAGATCTAAAATTACATCAATTAAATTGTCATTTGTCCAGGTTCACGGCCAATGACACCCCCTCTCTCAGCTGCCTCTTTAAACTGTCAAAGTTTGCCTTCTGAAATCTGGTACTTTGGTAGATTTTCTTACGTCTGCCCTGAAAATCTAACTGAGATCAATTTTCTTTTTGTGATAAGCTGTTTTGCAAGTTAGATTTCCCTCCCCTCGACATTGCTAATGAGGTTTCTCTGTTACGACAGAACTAAATCCAGTATATTATTACCCGTGTGGGTTTCGGTTTATATGTTGACTTAAGGAAACAGTCGCAAGATCGTCTCCCGAAAAATCCTCTGATTCTTAACCAAGGATTAAGAGTCGCCTACTATACACGAACTTTGTTTGTCCATGCTCAAACCCTAAGCATTTCATCCCAAATAAGGTAGCTCATTGGCCTTCTCCAAGATTGGGGGGTCTATATATTACTCCTGTGATTAATTTTTCCCGACCGTAACCAATTCTATCCATTGTTTCTGTATTCCTCTCAGTTTTTATTTCTTTGTTGTTTCACACTTCAGAATTATCCCTAAATATAAATTGCTACTCCCCTCCTTTCCTGGTGCCCATCGGTGCAGAACAGTTTATGCTTTTAATTTGGTATTTGACCAGTAATTCCACGTAATGTCTAGTTGATCATGTTTCAGTGAATGCAATTATATCGATTTCTTCACATACCAAGCCTAATATCATCCATTTTGTTTCTCATGCTTCTACTGTTAAAAGTAGTATACATTTTAAGTTAGTCTGTTCTGAGTCACCCTTACCGCGTTTGGTTTTAAACTCCCTGTCTAATTTAGTTTTGTCATCATTCCTAACACTACTTTCTGTAATCTTTCCTTGTTTACCCGCTCCCACTGCAGTCTCCACTCACTCGTGTATATGTTACCTTAGCAGTTTAAAAGACTTTGATATCTTTTGAACTGCCCCTCTGACCCAGCCAGGGTTTTCCTCATCCTAGACAGGTGCACCCCATCCCTAACATCAACGCATATATATATGTAGAAAGTGCTTTAAAAAATATATGAACATGTATTTTTTAGGTGTTGTTGGACTTTAAATTTTCTTGCTCCTTTGTCACTGGTGGTGGGGGGTCCGGATAGTTATGCACTAAAAAACCATGAAATATGCATGCAAATATGCACTAAAACAGGGGAAATATGCATTTATATGCACTAAAAATGTCACTTATAAAGCCAAGAATGCAGGTTATACGGAAACAAAATAGTTAATATAAACTAATGTTAATGTTTATTAAGCAATATACGTAATGTATTTAACATATATATGTGAAAGTGCTTCAAAAAATATATATGAACATGTATTTTTTAAGGTGTTGTTGGACTTGAAATTTCTTGCTCGCTGTCACTGGTGCTTCACAATATTTACAAAATAGTACACTTCCATCAGTAGTAAATGCATCAAATTCCTTTACATATGATCTCAGCACTTCATTTTGGTTTCTTTGTACTTTCGGCATTTTCACGAGCAGCAGAAGAGAGTAGCTCCACACAGCAGCACTGCTCCTGACTGACTAACTCACTAGTCCAATGAGTCATGACCAGGTGTGGAAACGACAGATTAAAGCGACGTGACCTCACCTCACTTCACCTAACCACACCTCACCTCACCTCACCTCCCAGTACCACGTGTGCTCATTCAGTGGCAACAAAGAGATACTGCCAGATGAATATTTTACCAAAATATGCATTTATATGCAGTTATCTAGGTAATATGCACTTATCATAGAAATCACGCAAAATATGCATTTGCATATGAAATATGCAAATGCATAACTATCCGGGCCCTACTGATGACCAACACAACACACCTGGGCCACCGTTCATCAAACCTTATTACCTGGATATTTCCGCCTAACAGGTAGTGTGAGAACTCGCCTTAAGTTACCACACAAAGATGGAATCTCCAAGGTTCTTACGGTAAATTTCTACTCTAACTGGTTATGTGATAATTCATCTCGCTGAGTCACTTAGAATGAAGAAAAGATAAATTCTCAAAAGTCCGTATATATAATTTCTCACTTTACCTGCAGATATTAGATCACTTTAAATCGGGAACGATACCAAAATGAATTATGAAATGCACGTGAGTAAAAAATTTCACATCATAAAAACATGAAAACAAGAACAGACGCTAAATGATTGTTACCATACCTTTCCTTCCTAATAACCAAACTTAAAACTACGATACGATGATTATGAATGGTTTCTACGGCAATGGTTAACCCTGAAGCTGAAAATATCGTGACCAGATTCATTATTTCACCTGGTTTAGAGGGCAACTGAACCAGACTTTGAGTGTGGGAACCTTGATCCGGTTTAAAGTGTAGTGTAGTGTTACGTCCTATAGTGTATGGTGTAGTGTGTAATTTAGCATTGTGTAGTGTTAGGTTAGGTTATGTTAGTTTAGGTTGTGTTAGGTTATATTAAGTTAGGTTAGGTTATTATATTAGGTTACGTTATGTTAGGTTTTGTTAGATAAGGTTAGCATTGGGGTGGTTTATCATTAATGTGAAATAAGCTGGGGTTAGTCGTCAGGTGAACTAAACTGGAGGGTTAATCTTCAGGTAAACTAAGCTGGAGGGTTAATCTTCAGGTGAACTAAGCTGGGAGGGTTAATCTTCAGGTGAAATAAGCTGGGAGGGTTAATCTTCAGGTAAACTAATCTGGAGGGTTAATCTTCAGGTGAACTAAGCTGGGAGGGTTAATCTTCAGGTCATACCATTAGTTTTGAGAGAAGGACAACAAACAGCAGAGGGATAACTATTAACTTAAGACTCGTGTAGTATATAATAGCATAGACACAAGGCCATAACTGTCTAGTAAGTTTTAGAGGTTAGGTTAGGTCAGGTCAGGTTAGGTTAGGTTAGGTTAGGTCAGGTCAGGTCAGGTTTTCGAGGTTCAGATATTTCAAACATGGGTGATTAGTCTGTAGAGAGTTATTACATTAATGAGAACTTGTGAATATTTATTTACCTCGATCAGTGATGCAAAACCCCAGCCAGAAAAACACACACACACACACACACACACACACACACACACACACACACACACACACACACACAATACACGCATACATGAAAGAGAGGGGTGAAGTCATCAACATCCTAGAAATTATAAAGAAATACGTGAGGAATGTGTGTGTGTGTGTGTGTGTGTGTGTGTGTGTGTGTGTGTGTGTTATGGCCTCGTGGAAGCAACCTGAAGAAGTTAGTTTTTTGGTGGTGTTGACGGGAGGTGTTTCCTGTGTGGCTGCTGTTGTCATCATCCCCAGCAATATGTGAAGCTTTTAACCTCACGCGTGTGTGTATGTGTGTGTCAACTTTCACTTATATAAAGAACCACGTGAGGAATAATAATAATAATAATAGGCAGATAGGCTGGCAGGCATGAAGGTAGGGAGGCAGATAAGTAGGCAGTCTGGCAGATAGACAGGTAGATAGGCAGGTAGATAGGCAGGCAGATAGGCAGGCAGATAGGCAGGTAGATAGGCAGGTAGATAGACAGGCAGATAGGCAGGTAGATAGGCAGGCAGATAGGCAGGCAGATAGGCAGGCAGATAGGCAGGTAGATAGGCAGGTAGATAGGCAGGCAGATAGGCAGGTAGACAGGCAGGTAGATAGACAGGTAGATAGGCAGGTAGATAGGCAGGCAGATAGACAGGTAGATAGGCAGGCAGATAGGCAGGTAGATAGGCAGGTAGATAGGCAGGCAGATAGGCAGGCAGATAGGCAGTCTGGCAGGGAGTAAAGCGTACAGGCAGGCAGGCAGGCTTGTGCTGCAGTACAGGTGTGTGATAGGCAATTATTGTATATTTTTACCTACGTCACGGTGTTTCAAGTTCACTCCCCCACACACCCACACCACCCTCTCACTCTTTCTTTATGCTGTATGTACTGAGAGAGAGAGAGAGAGAGAGCTTTGTGGCGTTCCTGGTTCTCTTTCTCTTTTCATTCTCTGTCTCTTTGTCTGTTTTATTTATTCCTATCCTTCATTTGTCTTCTTCCCTCCTTCTTCTCTTTCATCTTCCTATTCATTCTTATTTCTCTTCTTTAACAATTCTCTCTCTTGCCTTTCCTCTCTCTCCACCCCACCACCACCACCATCAAGAACAACCATCACCACCCACAACCACCATCAACCACTATTAACACTGTCACCCCACAAGCATGACTCCCCCCTTCCTCCACTACTTCTCCTTCCTCTCATCCAACTCCTATCTCCCTCCATTCTTCCATCCTCCCCTTCCTCTTCTCTCCCTTTCCCTCCCCTCTCCTCCCTCTCGCCCCCTCTTCCTCCACTTCCCTCCTTCCTCTCACCTTCCCTCCTCTCCCTCCCTCACCAAACTACAACAATTACCGTGAGTAGTGTAGTACAAGGTTAATGACCCGGTAGTTCCTGGTGTGTGTGTGTGTGTGTGAAGCCTTGTTCCAGATAAGAGAGATATCGCAAAGTGTTCAGTATTTATGAGAAACTCTGAGGAAAAATAGTGATAACAGTTTACCTTACCTTACCTTACCTTACCTTGATACAATACCTTACCTTACCTTACCTTGAGCCAACACCTGTATGCACTAGTTACTTTACTGTATGTCTTGTTTATTGAACTTAATTATCGTGTTTTTATTGTCTTTTGTTCTATTATAAAACATATTGTTATGGTATTGTTATTATTGTTAAAACACACACACACACACACACACACACACACACACACACACACACACACACACACACACAGACAGAAGACAGAACTTGCAAAGGTTAAGTCATTTGATTTATCTATTCCTAATTATTGTTTATCATCATGTTATAGTTAGACTCCACCACTTACCTGTCGCTAATGACGTAATTACAGGTGAGAGTTGTTAACCTGATGCCGTCTATTATTGTACTATTATTTTATTTAACAATTATATCTATAACTTCTTCCTCTTTATTACTGGATAATTTGTCTATTATTATTATTATTATTATTATTATTATTATTATTATTATTATTATTATTATTATTATTGTTGTTGTTGTTGTTGTTATTGTTGTGTTTATCGTTCTTCTCACTATAATTATTACTCTATATTATTCTTATCATTATTACCATTAACACTTGAAGCAGAAACGTTCACACGAGTTCAAAACTGTTTAGTGAGAGAGAGAAAGAGAGAGAATTACCTCCTAACCTTGGTCTAATAAACACCTCGGAGTCATCACGCTGTACCAGGACCTTAGTTGATCAGTGAGCAAAGTTGAACTACAATTGGCTGATCAGTTTGTGATGCTTTCTAGCTGAAGGACATATTACCTGAAAACACACACACACACACACACACACACACACACACTACTGAATCTCTCCTACCTGGTGTTCATTTCACCATAAATCTTCCTCTCTCCTTACACACGCAGTCATCTTATTACGTCACATTTATATCATCACCACGCCTTGACGTCATCACTACACCCTGCCGTCATCACCACGCCTTGACGTCATCACTACACCCTGACGTCATCACTACACCCTGACGTCACCACCACGCCTTGTCCTCAAAATATACAATCAGATTAATGTCCTTCGTTTAACGTTCCCAAAATATTTTAACCTTGATCTCCTTCTAATCAGTTCCCAATCACCCCACCAATCACCCCCCAATCACCCCCACCAATCACCCCCCAACAATCACCTCACCAGGGCCAGTAACCAGACTATTGATCTTACCTGTAATCTGTTCTTCATTACCCACCTGTTGTGTCGGTAATGTGAGTCAATTCTGTTCCTGCTGGTTTAGTTGATACGCACACACATACAGACATACACACATACACACACACACACACACACACACACACACACACACACGCTGGAAATATGTCGACGACTCCACCATTGGGATCAGCGTCAACAATTCTACTCCCAACTATACCGCCCTTCAGGATTTATTGAACAGTCTTCAAAACTGGGCCACCAACAACCATGTCACCATCAACCATACCAAGACCATGGTTATGCACATCAACCTCTCCTCCGACATTGTCCCACCTCCTTCCATTACTTTAGGTCCGAACACACTCCAGGTTGTAGATTCCACGAAGCTCCTCGGCGTCACCATAGACAACAAACTAAATTGGAAACCACACGTCAGTGAAGATGTCAAATCCTCCAGTTTCCGTCTCCACCTCCTCCGCCGACTCAAGTCCCTCGGAGTTCCTGCAAGGAGCTCCTCAGTGTTTACACAACATTCATACTCCCAAGCTCACCTATGCCTCCCCACCTGGTCTTCCTCCCTAAATGCCACACAACGTAAACACCTAGAAAAAGTGCAAAAGAGGGCATGCAAGATTATTCTCTCCCCTTCCTACTCCACTTATCAAGAAGCGCTCAACACACTGACCCTCTCGGCTCTCACTAACCATCACCACGACCTCATCTGCAAATTTGGTAAGAAGCTTCTACACCATCCTCGACACCGGCTCCTACTACCACCTGAGATCCTTAGCCTGAGAATTGCTGTTCGACACCACAACCGCATCCAGCCCATACGTGCACGAACTGATCGCTATAAGAACAGCCCAGTCCCAACCATTGTAAAAATTGTCAATAACTAGTAATAGACCAGTGTATTCACTCCCAGTAAATACTACTTCTTGCACTGTCACTATGTTGAAATGCCCTGTAGTTTGAGCTTTTCCCCATCTAGTTATTATATATCTTATTTGTGTCACTTATGTTACTTGTATATTATTTATAATTCGAAACCCATTCCCCAAATATGTTACTGTATATTTTCAGCCTTCTGGCTGCCAAGCTCTTTCAATAAACCGTTAATTATTATTATTATTATTATTATTATTATTATTATTATTATTATTATTATTATTATACATCACATCCTCTCCTCCTCCTCTTACTATTCTTCTTCGTCTTTTAAACCTCCCACTTTCACCTTCACCTCCTCCTCTTCCTTCTTCTTCTTCTTCTTCGTCTTCTTCTTCTTCCTTCTCCTCTTGTTTTTTCTTCCTCTTTCTCTTCATCCTTCTCCTCTTCCTCCTCTTCCTTCTGCCTCCTCCTCCTCCTCTAAGCCTTCACTAAGACTAACCATGTTTGGTAACACCACCGTGTCTTAAGCCTCTTCTCTGAGTCTTAAGTCTTATTAACGAGTCTTTGGTCTTTTCTCCCTCTCCTCCTCCCTATCGTCCTCCTTCTATTCCTCCTCCCTCTCCTCCTTCCTCCTGTTTTTCCCCTTCTCTTCCTCCTTCTATCTATCTGGCTTTGGATCACCGTAAACTAACCTAACCTAACCTGAGCTAACCCTTTCAGATAGCGTTAGGGTATATAGTCATCAGGTGAAATAAGCTGTAGGGGTTCTATTCTTCAGGTGATCCCTCGCTTCCTCACACACACACACACACACACACACACACACACACACACACACACACAGGGGGTAAGGTCGTGAAGAAACACGCAATTGACCTCTTTAACTACTGCCAAGCTGTTGAGGGGTGTGTGAGGCATGACCCGGTGATGCTTAACCTCTGCTGAAACTGACAATTGTTCCTCTGATACAAAACTGTCTCGTTGGCCTCAGGGTACACAGGGGGGGTGGTGTGAAAGGGGATGGGTGAGGGTGAGAGTGGGGAAGGAGAGGGATGGGTGAGGTAAGGGGTGGAGTGGATGAGGTGGGTGTTGGAGGGGTGGGAGTGGGTGTGGGGTGGTGGTGATGAGGTTGGAGGAGGAGGAGGTGGAGGTGGGGGGATGAGGGTGGGTGGGGGAGGGTTGAGGGTGGGTAAGGGGAGGAGGGTTGATTGCTACAGATGATCCAGATGATTTAGTTAATTGAAATTGGGGTGAGGTAGTGAAGTCAAAGGTGCAGGTCGCCATTGTGGTTGTCTCTCTAAGTTGTGTGTGACTCGTGTGAAGTGGTGAGGAGAGAGAGAGAGAGAGAGAGAGAGAGAGAGAGTGTTGTGTGTGTTTAAGTGTCGTTAAGTGTTATATGGTGTAGGTTGTTAGATGTTGCGGTGTGTGTGTGTGTGTGTGTGTGTGTGTGTGTGTGTGTGTGTGTGTGTGTGTGTCTTACAGTACGTGTTATAGGTTACGGTCAGCACTGCTTTTTTTAAGATCCCTACACCACGTTGATAAGACTGATGCTGGGCTGACAGGAATCTTCGTCATTGTCAGCAGAGTCAGGTCACAGGGGATTTTGGCGGCGATTATAAGAATTTCTGGGCGTTCAATTCAGGTAAGATTCTGTGATCGTGGATGTTGTGTTGTGTTGCGTTGTGTTGTGTTGTGCTGTGTTAGATGACTGACTATATGGGTCTTGGCGTCAGTTATTTAAAGATCTTAAGATAAGTTTTTACCCCTAACTGGTGATGTGAGAACGTGTTTGTCTGTCTCACTTAGGTTAGGTTAGGTTAGGTTAGGTTAGGTTAGATTAGGTTAGGTTAGGTTAGGTTATATTAGGTAATGTTATGGTAGGTTTGTTAGGTTAGATTATATTAGACTCGATAAAATGCAGTTTATTAGAAAGGTAACGTACTGTATTTCTTAAGAAAACACGTAGCGATATTATTTTTTGACACTGAAATGGAAAATTTTAAATACTCGTAAACCAGAATACAATATATTCGCTGTTAAAATCTTCACAAAAACCCGACAATCAAAACATAACCATTATTGTTTTCATTTCTTAAGACTTATCACCGAGTATCTGGCAAACTGCTTCAGGTTCTATAGTCTTCAGTAAATCAGTTCCGTCGAGCAGATTAAGACGGCCTCCTGAATCCCCCAGACGATGCTGACGAAGTATAGTGATCCCCCCGCGAGGCAACAGTACAATAGGGGGCGGAGAGGGAAGGGGGTAAGGGTAGGAGGGGAAGGGGGTGGGAGAGGGGAGGGGGGGAGAGGGGAGGGGAGGGACGGGGAGGTAATCACATCCTTGAGACACCTACAAAGAATATACTGTGTCTATGTCCAATGAGCAGTTAAAGCCTAGAGATAGTTTGAACAGTTAGCCCTTGTTAGAAAGATGGATTCATAGACTGTTGCTCCCTCCTAGTTATTATTATTATTATTATTATTATTATTATTATTATTATTATAAGTACAAGGCTGGTGGTCTTGTTTTAGTGGGTTAAACTATTGTGGGTGTGATTGTACAGAGTTGGGTCAGTTGTTCGTTTAATTCCGCTTCAGTTACTTCACCAACACACACCACTATCAGCACCAATATACACCAACACCATTAACACAGTACCATCATCATCACCAACACATCACCATCACCATTTCACCACTATCACCACCACTATCACCAACACATCACCATCCCAACACCTCCCGGCAGCCCAGGTGAGGGAGGAAGGATCATCACATTTTCAACAAATCAGAGCAGCTCGACTGAGGGACAAGGCTGCAGGTAAGTACTTCACCATTAAGTCTTTGATGACCTTGCTAGCGGCGCCTCCGTCAGCACCCACCTCTGAGACTCTACCTTCACTGGTATATAAGAGAGAGAGTGAGAGGGTGAGGGTGTGCATTCACTCCCTCCCCTCACTCCTTGTAACACCCCCAACCATGGTTATACGCAGGGTAAGTAGTGTTATAGTGTAGAGATCAAGTGTTATTCATCTCCCCAAGTGTTGGTAGAGCAAGTGTGTGTCATGTAAGTTAACCAAGATGTATGAGTGTAATACCTCGTGGTCGTCAGGTACACACACCACAACTAACAGTGAACATGTGGTAATAGTCAGGTGATAAATACAGGAAGTTAATATACTCAGTAATAATGAAATAATAATTCAGTTTAGATATTAACCCCGTGTTGTGGTCAGTAATTGTTGTCCACTGCCTCAGCTGACACAACACACCTGCTGGAAGACTGGAACACAACCACACACTCACTCACACTCTGCGTTAGAGGGTCTTCCTCAAAAAACTTCGCAATACGTAAGTCAAGGATCCTTATAGAGAGCCTGGAGGATCCTTATAGAGAGCCTGGAGGATCTATTATTAGGATCCAGTGTTTCAAAGATCGTACATCACCTCCTCAACACTGGTAATAATAACAATAATCTTCCTTGAGTAGTGTAACTGTTATGATAAGGTTGTGTTACTGCTAGAGGTATTAATACGTTCATTAGTATCAGTTTCCACAACACAACTGTAACAACAATCTAGTGTTTGGTTGTGGTTTCACTGTGTTGTATTAACTCCGTTTTGTTTGGTGTCGTAACTTAAGTAATCATAAGGATTAACATTGTGATTCCAAACCTTGGCTTAACCTCTTGTGTTTGAAGTAATGTTACATGTGCTGTAATGTTGTTGGTGTCAGTAATAGATGAAGGTCGATCAAGACTAGATTAAAATCCTCTGTTAACATTATCAGCACACGTCACCATCATCACTATGTCACTATATAGAGCAGATAACTTCTCCCAAAAGTCCGCAGCTCAGTCAGTCAGTTAGGGTGGGGACTCAGAGGCGGATAACACACTTAAAACTAACTAACCACAGTGATGGAAGGTGACATCTCTTACGACAGATTCTGATGGCTGTGTGCCTGGTGAGTGTGGTGGTGGCCCGCCCGGACCGCCCAGCCCCCGCCGGCTACGGCTACCCCGTCCCCGACCATCCCCTCGCCTACACCCCGCCCCCTCCAGAATACAGGACCCCAGAACCATCCTACAGGGCCCCCGAACCTACATACGAGGCTCCTGCCCCATCCTACAGGGCCCCCGAACCTTCGTACGAGGCTCCTGCACCATCCTACAAGGCCCCTGAACCAACATACTCCGCCCCAGCTACATCCTACAAGGCCCCTGAACCAACATACTCCGCTCCAGCCACATCCTACAAGGCTCCTGAACCAACATACTCCGCCCCAGCCACATCCTACAAGGCCCTAGACCAACATACTCGCTCCTGCTACATCCTACAAGGCCCTGAACCAACATACTCCACGCCCAGCCTACATCCTACAAGGCCCTGAACCAGCATACTCACTCCAGCCCACATCCCCTACAGGCTCTGTTGCCTCGCTCCTGCTACATCCTACAAGGCCCTGAACCAACATACTCCGCTCTCTGCTACATCCTACAAAGGCCCCTGAACCAACATACTCACCCCAGCTACATCCTGCAAAGGCCCCTGAACCAACATACTCACGCCCCAGCTACATCCCCTCTACAAGAGCCCTGAACCAACATACTCACTCAGCCCCTCCTACAAGGCCCCTGAACCAACATACTCCGCCCCAGCTACATCCTACAAGGCCCCTGAACCAACATACTCCGCTCCAGCCACATCCTACAAGGCCCCTGAACCAACATACTCCGCCCCAGCCACATCCTACAAGGCCCCTGAACCAACATACTCCGCCCCAGCCACATCCTACAAGGCCCCTGAACCAACATACTCCGCCCCAGCCACATCCTACAAGGCCCCTGAACCAACATACTCCGCCCCAGCCACATCCTACAAGGCCCTGAACCCAGCATGCTCCGCCCCAGCCCACATCCTACAGGCCCTGAACCAGCCTCCGCCCAGCCACCCTGCAAGGCCCTGAACCAACTTGTCTCACGCCCAGCCACATCCTACAAGGCCCCTGAACCAACATACTCCGCCCCAGCCACAAGGCCCCTGAACCAACATACTCCGCCCCAGCCACATCCTACAAGGCCCCTGAACCAACATACTCCGCCCCAGCCACATCCTACAAGGCTCCTGAACCAACATACTCCGCTCCCGCCACATCCTACAAGGCCCCTGAACCAACATACTCCGCCCCAGCCACATCCTACAAGGCTCCTGAACCAACATACTCCGCCCCAGCCACATCCTACAAGGCTCCTGAACCAACATATGAGGTAGGTAGAAGTTGTGTATTTGAGGGGTCCATCTCCCCTGACAAGTTAAACACGTGTTAGAGTAGTTGTGTACTTAGATCACACAACTGAACCATAAGTAAAGCTCCATTATTTTCCTCTTTATGTGAGCTAGACTCTGGGTTATGTAGTGATCCAGACCGTGAAGAGTCGTCGTCAGATGAGGATTTGTCTGGATCAGGTTCCCAAGTAAACAAACTGTACATATGTGGTGATAAGTCATATTTCCCTTGTGTTTGTTTCTGGTGACACGAGTTTGACACATACAAGTACATGATGGTGTAGTTAAGATGCTAACTTAACATTACCTTCCAGAAGGGGATGCCGTTCGACTTCGCGTACAACGTTGTGGATCACTACAGCGGCAACGACTACGCCCACAACGCCATCTCTGACGGTAGTGTTGTGAACGGTGAGTACCGCGTCGTGCTGCCTGATGGCCGCACTCAGCTCGTCACCTACACGGCCGATGACTACAACGGCTACGTGGCCGAGGTCACGTACGAGGGTGAGGCCCAGTACCCAGAGCCCCAGTCCTATGGCACCCCTGCCCCAGCCCGGTCCTATGGCACCCCTGCCCCAGCCCGGTCCTATGGCACCCCTGCCCCAGCCCGGTCCTATGGCACCCCTGCCCCAGCCCGGTCCTATGGCACCTGCCCCCAGCCCAGTCTATGGCACCTGCCCAGCCTACAATCCCCATCCCCAACTTATGGCACCCCAGCCCGACATTCAAACCTCATTGCAACTTATAGCACCCCTGCCCCAACCTACGACACCTGCCCCCATCCTACAGCCCCCTGCCCCCATCCTGCAGCCCCCTGCCCCCATCCTACAGCCCTCCTGCCCCATCCTACAGCTCTCCTGCACCGACCTATGAAGCACCATCTTCTTTTTACGGAACTCCTAGCCACTAAATGCTCTTAAACAAACTGAATGCTAATTTATGTCGAATAGAGTTTACATTATGACGAATATATTTATTATACTTATGAAATAAAAATCAGATTATTCAAGTGTCTTTCAAAATCCTTCTCTGGAAACTTGTCTGGTGTGGATCACAGTGCTACGGTGTCTCCGAATTTCTGGAAGTAAAACAAGAATTCTAAAAGTGCAAAATCCGACCTCGACTCGATTAATGCAAGATGCTGTGGAGTTTGAAGCTTCGGGTAAATATTTGGGGTTGAGGACACAACACTCGTCTACTACCCTAAGAGTCACTGGTTCGCACCCACTGTGAGAGGTTACCTATTTTTATAGTTAAGGAAGTGAAGGTGATAAGAGTGCAAGGCCGGCAACACTTCTTTCATGTGTGCCGAGGCTTAGTGTTCAGTGTACTGTGTCTGCACCGCCTGCAACTATGGAACCACTTTTAACTTGTCTCTCGAGTGGACCAGAGATCGTCCACGTAGATCATCGTGTGTTTGTATTGAGAGGCTCGTGTAATGTGTTGAAACTTGGAGAATCTTCATGTAAAGTTTAGTAACTCCCACACACCCATCACCCAGTCCCCACACGGCCATCACCCAGTCCCCACACACCCATCACCCAGTCCCCACACACCCATCACCCAGTCCCCACACGGCCATCACCCAGTCCCCACACACCCATCACCCAGTCCCCACACACCCATCACCCAGTCCCCACACACCCATCACCCAGTCCCCACACACCCATCACCCAGTCCCCACACACCCACTATCACCAGTCCCCACCATAAAGCACTATATTATCTAAACAGAGGTCAACAAGAATCAGCCGAAGAAACATTAGCGCGGTTGGACGTGGTCTACCCTGAGCATATACAGTATATTCTCACACTATATCATACTGTTAGGGGAATACTTTTTACTAAGAGACCAAGTGATAATACTAATAAAACACATTGATGCTGTGAAATTCATTATTCTTGATGGTGATGGTTTGACCTTGTAGTAACCGAAAGTGACAGTACTAACGAGGTAATAATATGCACGGCAGCGGTGACTTGTGATGGGGAGAGAAAATTCCTCGAAAAATTTTCAATCAATCTGAACCAGTCACAAGAACAACAACAACAACAATAATATTCCTATAATGAATAAATTTCAAGGTCATAATAGAAAGTTATGTTACGATATTGTATGATAACTTATTGAACTAGACTAAGACATGGAAGGTGAAATCAAGATGAGGTGCTAATCTTCAGGTGCTCCTAGAATACCTGGCCAGAGACACCATTATATAGCTAATATTGAGTTATAGTTTTGATGGTAATTTCTGTTCCTATAACTTATATTTCATTGTCTATTATTATTATTATTATTATTATTATTATTATTATTATTATTATTATTATTATTATTATTATTATTATTATTATTGTTATTGGCCAGAACAGTAATTCCTGTATAACCTTGTGTATATGGTGGGGGTCGTGTGTGGGGGGACTATCTGGAGGGAGACACACATACATACACAAAGACTGGCCTGAGGGTGGGTGACCTGTCTATAGAGCTACACGACGCTTGTCACGTCAACACCAGCAGCTGCTCCTTTCATACTGCACTGTATTACCGAGAAGACCGGACAATTCGCCAACTGCACTGGCTAACCATTACCCCGGAATACGAGTCTCAAGTCGATTAACTTCCAGGTCCCCAATTACTGCTTGGTGGACAGTCAAGTGGCGTAAAGAAACTTGCCCTTAGTTTCACCCTGCCCGGATTCACTTGCTTGAGAGGCGAATATGTTGACCAGTACACCATAGGTTGCCACAAACACACACACACACACACACACACACACACACACACACACACACACACACACACGGTGACTCAGCCTCTACCCTTCCCCTATACTTAGCTAAAACTTGCCGTGAACTTTGACAGGGGAGAATATTGACACATTTCAGATTGCTAAAATTGTCTTTTTTACCCGATGACTTACGACCCAGAGGTTAGGTGAGACGTAACTCGGTACTGTGATCAACAGGAATTTGCTCTCAAGCATTTTGGTGAGAATATTGTTATTATAGATGATAGGAAAGTGTGCTTGTGTAGTGTGTGTGTGTGTTAACAGAGGGGGGAGCGGTGTAATAAACAAGAATGATGTTATGGTTTGACTCACACCATCATGGACAAGTAAAGAAAGAATTACAAGAGAGATCATTGGTGTTTGTTGATGTTGGACCAGTGTGATGGACGAGGTCTGTGTGTGCTCCTTAACTCGTCACGCTAAATACTGATGATCGCCAATTAGGCCCTAAAAAGCAACTAAAGTTTTTGCAAAAACGGAAAACTTTATTTTTATTGCTATAACTCAATAAGAATCAATTTGCATATAGTACAATTTGCTGTTTCTTTGTAGACGTCGTTTACTGTCATAAAGTAACATTTTACCTAAAGTAGAGGTTAGGTTAGGTTTTGCATGAAACAATTCATTAGTATGTATTTTATGATCTACGCAGTATATGGTGGTTTGTAGAGGTCAAAAGTTAAAAAATCCCGATATATATATATATATATATATATATATATATATATATATATATATATATATATATATATATATATATATATATATATATATATATATATACAGAGCTGCAGTGATCGCCCCGCGGGGCAGGTGTGTAATAGAGCGCCTCGGCCCGGGGCAGTGTTCTGTGGTCGCTTGTGGTGTGGTGGTGAAGATCACTCGGCGCTGTAATGGATGAACAGTAACAGTCGTACACCTCGTGAGGCAACACTCGCCATACGTCCTTCATAAAGTTTCATTATATCACTTTTGTGGCAAAGAAAATCTTAAGTGTATCTGTCTGTTTATATAATTGTTTGTTATGTCTCATTATCTATATTATTGTTTACTTATCTAAGTATTTGTTTACCTCCCCATGTCAACCAGTCTACAGTTTATATCAATATGCATGTCTGTCTGTGTCTGTCTACATCATTATCTTTACTGTATGTATCTGTAGTTAAGGTCATCAATACATACTGTGTGGTGGTGGTCCAGTGTGTGGTGATGGACCGGTGTGTGTGTGTGTGGTGGTGGTCCAGTGTGTGGTGATGGACCGGTGTGTGTGTGTATGTGTGTGGGTCAGTGTGGTGATGGACCGGTGTGTGTGTGTGTGTGTTGTCGGTCAATTAATGTCCCAGTGTTCAGACCGAGGTATTGTGTGTGTCGTAGTGGTGGTCCAGTATGTAGTGATGGACCGGTGTGTGTGTGTGGTGGTGGTCAGAGTGTGTGGTGGTGGACCACGGTGTGTGTGTGTCGGTCCTTACTAAAATTCAGGTAGAAAAAATAACCTGGAGGACAGATTGATGTATTTTCCTCTCGTCCACTCCCGGAAGTCAGCTAGCCACGACTCGACCTTTCTTTCCCACTCTCTCCCTCTCACTCTCAATCCCTCTCACTCCCTCATACACTCCCTCTTACTCCCAATCCCTCTCACTCCCTCTCACACTCCCACACTCCCTCTCTCTCTCATCGCCATTTAATACCTGCTTGGCCACATTAGACGTACCTGGCGCTGGCTGCTTCCCCTCACCTGTAATTAAGACGAGTTAAGATCATCATTATCTCAAGGCCGATAACATCACCTAGTGTGTGTGTGTGTGTGTGTGTGTGTGTTTTCATCATATAAATATCAGGGCTGTGGAGTCGGAGTCGGAGTCGGAGTCGGAGTCGAGGAGTCGGAGGAAATTTCGGCTTGTGGAGTCGGAGTCGGAGTCGGTAAAATTGTCCAGACTCCGACTCCGACTCCGACTGAAGCTATTCTGTTCCTAAGAACAAATATATGAACTCAGGCATATTCATTGCAGTGATTCCACTGATCCCACTAATTTTCTTAAATTATTAAAAGAATTTATTTCCATTTTATAAGCATTATTATGAATTTATTGTAGCAGGCACAGTATAGCACTATAATTTTGGACGATAGTCTCTTCTTTACCATTTGAAATTTTGAATTATATCAAATTTTGTTTCTTTGAAAACTGCACAGAAGCTCTCAGCTGCAAAATAATTAGCTACAACCTGTTTTGGGTGAGATTAAGGCAAATTTAATTTAATAACTTAATCATGTAAGGTTTATCCATTTTCCTTAATAAGGTATTCATTTCTTTAATGTACATAAATATATAACTTTACTTTAAAAGGAATTGTGGGATCATCATTTAGATCCACATCAGATTATGAGCTTAAACAAAATTCATATGCTGAGATCGAACTTTTAGATATACATGTAAATGGTGTTTTCTAGTTAATATCTTGAATTCTTAATAAATTTATTTTTCTTTTGATTGAAACTTTGAAAGTCAAGCCTATCATCTTTTTGTAGTTCTTAAATATCGTCCAGATCATTAATAAAGCTGTAGCAGTATAGCCTCGGTGTTTTACTTTTTACCTATGCAGGTTACAACATACAAATTACAATTAGGATGGTAGAAATAGTTGTTACAAATAGGCCAAGGAGTCGGAGTCGGAGTCGGAGTCGGAAGCATAAAAATTTGAGGAGTCGGAGTCGGAGTCGGAGTCGAAGGTTTTGTCTTCGACTCCACAGCCCTGCATATAATACACAACAACAAGGAGACATGAGCGCATTTGAAACGAATATATTTAAACAGGACACGAACACAGGACACGAACACAGGACACGAACACAGGACACGAACACGGGACACGAACACAGGACACGAACACAGGACACGAACACAGGACACGAACACAGGACACGAACACAGGACACGAACACAGGACACGAACACAGGACACGAACACAGGACACGAACACAGGACATCACAAAATCCAACAGCCATATTAAAGGGACACCAAATTGGGGCCGCCATTAGGACACACTCTGAGGACTAATTTCTGGACATGTCTGGAGGAACCTTGAATAGGATATGAAAATGGACACCCAAAGGGGAAGAGAGAGAGAAAGAAGGAATAAAGGAGGAGAGATGAAATAAGGACACTCAAAATAGTTGCCCGGGAGTGTAGTAGTGAAGATGGAGTCGTGAGGTGTGTGTGTGTGTGTGTGTGTGTGTGTGTGTGTGTGTGTGTGTGTGTGTGTGTGTGTGTGTGTTACATATAAAAATAACTTAACCAAATCCCACAGACACAAACACACATGTACATATACACATAATAACTCTTCCACACACACAAACATAGACACCAAAAATCTACACACACACACACACACACACACACACACACACACACACACACACACACACGCACCACATCATAGGCAGCTGTGACCTCGCCCTATATAAGTGTGGCACTTTCCAAAGATCGGGCAAGAGGTGCCTCACCCACCACCCAGTGCCATACACCAGTGCCATAACCAGGTGCCACTTACACACAGTGTCACCACTACCCAGGTGCCCACACCACTAGTGCCACTTACACCACCAGTGCCACTTACACACAGTGCCACTTACACCACACCCAGTGTCACTTACACCACCCAGCGCGCCACCCGCAGTGCCGCCGCACCACTCGGTGCCACCCGCACCACAGTGCCACCCACCACAGTGCCACTTGCACCACCAGTGCTTCCATAACACCACTCGGTGCCGCCCACCACCCAGTGCCATACACCGCAGTGCCACCCACCACAGTACCGCCACACCACCCAGTGCCACTTACACCACCCAGTGCCACCCACCGCAGTGCCACTAACACCACCCAGTGCCGCCACCACCAGTGCACTAACCGCAGTGCACTTACCACCCAGTGCCACTTACCACCCAGTCCACTTACACCACCCAGTGCCTAACCACCCAGTGCCACCACGCACCAGTACCGCCCACCACCGTTTTGCCACCACAGTGCCGCACCACGGTACTAACCACCCAGTGCCACTTACACCACCCAGTGCCACTTACACTAGACGTACAGCCACAGACAACAGCCACTACAGGGTATAGGTCTGTGTGTGTCTCTCTTACGTGTCAGAGAAAGTGAGAGTTAGGAAAAGTATTATACAGATGACTCTCTTTCTTTCTCTCCTACCGGGTAACATGTTGAGAGAGAGAGAGAGAGAGAGAGAGAGAGAGAGAGAGAGAGAGAGGGGTGTTGTAAGTCATTATTAGTGTTCCAGGTGGTGTATTATACAGTACAGTATGGTGATGTATTATACAGTGTGGTGGTGCATTATACAGTATGGTGGTGTAACACAGGTAGAGACAGGTGAACAAAACAAACTTCAAAGCCTCTCAGTCTTCGGGGAGTCGTCAGGTGTGTGTTTCATGGGACGTAAACAATGACTCGGGACTCAAACTCTCCTACTGTACCCTACAATACTGCCGACATATTTTTCCTAACCTAACCTAACCTAACCTGGGGTGATTTAGCTGTGTGGTGAGGCAGGTCTCTCTCTCTCTCTCTCTCTCTCTCTCTCTCTCTCTCTCTCTCTCTCTCTCTCTCTCTCTCTCTCTCTCGTGTTTTCTTTAGTGTCGCCGAGAAATTCCTGTCAACTTTTCAGACCTGGGTGACACCATTGGGGCGTTATGATATGTTTACTCCGAGATAAGAACGCCAAACTAGTGGTGTGGGTGACTTCTATCTCAGCAGGTCACGGCCCGGTGTGTCACAGGTTGTTAGGGATAATCTTTGTGATGCATTTGTTTGGCTTTAACTCAACACACGGCATAAAAGACGAGTTATTAATGGTTCGTGCTGTTAGCCTTTCACCTGAAGAATCTGCATCTCACCTAACCTAACCTAACCTAACCTAACACTAACCTAACTTAACACTAACCTAACCAACACTAACCTAACCAACACTAACCTAACCAACACTAACCTAACCTAACCTAACCTAACCTAACACTAACCTAACCTAACACTAACCTAACCAACACTAACCTAACCTAACCTTATCCCCCTATCCAAAAAATGTTACTTTGGTTTTTCTTAAATAAGTAAAAAAAAAGTATATATATAAAAATTATGGCTCATTAACGCTGATACCAAAATAAATAAATTAATTCTTCCCAACCATACGTTAACTTTTTCCTTAACTGTACAGGGTGAGAGAAAGTATATAACTGGCTCACTTAAAGCAGTATCTTACAAAATGGCGTCAGAGTAGCGCAGAGACGTGACCGAAATTGGATATTGGGTGTTGGAAGCTTTTAAGTATTTGGGTAGAGTCTTAGTGTATGTCTCACCCCATTTTGTTAGGTGCATTACCCCATCCATCCACACACTACTCCTTCCATCCACACTATTCCTTACATCCACACACACCCCATCTACCCACACACCACTCCTTACATCCACACACTACCCCATCCACCCACACACTACCCCATTCAACCACACACCACCATATCCACCTACCCCACGTTCCTCCATCCACCTCATTCAACCACACACCACCATATCCACCTACCCCACGTTCCTCTATCCACCTCATTCAACCACAATACAGAAGCTCCTATCCACACGATACGTCAGTGAAGGGTGGAGAGGAGAGGCGGGGCCGAGTGTTGTTGTATCACACACACACACACACACACACACACACACACACACACATGGCAATGTATGTCGTAATAATAATAATAATAATAATAATAATAATAATAATAACAATAATAATAATAATAATAATAATAATAATAATAATAATGGGTGCCCCTCGTGTACGGTCCAAGGGCCACCTAGGCGTGAATTTGTTTAAGGTGTAGAAGCTGTCGCCAACACAACAACCACACCCTGAGTTAACGAGCTGCATGACCCAGTGTCAGGGAATTAGTCCGAGGAGACCGGACAACTCGCCAACTGCACTGGTTAACCATTACCCCGGAACACATACACAGACATAGATCCACACACAAATACACATACAGACACACAATACCTCGCGTGCTGCACCAAAACAAACAACACTCCAGGAAGTACAACAAAACACCGTCTGTCTCCCACACGTGTCAGTTCATTTACTTACAAAAAAAGAAAAAAAATCGATATTGAATTTGTGTCAAGTTGAGGTGACGTGTTGTCGTGTGGCCTGATACTGTACTGTCGTGTTATACTGTGACCTTCACCTAGACTGACACACTGACACTGATGCTGACGTTTACGCTGACACTGATGTTGACGCTGACATTGACATTGAAGCTTACACTGAAGCTGACGCTGAAACTGGTACTGATATTGAAGCTGAAGCTGACAGTAACGCTGTCACAAATCAAACCGCAGAGATTGGCTGACATTCATAGACAGACACATGTACAGGTAATAAGATATGTGCAGAGACAGACAGACAGACAGATAGACAGACACACCCACAGGTACACACACACACACACACACACACACACACACCGACAGAAAGACTGATATCTATACAGACTGACAGATAAAGACAGAAACAGACACACACACACAAATATAAATAGACACAGACACACAGACACACAGACACACACAGACATCCTTATTGTAGAGCAGAAATTCTCGTGCCATAATTTCGTCTTTTACGTCTGACCACAAAAACTGGTTTACCTGCTAAAACGTAATTAAGGGTGTGGAGTCGAACCCATGTCTTGTAGGTGTTGCAACGAGTCTTACCCATGCGTGCCACCAACCCACTGTGTACCCTAACCTAGTAACCTACCCCAACGTACCATAGACCCATTGTAACCTAACCTAACCTAACCTACCCCAACGTACCATAGACCCATTGTAACCTAACCTAACCTACGCCAACGTACCATAGACCCATTGTAACCTAACCTAACCTACCCCAACGTACCATAGACCCATTGTAACCTAACCTAACCTACCCCAACGTACCATAGACCCATTGTAACCTAACCTAACCTACCCCAACGTACCATAGACCCATTGTAACCCTAACTGCTTTCTTAGCTTTGCAGACCCGACAGCAACTAACCTAACCAACCCCAGCATTACCACTGGGCCATTGCCTTCACCTAACCTAACATACTTTCCTCGACCTTCAGGTATAAGCATGTAGTTGTTTCACCTGTTGCGTGTATTGATGCCTTAAATACCTGGCCGGCACACACACACACACACACACACACACACACACACACACACACACACACACACACACACACACACACTAGGTCGTGCCAAAGAGAGTTTTAGTCATCAATATACCAAGGCTAAGGTGGAATTTGTTCCATGACTCGAAACACACATTTGTACATTGGCTCCATACATGCAAGTGTTGTTCCATTATGTACAGAAGTTGTTCCATGATCAACAACAATTATATTTCCCTATAAAACTCTTTTGTTCCAAGAGCCAAAAGTAATGATTTATCCCACGTTCTGGTATAATTGTTCCATTCCACCAGTTATTCTCTTCTTAGATATAATTATCGAACCTAACTACAAGGGGGTAATTAACACAGGTAAACAACTACAAGGGGGGTAATTAAGACAGGTAAACAAGACGGTGAGAGAGACAGTACAGAGGCCTCACGTACCACACACTCTAACTGGAGGGGTTTACAAGCTAATATGTTGGTCTGTTTTAAAAGTGTGTGTGTGTGTGTGTGTGTGTGTGTGTGCTGGTTGGGGGCTAAGAGTAGGTGCTGTTGATGAAAGGTGATGATGATGATGGTGATGATGATGATGGTGATGATGGTGGTGGTGTGGTGGTGATACTGGTGATAGTGGTGGCCAAAATAGTAAACATTATCCATTTACAACCAGAGGATCAAATAACAATAATAACAAGTATAACATAGATCATTTATCACCACATTACACCATACAGGCCAGGATCACTGCACCATGGATCACCACATTACACCATACAGGCCAGGATCACGGCACCATGGATCACCACATTACACCATACAGGCCAGGATCACGGCACCATGGATCACCACATTACACCATACAGGCCAGAATCACGGCACCATGGATCACCACATTACCATACAGGCCCCAGGAATCACGGCACCATGGATCGCCACACTACACCGCCCAGACCAGGATCACGGCACCGCCGGATTACCACACTACAACATACCAGACCAGGATCACGGCACCATGGATCCACACATTACACCATACAGGCCAGGATCACTGCACCATGGATCACCACATTACACCATACAGGCCAGGATCACGGCACCATGGATCACCACATTACACCATACAGGCCAGGATCACGGCACCATGGATCACCACATTACACCATACAGGCCAGGATCACGGCACCATGGATCACCACACTACACCATACAGACCAGGATCACGGCACCATGGATTGCACTACACACCATACAGGCCAGGATCGGCACCATGGTTACCACACTACACCGCCTGAGCCAGGATCCGGCACCATGGATCACCACACTACACCGCCACGAACCGGGATCACGCTGTGGATCACCACACTACACTATACAAAGACCGGGTTTAAGCACCATGGATCGCCACTACACCATGCAGGCCAGGATCACGGCACCGCCGGATCGCCACACTACACCGCGTGGGAATCACGGCACCATGGATTCTCACACTACACCATACAGCCCAGGATCACGGCACCATGGATCACCACATTACACCATACAGGCCAGGATCACTGCACCATGGATCACCACATTACACCATACAGGCCAGGATCACGGCACCATGGATTACCACACTACACCATACAGACCAGGATTACGGCACCATGGATCACCACATTACACCATACAGGCCAGGATCACGGCACCATGGATCACCACAGTACACCATACAGACCAGGATTACGGCACCATGGATCAGTCACACCACCAAGGTTACCGAGAAGACCATTTTAGATCACAGACCGACCACAAGAGGGCGTGACAGCTCGTTATCGGCCACCTCTCTCTCTCTCTCAGTGTGTGTGTGTGTGTGTGTGTCGCCCTCGGAGTAACAATATAATTCTTGGGGTGACGTAGGAGACTAATGACGCCTTTACCAATGTTGAAGCTATGAACTACGTTTGTAACCTAACCAAACCTAATCTAACCAAACCTAACCTAACCAAACCTAACCAAACCTAACCAAACCTAACCTAACCTAACCTAACCAAACCAAACCTAACCAAACCAAACCTAACCAAACCAAACCTAACCTAACCAAACCTAATCTAACCAAACCTAACTTAAGACGTTTAAATATAAAGAAAATATATGTGGCCGTCCCGTGGTAGAAGAAGCTGTGAGGCCAACCATCTTAGAGACAACTTTGGTCAGGGTATTGAGGGGATGTAACGCCTCTTGTTTACATTTTTATCCTGGTTAATATTTGTGTGTGTAAATATGTCTCAGTAATCAATTATTTATCTACTTATATAATTGTGGAGATTAAGGAAACATATATACAGCAACATACAAAAAAAAAGGTAACTACCCATGATTAAAAATTATATTACTGTTCCTATTTTTATTAGTTCATATACAAGTGTTTTCTTGAGTCAGGTAAAGTGAGGAGTTCCGCGAGGCTCAGGTGTACCAGGGCTTAGTTCATGACGTCACACTTTTTAACCAATCACCCGTCAACGTCACCAACTTTTTAACCAATCACCCGTTAACGTCACCAATACTGTCAATCCGTCCACAGAGAATCGTATCTGCTGCTGTCAGTCATTTAGTATCGCAAGTACAGATTCAGACAAAAATGGTCTTTATTAACAGATCCTAAATGATACGAAACAACCTAAAATAAATATTCTCACCAAGGAACTCACCACCAGGTAACACAGACCAGGTGAGGAAGGCAGGTATAAACACATGACCTCACATGTCACTAATGAGAAGTGTGACCCTCAGCGGGCGTGGTCACCGTGCACAAGTGGGGCTATATAAGACACGCTCACTCTCACTTCTTCAGCAGACAGTCATGAACTCTAAGGTGAGCACTACTGAACACTCTCACATAACATTATATATATAGTGTATTAGTGAACACTTTGGCTGAACATGTTGTAACTTTCTTCCTGCAGGTATACGTCATCTGGTGTCTAGTGGGTGTGGTGGTGGCCCACCCGGACCGTCCAACCCCCGCTGGCTACGGCTACTCCGCCCCCGACCATCCCCTCACCTACACCCCGCCCCCTCCAGCTTACAAGGCCCCAGAACCTACCTATGAGGCCCCTACTCCATCCTACAGGGCCCCTGCACCATCCTACAAGGCCCCAGAACCTACCTATGAGGCCCCTTCACCATCCTACAAAGCCCCAGAACCTACCTATAAGGCCCCTGCACCATCCTACAAGGCCCCTACTC
Organism: Homarus americanus; assembly: GCF_018991925.1. Lineage (NCBI taxonomy): Eukaryota > Metazoa > Arthropoda > Malacostraca > Decapoda > Nephropidae > Homarus > Homarus americanus. The sequence goes on from NW_024742338.1 coordinate 3,691,641, forward strand.
CATCATACAGGGCCCCTGCACCATCCTACAAGGCCCCAGAACCTACCTATAGGGCCTGCGCCATCACAAAACTCTACACCCATCCTACAAGGCCCCTACTCCATCTACAAGGCCCCAGAACCTACCTACTCAGGCCCCTGCCATCCTACAAAGCTCCTGCACCATCCTACAAGGCCCCTGCACCATCCTACAAGGCCCCTACTCCATCCTACAAAGCTCCTGCACCATCCTACAAGGCTCCTGCACCGTCCTACGAAGCTCCGTCATACGAAGTAAGTAAATACCTTTCCATACATTCATAAAAGGTGAAGTAAATGTTTAGGTTAGTCACCAAACGTGAGCCTTATGTGATCATCTTCAACTGTATGATGGTGTAGTTAAGATGCTAACTTAACATTACCTTCCAGAAGGGGATGCCGTTCGACTTCGTGTACAACGTTGTGGATCACTACAGCGGCAACGACTACGCCCACAACGCCATCTCTGACGGTAGTGTTGTGAACGGTGAGTACCGCGTCGTGCTGCCTGATGGCCGCACTCAGCTCGTCACCTACACGGCCGATGACTACAACGGCTACGTGGCCGAGGTCACGTACGAGGGTGAGGCCCAGTACCCAGAGCCCCAGTCCTATGGCACCCCTGCCCCAGCCCGGTCCTATGGCACCCCTGCCCCAGCCCGGTCCTATGGCACCCTTGCCCCAGCCCGGTCCTATGGCACCCCTGCCCCAGCCCGGTCCTATGGCACCCCTGCCCCAGCCCGGTCCTATGGCACTCCTGCCCCAGCCCGGTCCTATGGCACCCCTGCCCCAGCCTACTCTGCCCAACACGGTCCTATGGCACCCCTGCCCCAGCCCGGTCCTATGGCACCCCTGCCCCAGCCCGGTCTATGGCACCCCTGCCCCAGCCCGGTCCTGGCACCTGCCCCAGCCAGTCCTATGGCACCCCTGCCCCAGCCCGGTCCTGGCACTCCTGCCCCAGCCGGTCCTATAGCACCTGCCCCAGCGGTCTATAGCACCCCTGCCCCAGCCTACTCTGCCCCAACACGGTCCTATGGCACTCCTGCGCCCACTTATGGCACCCCTTCGCCCACTTATGGCACCCCTGCCCAGACTTATGGCACCCCTGCCCAGACTTATGAGAAACCGTCGTCACTTTATGGCGCACCAAGCCACTAACTGGGAGGCCATAAGGACCTGTACGTGTACTGTAATTTATTAGTTATAATCTGCTAGAATATATGAATCAACTTCCAGTGTTGTATATTTTGACATCACCTCCTGACTGATGGACGATCTTGGTCATGAGAAGTTATCGTCTGTTTCTCTCTCCAACTTTATCTTTCGTGCTGGTCACATCTGAGTCTTCTTTCTCTTAATGTTTCTTGTTACTTTGTTCGTGTGGGACTTTTAATAAAACTTTACTCAGCCTTAAAGAAGAATTTGTTTTCGAAAGTCACTCGAAAAATATTACATATCAACTATGGTAGACTGTGGCGCGCGGAGCAACACAATACAAGAGTGTAAGATCCTCCTCACGCACACTGCAACACACACAACACTTACTGAAACACTGTGGGTGATGTATCTCTGAAGTAACGTAATTGAATATGTAATTATATATACACGGAACCTCTAATGTACACAGGTATATCAGTGTAAACAATTTTCGCCGGGATTCGAACACATGAGGAGGCCCACATTGGTTTACCTGTGCACATTACAGAAGGAGAAAAATAGTCGATTTAAGAAGAAAAGAATTAAACAGTTTAGCTACAACGAAGATATAACTACAACATTGAAGGAGCTGCTGCAATTATTTTGGAGGTCACAAACAAAACCCTTGAACCGAGTTACCTGGTGGGGAGGGGTGGACCCGAGTTACCTGGTGGGGAGGGGTGGACCCGAGTTACCTGGTGGGGAGTGGTGGACCCGAGTTACCTGGTGGGGAGGGGTGGACCCGAGTTGCCTGGTGGGGAGGGTGGACCCGAGATTACCTGGTGGGAGTGGTGGACCCGGGATTGCACCTGGTGGGGAGGGGTGGACCCGAGCCACACCTGGTGGGGGAGGGGTGGACTGTACACCTGGTGGGGGAGGGGTGGACCAGGGATTACCTGGTGGGGAGGGGTGGACCAGATTACCTGGTGGGGAGGGGTGGACCCAGCGAGACCTGGTGGGGAGTGGTGGACGAGTTACCTGGTGGGGAGTGGTGGACCCGAGTTACCTGGTGGGGGCTGGACCCGGGGCCACCTGGTGGGAGGGGTGGACCCGGGGATTACCTGGGGTGGGGGAGGGCCGGACCCGAGATTACCTGGTGGGGGAGGGTGGACCCGAGTTACCTGGTGGGGGAGTGGTGGACCCGGGATTACCTGGTGGGGGAGTGGTGGACCCGAGTTACCTGGTGGGGAGTGGTGGACCCGGGGACTACCTGGTGAAGTGGTGGACCCGAGTTACCTGGTGGGGAGAGGGGTGGACCCGAGGATTACCTGGTGAAGTGGTGGACCCAGAAGTTACAATTGGGGAGTGGTGGACCCGAGTTACCTGGTGGGGAGTGGTGGACCCGAGTTACCTGGTGGGGAGTGGTGGACCCGAGTTACCTGGTGGGGAGGGGTGGACCCGAGTTACCTGGTGGGGAGGGGTGCACCTGGTGATGGGGGAGAGACCACATGTGAAAGACGATCAGGTGAGGACTGAGGAGGTTCTGAAGGTTAGGTTAGGTTATGTGATGATGTTTACTGATTGATCCAGAATAATGACTTACAACATCAGAAGGTCGACGACGGTTTTGGTGTGTTGGAGACAGAAGGGTGTACAGATCCTGGAGACGGCGGTGGGTAGGAGACCATGCAGGCTGGCTGAGAGTTACTCCTCCAGCCTGAACACGAGGCAGGTGGTGGGTAGGAGACCATGCAGGCTGGCTGAGAGTTACTCCTCCAGCCTGTACACGAGGCAGGTGGCGGGTAGGAGACCATGCAGGCTGGCTGAGAGTTACTCCTCCAGCCTGAACACGAGGCAGGTGGTGGGTAGGAGACCATGCACGCTGGCTGAGAGTTACTCCTCCAGCCTGTACACGAGGCAGGTGGTGGGTAGGAGACCATGCAGGCTGGCTGAGAGTTACTCCTCCAGCCTGAACATGAGGCAGGTGGTGGGTAGGAGCAGACCTTGGTGGCTGGTTGAGTTACTCCTCCAGCCTGAAATGAGGCAGGTGGTGGGTAGGAGACCATGCAGGTTTAGCTGGAGAGTTACTCCCTCCAGCCTGAACACGAGGCAGGTGGTGGGGTAGGAGACCATGCAGGCTGGCTGAGAGTTACTCCCAGCCTGTACACGAGGCAGGTGGTGGTAGGAGACCATGCAGGCTGGCTGAGAGTTACTCCTCCAGCCTGAACACGAGGCAGGTGGGTGGGTAGGAGACCATGCAGGCTGGCTGAGAGTTACTCCTCCAGCCTGAACACGAGGCAGGTGGTGGGTAGGAGACCATGCAGGCTGGCTGAGAGTTACTCCTCCAGCCTGAACACGAGGCAGGTGGTGGGTAGGAGACCATGCAGGCTGGCTGAGAGTTACTCCTCCAGCCTGAACACGAGGCAGGTGGTGGGTAGGAGACCATGCAGGCTGGCTGAGAGTTACTCCTCCAGCCTGAACACGAGGCAGGTGGTGGGTAGGAGACCATGCAGGCTGGCTGAGAGTTACTCCTCCAGCCTGAACACGAGGCAGGTTGTAAGGCAAATGGATCTAAAATAATCCCAACTTGATTTTGGAATTTTAACTTTAAGGGATAACAACTTTATTATTATTAAACTCTTCATCACAAGAACTAAATAAGTCATTGTTTTGAATAAATAGATAAATAAATGAGTTAATAAAGAGATAAATGAAATAAAGACGTCGACCTGACCATATGACTAGGTGCTGTACATCAAGGTCACGGCAACTATTTTCTGTGTGGTGGGGGGGTCATCACTGTGTACATGTAACCAATACAATATATTTTTCTGTCCTCTGGCGTCACTCTACTCCACACTTTCACGTATAGAAATCAATACAATTGTGGTTATGAAGCGATTCAAGGTTTCAGAAGTAATGTGTGATAATAATAATAATAATTAACGGTTTACTGAAATAATTCTGCAGCCCGAAGGCTGAAAATATACATTGGACATAAATGACTTATTACATACATTGGTGGTTTAACAAAAGCCTTCATTAGAGAAAGGTAAAGGAACATACAGTGAACATACAGATTAATGTAGGTGTTGAACAGCAAACTCGTAGTGTAGTAACTCCCTCCCAGATGGTGTTAGGAGGAACTCACGTGGTGTAGTAGTTCCTCAGATGGTGTTATGAGGGACCTGGCGTGGTGTAGTAATTCCCTCGCAGATGGTGTTATGAGGAGCCTCACGTGATGTAGTAATTACCTCACAGATGGTGTTATGAGGGACCACGTGGTGTAGTAATTCCCTCACAGATGGTGTTATGAGGGGCCTCACGTGGTGTAGTAGTTCCCTCAGATGGTGTTATGAGGGACCTGACGTGGTGTAGTAATTCCCGCACAGATGGTGTTATGAGGGACCACGTGGTGTAGTAATTCCCTCACAGATGGTGTTATGAGGGACCTCACGTGGTGTAGTAATTACCTCACAGATGGTGCGAGAGGGCCCCACGTGGTGTGCAGTAATTTCACAGATGGTGCTAAGAGGGACCCTACGTGGTGTGCAATTCCTCACAGATGGTGTTATGAGGGGCCTCACGTGGTGTAGTAATTCCCTCACAGATGGTGTTATGAGGGACCTCACGTGGTGTAGTAATTCCCTCACAGATGGTGTTATGAGGGGCCTCACGTGGTGTAGTAATTCCCTCACAGATGGTGTTATAAGGGACCTCACGTGGTGTGTGTGTGTGTGTATAAACTTGTAGTTTATGAGGTTTTTCTGAGAGTATTATGTGGCGCCATTTTGTAATTATTATCCAAACATTAAACAACGAACCAGAAATCTTCCCCGACTGATAATCACAACGCTGGTTGTGGGAACTGATTAGGTTCGTCTGGGTTATGTTATGATATGATGGGTTCGGTTAGGTTAAGTTAGGTGGGGTTGGTTTGGGTTAGGTTAGGTTCGAGAGTTCAATGGCAGTTATCGGTCGAGAAAGCGATTCCTAGAGTGATCTATCAATCTATCTATCCATTTCAAAGGTTGGTGACTTGTGTCTACGCCTTTAACACCTTTGTTGTTCAGCTGTCATAGCATCAGGGACTCAAGATACTCTGTATATTGTTCACCATAAATTAGGTTATTCAAAAACTGATTAAATTTACCTGGAGGAGACGTGGTGCTTCGAGTGCGGTGATCACAGAAGAAAATTATGTTTCAAGGTAATTGTGTTGGAGTGGCTGTGTGCTGAGTGTGTGAGGGACGTTAACGAGTGTGTTGTGAGTGTGTGAGGGATGTTAACGAGTGTGTTGTGAGTGTGTGAGGGACGTTAACGAGTGTGTTGTGAGTGTGTGAGGGACGTTAACGAGTGTGTTGTGAGTGTGTGAGGGATGTTAACGAGTGTGTTGTGAGTGTGTGAGGGACGTTAACGAGTGTGTTGTGAGGTGAAGGACGTTAACGAGTGTAAGCTAGAGTGTGTGAGGGACGTTAACGAGTGTGAAGGACGTTAGCGAGTGTGTATGACGTTAACGAGCGTGTGAAGGACGTTAGCGAGTGTGTGTGAAGGACGTTAGCGGGAGTGTGTGAAGGACGTTAGCGAGTGTGTAAAGGACGTTGAAGGAGTGTGTGAAGGACGTTAGCGAGTGTGTGAAGGACGTTAGCGAGTGTGTGAAGGACGTTAAGGAGTGTGAAGGACGTTCAAGAGTGTGTGAAGGACGTTAATGAGTGTGTGAAGGACGCGAAGGAGTGCGGTGAAGGACGTTAGCGAGTGTGAAGGACGTTAGCGAGTGTGAAGGACATTACGAGTGTGTGAAGGGACGTTAGCGAGTGTGAAGGACGTTAACGAGTGTGTGGAAGGACGTTGAAGGAGTGTGTGAAGGACGTTAGCGAGTGTGTGGAAGGACGTTAGCGAGTGTGTGAAGGACGTTAACGAGTGTGTGAAGGACGTTAGCGAGTGTGTGAAGGGACGTTAGCGAGTGTGTGAAGGACGTTAACGAGTGTGTGAAGGACGTTAGCGAGTGTGTGAAGGACGTTAACGAGTGTGTGAAGGACGTTAGCGAGTGTGAAGGACGTTAGCGAGTGTATGAAGGACGTTAGCGAGTGTGTGAAGGACGTTAGCGAGTGTGAGGGACGTTAACGAGTGTGTGAAGGACGTTAACGAGTGTGTATGACGTGTTAGCGAGTGTGTGAAGGACGTTAGCGAGTGTGTGAAGGACGTTAGCGAGTGTGAATAGACGTTAGCGAGGGTGGAGGGACGTTAACGAGTGTGTGAAGGACGTTAACGAGGCGTGTGAAGGACGTTAGCGAGTGTGTGAAGGACGTTAACGAGTGTGTGAAGGACGTTAGCGAGTGTGTGAGGGACGTTAACGAGTGTGTGAAGGACGTTAGCGAGTGTGTGAAGGACGTTAACGAGTGTGTGAAGGACGTTAACGAGTGTGTGAAGGGGTTGAAATCATCTCTAAAGGTCAGCAATAATTTTCCTCTGACCAAGAAAGTCCACAACATTTGTTTCTTGACGAACTTATGATGAAGAAAATATGTAAGATAATCACCCTACCTAACCTAACCCTAACCTAACCTAACCCTAACCTAACCCTAACCTAACTCGACTGTGAAGGACTTGTTACCACAGAGTCGCGCCACAGTGCCTGTATGTGATGATGTAGATATAACTGCGGTATGCTTCACACACTCCCTGGTGCTAACTGATGGTAATCCTCGCGTTGTGGTTCACCATTTATTCTACCGTGTTTGCCACCCACAAGACATAATTAAATATTCATAAACCATTGTCGAGGTAAGAGTTACATAGTGATAAAATCAGCGCCTTTTAGTCATTACAACTGATATAGCTTATGTGTCATCCACCGTTAACTAATATCAAACAATGTAACACTATGGTACATTGTTTCATGTATCAAGTAAATCATTAGTCGGCAAGATAAAACATAACGCTATTAATATTTTGGTCACTCCATGAAGGTGATAATGTGTTTCTGGTGAGACTTGCATCATCCTAACAACAAGTTTCATCATGTTGACAAGTATGAACATCTTGACCGAGGTAGACGCCTTCTTGTCACATACAGGAGTCTCATAATAATGGTTGCCCCTCGTGTACGGTCCAAGGGCCACCTAGGCGGGAATTTTGTTAAGGTATAGAAGCTGTCGCCAACACAACAACCAAACCCTAAGTTAACGAGCTGCATGACCCAGTGTCAAGGAATAGTCCGAGAAGACCGGACAACTCGCCAACTGCACTGGCTAACCATTACCCCGGAACACGATCCGCAGAGATTAACATCCAGGTTCCCAATTACTGCTGGGTAGACAGAGGCAAATGGCGTAAAGAAACTCGCCCATAGTTTGACCCTGCCCGGGGATCGAACCCTGCCAAGGAACATAAACTTTGGTCGTAACAGCAATATCTGGACGAAACTCACCACCAGGTAACACAGACCAGGTGAGGAAGGCAGGTATAAACACATGACCTCACATGTCACTAATGAGAAGTGTGACCCTCAGCGGGCGTGGTCACCATGCACAAGTGGGGCTATATAAGACACGCTCGCTCTCACTTCTTCAGCAGACAGTCATGAACTCTAAGGTGAGCACTACTGAACACTCTCACATAACATTATATATATAGTGTATTAGTGAACACTTTGGCTGAACATGTTGTAACTTTCTTCCTGCAGGTATACGTCATCTGGTGTCTAGTGGGTGTGGTGGTGGCCCACCCGGACCGTCCAACCCCCGCTGGCTACGGCTACTCCGCCCCCGACCATCCCCTCACCTACACCCCGCCCCCTTCAGCTTACAAGGCCCCAGAACCTACCTATGAGGCCCCTTCACCATCCTACAGGGCCCCTGCACCATCCTACAAGGCCCCAGAACCTACCTATGAGGCCCCTTCACCATCCTACAAGGCCCCAGAACCTACCTATAAGGCCCCTGCACCATCCTACAAGGCCCCAGAACCTACCTATGAGGCCCCTGCGCCATCCTACAAAGCTCCTGCACCATCCTACAAGGCCCCTGCACCATCCTACAAGGCTCCTGCACCATCCTACAAGGCCCCTACTCCATCCTACAAAGCTCCTGCACCATCCTACAAGGCTCCTGCACCGTCCTACGAAGCTCCGTCATACGAAGTAAGTAAATACCTTTCCATACATTCATAAAAGGTGAAGTAAATGTTTAGGTTAGTCACCAAACGTGAGCCTTATGTGATCATCTTCAACTGTATGATGGTGTAGTTAAGATGCTAACTTAACATTACCTTCCAGAAGGGGATGCCGTTCGACTTCGTGTACAACGTTGTTGATCACTACAGCGGCAACGACTACGCCCACAACGCCATCTCTGACGGTAGTGTTGTGAACGGTGAGTACCGCGTCGTGCTGCCTGATGGCCGCACTCAGCTCGTCACCTACACGGCCGATGACTACAACGGCTACGTGGCCGAGGTCACGTACGAGGGTGAGGCCCAGTACCCAGAGCCCCAGTCCTATGGCACCCCTGCCCCAGCCCGGTCCTATGGCACCCCTGCCCCAGCCCGGTCCTATGGCACCCCTGCCCCAGCCCGGTCCTATGGCACCCCTGCCCCAGCCCGGTCCTATGGCACCCCTGCCCCAGCCCGGTCCTATGGCCTCCTATGGCACCCCTGCCCCAGCCCGGTCCTATGGCACCCCTGCCCCAGCCCGGTCCTATGGCACCCCTGCCCCAGCCCGGTCCTATGGCACCCCTGCCCCAGCCCGGTCCTATGGCACCCCTGCCCAGACTTATGAGAAACCGTCGTCACTTTATGGCGCACCAAGCCACTAACTGGGAGGCTATAAGGACCTGTACGTGTACTGTAATTTATTAGTTATAATCTGCTAGAATATATGAATCACCTTCCAGTGTTGTATATTTTGACATCACCTCCTGACTGATGGACGATCTTGGTCTTGAGGAGTTATCGTCTGTTTCTCTCTCCAACTTTATCCTAATTTTTAATTTTTCGGCACTACAGACGTAAATATGTCCGTAGTCATCCTACATGTTCACATTATAACTGTGTTCGATACAATTACGCTTTCATTACAGTATCATAGGTATCTTGGATTATCACTTAATGTTGTTATATATATTCTTGATGCTCTATACACGTGCTATTGTGAATTTTTTATTTCATTTCGCAATTTGCCGTCATTTGAAAATGTATATGCTACCCCTGTGAGTGAAGTCATCTCCATTTTCTGTGAACACTTACAATACCATGGTACCATAACTATTCTAACTTTACGGCATCAACGCTCCTTCATCATAGAAAACATGCAGCCGACAAGAGAGTAATCTTGGTTTTTAGTGTATACGTTTTTATTCTTAGAATCCAATTGAATAAATAGATGGTATACCCTATGTATGGTCCAATATTCATACAAGTTTTAGGTGTGTTCTGTCTTGATGCCCAGTAAATGAGTATACAGTACTTCAAAATATGATGGTTGAAAAATAGCTGACCAATAATATGACCAACCATTCATCTGTGACGAATGAAAACGAATAGACGACAAGCCAATGGTGGTTGAGACATCTGCAGGGGAGCTTGTTCACTACTAGGGATTGTGGGGTATGGGTTACGTGGGTTCACACTCAGGATGGGATGGAAAAAGGAAACTCACAATGTGCTCTCTGTATACATGTTGTATTGGATGTACAATGCAGCTTGGTGCTGGGAAGGCAGCATGGTTACAAGCGTGATGTAGAGAGAGCTGGTTGGTGAGGGTGCTCAGAGGAGGACCAGCCTGTGGGTCGCCATGCTAGCCAGCGGGAGCGAGGACCACCAGGCAGGCAGAGGAGGAGGAGGTGTTGCTGGCTGGTTGGTGTAGGTAGTAAGAGACAGGTCACCGCGAGGTCAGGTCTTAAATAGCGAGGGGGTAGGCGTGGCTTAGTAGTTGACCCCCGCTCCGTGGTGTATGGCGGCGCTGGTTGACCTAGACCACGAGGCATACACAGGGGAATTCGTGGGGTCGGCTAGGCAGCGACAAACAGCGTTTGTAGGGGAGAAATCCACTACAATACTCCCTCCTTCCCTCCAGGTGGTGTAGGAGACTTGTTGTCTGCAGGGTTGCATAGCACATGTGAGGCAGAACGGGCGGTGTATGCCTCATGTGAGACAACGGCGATGGCGTGGATGAGCTGGTCGCTAGAGACAACTATCTAAATACACAATATCTGTGGGAGTAGAGAGGGAGAAAAAGGGTGTGTGGAGGCGATGAATGTTGTGCTTCCCTCACGGCAGGTACAGAATCGTCTGATGCGCCTGCTGGGGTGTGTGGGCCTGGGTCAGGAGCAAGGGCTGCGTCAGCAGAAGCGGATGAGGGCTCGTGACAGCAGCTGGGTCCACGACAGTAGCAGGGTGCAGGACAGTAGCAGGGAGTACCTGAGGGAGAAAAGAGGGGTGTGTGGGTCCGCACTCAGAAGCAGGGGCCGCGTCAGAAGCGGCAGGGGGTACTGCTGGGCCGGGGCGGTGTCTGAGGCAGGACGGGTGTGTTGGGGTCGGTAGGACGTGGTGCTTGGGGCAGGAATAGGAGCGGCTGTCTGCTTAGAGTAGCAGAGCTGCTCTAGGGTGTCTAACCTGCGATGTAGAGACAGTAGTTGTAGAGCCGATGAGAGCTGCTTCTGGGTGGATAAGCCGGTCTTCCATGTTGCTTGAAGACTGGGAGAGTGATCGGTTTCTCCTCCATCCTGTGTGAGTGGTCACTCCGGGGGTCACCATTTGTGGGGTATGGGTTACGTGGGTTCACACTCAGGATGGGATGGAGAAAGGAAACTCACAATGTGCTCTCTGTATACATGTTGTATTGGATGCACAATGCAGCTTGGTGCTGGGAAGGCAGCATGGTTACAAGCGTGATGTAGAGAGAGCTGGTTGGTGAGGGTGCTCAGAGGAGGACCAGCCTGTGGGTCGCCATGCTCGCCAGAGGGAGCGAGGAACGCCAGGCAGGTGGAGGAGAAGGAGGTGTTGCTGGCTGGTTGGTGTAGGTAGTAAGAGACAGGTCACCGCGAGGTCAGGTCTTAAATAGCGAGGGGGTAGGCGTGGCTTAGTAGTTGACCCCCGCTCCGTGGTGTATGGCGGCGCTGGTTGACCTAGACCACGAGGCATACACAGGGGAATTCGTGGGGTCGGCTATGCAGCAACAAACAGCGTTTGTAGGGGAGAAATCCACTACAGGATCAACTGGGAGTCAGTAGAAGAAATACAGTAGTTATCTTGTTTACACAAAGAAACCTCCCAGTGTCCATATTCAAACTTCTCAGTAGTTTCTCAGCTTTTGTGGTATACGGACCTTATCCTTGGACTTTGTGCTCCCCACTTGCCCCCCCCCCCAGTGTAAGTGTTTTAGGGACTATTGGCCGTTAATAGATTCGTGATCAATTACTGGAGGCAGTAATAATTGTAACTAAATATAACTTAATAAAATAAGTCTCCTATCCCGTACCTCATACCGCCAACCTCACCACTCTTGCATGTGAGATTCCTTTAGGGATACCTTTGCTTTCAAATGCAAAACAATAATATGATACTTAAAATTGTATATACAGGTAGGAAATTTATCCTTAAAATATAAAAACTAGTGTTAATTTGGGATATTTCTGTTAGTTTAGTCTGTTTCTGAAATTCAGGACCAAGCTTTCTTCCCTCTTGCTGACCAGGAACGAGTTCACAAGTGTTTTTCTCATGTTTATACATAACACAATACAAAGGAAGAGTTGTAAGTGCTAACAATTCATCGTCGGTCTTCAAAGGCATCCATTCATCTTGTTATTGTTTTTGTTTGGCTCCAGCTAAAGTCCTTGAATAGGAAGTAGTGACGACCTGAATTTGACGGTAACTTGTTACTGAGCCGCCCGCAGAGCAGTGTAGTTCCTTGACGATGTATATATATAAATCATAAAATCTCATTTCACCGGGTCAACGAGGGTGGGGGGGGGGGGGTGTTTCAGGTCAAACCTAAAATTTCTTGATGTGACTAGTGGACCATCATTTGAACAAGTAATTCAACAAAGTAGCAAAGCTGTCCTCAGTGACGAAGTCACTTGCCGTGGCTACTTCTACCAGCTGATGCAAACATCCTGGAGAAAAATCCAAGAACTCAGCCTATCAATACTCTACAAGGAGTGAGGACATCAAGCTGTTGTGTGGGATGGTAGACATCCTTGCTTTTCTCCTTCTTGAGGACATACTGTGCCTGTTGTCATCAACTACTTCACAGAACACACACCAAATGGCATGGAACCCTTCATGATATACTTCAATGAGACCGATATGATAGGCAGCTATAGACAAGACCGACAATTGTTAGATAATAACCAGAATTAGGTGTTAAACCTACAATGCATCCCTCTCTCCATGCTACCCTTCAAAAATGTGGAATGTTCACGTGGAAACACTCGGGGATGAATCACGAATAAACAACCTTTGTGAGGGAGGGAACTGATACTCCAGATTGGTTGGTCAAAGCTACCCAACTATCTGGTGCTCTGTCCAGTGGATCAAAGTTGTGGAGGTGTGTGGGACAGGAAGGCAGTGTGGAGTTGTGTGAGGAAAATGTGTTGTGTGATGCCTGTGAATTTTGTTGAGAGGAAAGAGGTGTGTAATGTAGGGGGAAGTTGTGAAGGTGTGTGCGATAGGAGGGCGGTGTGAGGGCAAGGGGATAGGAAGTGGTATAGTACTCATTTTTTGCATGTATCCATTTTCTCTTGATCATACCTTTCACTCTTTTTGTCACATTCTCTTTCCACAGTTCACCAACTTCTATAACCATCTTATATATAATTCAATTCTGTCCATTTTTATACAGCATACCATACCAATTGTTTATTAACTTAAAATCCTGCCAAGTCCCTCACACAGCAAGGTCTAAAACAAGTGCCATACCTCTGGACAGTTATGAAGTAGAACACTATACATTACACTCCTACAGAATATTGTTGATATACCGAAGACATAAAGTTAACAGTAGTTGAAGCATTTGATGTTATTCAAGTTATTGCATTCACAAAGTTGCATCTACAAACAGATAGCATATGAACACTAGGTTAGGATATACTGTATAGCATGTCATACACACTTTCTGTATAGTGTGTTATTAATACTCAATTAGGATGACAAATGTGACCATCAGTGAAACTCAAAACAGGATCGTCTGAAAAATGGCAAATGAAATTCAACACCAGCAAGTGCAGCGTACTTAATATTGGAAGAACAAATACTTATAATGTATACAGCCTTAACAACATCAACCTAGAGAAGTCGACTTGTGAAAGAGACCTAGGGGTACTTGTAAGCCCGGACCTACGGCCTAGAAAACAGTGCGTTAATGTTCGAAATAAGGCAAACAGAGTATTGGGTTTTATATCTAGAAGTGTAAGTAACAAGAGTGCAGAGGTCTTATTGCAACTATATCTTGCGCTAGTCAGGCCGCACCTCGATTATGCGGTCCAGTTCTGGTGCCCCTATTATAGAATGGATATAAATTCACTAGAGTCGGTGCAGCGAAGAATGACAAAAATGATTCCGGGACTTAGAAACCTTCCATATCAGGATAGGTTAAAGAAACTTAACTTGCATTCCCTAGAAAGACGAAGAGTGCGGGGAGATATGATAGAAGTATTTAAGTGGGTGAAAGGAATCAATAAAGGGGATATAGATAAAGTTCTTAAAATATCCGAGCAGGATAGGACTCGGAGCAACGGATTCAAGTTGGATAAGTTTAGGTTTAGGAGGGAGATAGGAAGAAACTGGTTCACAAATAGGGTGGTGGACGAGTGGAACAAGCTTAGCAACTTTGTAGTAAGTGCGGGAACTCTGGAAAGTTTCAAAAGGAGGCTAGATAGATTCATGGATGATAGAGAGTGGTAGTAACTCTCGACAGGAGCTGCCATGCACAGGCCAGCCGGCCTATTGCAGACTCCTTATTTTCTTATGTTTCTTATATGCCATACTGTACTGTACTTATACCCTCCTGGTCTTCCCAATACTGATATAAACTATACATTTATTTAAATATATTATTTTTTATCAAAATTTTAAAATAGGAATATGTACTAAGAAAAGTGTTTTTTTTAGAGGTTACAACTGGGAATATGTATTTAAAAAATTACAGTACAGGTATAATAAAAAGTAAAAAAATAGAACAAATAACATCCTTCCATGGCATTATCTGTTCTTTGGCAGTATACAGTATTTACAAGAAAGACAGATATAATTTATAGATCAAATATTTCATATGAGTACATTTGCCAATACTTCGGTAAAGAAATTATATATATTTTTTTTAGACAGGACAGTTGAAAGAAGAACCATTATACAATCTATGACCCAGAGTAATCACCAATTGCTGTACAAAGATTCCACATATGTAAATATAAATGTTAACCTACAGTATGTCTTGTGATTCTGGATGTGGATGACAAAGCCATCAGTGACGGTACAAGGGCATTTTCAGAACTTCATTCTCAAGAAGTATAAATCAAAGAAACTCTGAACAACTTGCAGAATAGTGGCCCAGTATAAGTGTACATAATGGAGTATCATTCTGCCATCACTACTTTACCATCTTCTGAAAGAGTTTACGGATGTATACAATACATCCCGAGAAGTTGTCAGTTGCATTAAGTCTGTCCTCCAATTCCTGCAGATTGGGTATTTCTGGCGCAGAACTCAAAAGACGGTAATTATGTTCCTCTATCGCCAGCTCCAGCATGTACTCTTCATCGGGCTTTGATCGATTCACCTAAAAAAGTTTAAAAGGTCTTTAATATTCTACCTTTTCTTGGCATTACAGAATTTCAATGCCTTTAAAGTCTTTTAGATAATATATTTGCCTATATGGCTAAATATCTTGTATCGTAACTAATATCGTGAATGTCTCCTGGTATACAGCAGGTTCACAACACTCCCCATGAAACAACAACCATTGCATATTTCTCTGTCAAGATACCTGTCAATCATATGGATCCCTTCATTCAATCTTTCTTTAACATCTCTCCTTTTTTCCTGGAATGCAGTGTATTGTTTACCCCAATCTTAATCTTAACTACCTTCATGCTGTAAGTCAATCTTTACTCCTCATCCATACTTGATTTTTTTTTTTTGCCTTTTTAGAGTCTAATGTGAGGGACTGGTAGCTTGTTGTCAGTGAACATGTCATTTCAATACTTCCATTGGCCTGAGATGTTGTCTAATATTAATATAAATCCTTTGTATTTCTCTTGTCAAAGCAACCTTAGTTTAGACAGATTTTGAAGGTCATAGTGGATGACTGGATTATATAAGGGGTAAGTGAAGGTGGTTGGTATATAATGGGAAAAGAAAACAAGAATTTGAAATCAAGGAAAATATTACGGCAATGTATTTGTGATGGGAAGTGATATCGAAATATTAATGACAAATGAGTGATTTGAGACTGGTGCAATGCATGTGAATTGTGAACTTTCAGTACAGTATTACAGTAGTTACAAAACATATCTAAGATGGAGTATAAACGTTACAGCAGCTCATGCATCACACTGTTGTCTGTCAAAGGTCGCCCAGTTTCCCCTGGCAACAAGAAATAACATTGTTGTAATTTTGGTGGCCAGTTGACAACATGTTTCCTAAACACAGTTGTATACCTACTCAGACAAAGAAGTATTGTACTACTAAGAGGTCCCACTTGTTGATCAAAGCTGGCCCTAACCTATACTGCAATAAATGCTGAAACAAAACAATGCAATGCACTACTGACCTGTGTGAAAATGAAGATAAGGGAATTGTGGTTTGTGCGTTTAATGTCCAAACCCAAGTGAGTGTGGAACATTTGAGCACCACGTTCTATGTTGCTCATGGTGTCCTGCAAGAAAGACACAATTATCCAAAGTTACAATTAAGAGAAAGAGACATAGTTATCCAAGATTATACTGGAAATACAAGAGAAGTACTGTGCAGTGAATAGATGAAGAGGTTATGTTTTGAAATGACATAACCACATTAACTGTACTCCACATGCACCACTTTCAAGACCCTTTTATGATGTATGATGCAGATAGCAATATACTGTACAACACAGGAAAATATTCCTTCCTGGATCATCTACACTTGTCTGCTTCTTCAACTCAGTTAAGGAAGAGCAACAACAAGTACAGTATACAAAAAGGCTGAGATTAGTTACTTTACCTTGTTCTTGAGTTCAGTTTTTTCTGCTGCCTCCTCCTTAGCTTTTAATCTTGGCTCAAGATCATCTAATTTTTTCTTAAGTCCACCTCTTTCTTGACTCTGAAATTAAATAAATTAATTTTCAAAATTAGAATGATACACAATATAGTAGGTTTAAAATGCAATAAATAAAACACGAAAATTGTCCGGCAAAAGCTGTACAAAATATTAAAAGTGGCAGCCTTGTAGTGAAGGAGTTAAAAATGTTTGCTGTCAAATGAATAGTGTACTGTCCCAGCATTCCCTCATGTCACATTAATGAAAGTGTGATTGCACAAATAATCATCAGATAGTCATTACGAGAAATAAATTCTGTTGTACACTGCACTCGTTGACAGAACTTTTACAGCAATACACTACTCTACAGGTTGAGAACAAGAAGCTGCCAGGGGACTCACCTTCTCATTTAAATCCAAGTTAATCTGTTCAATATCTTGCTGTAGACGCTGCACCTCACGTCCCGCTTTGTCTTTATCCCCGTGAATATTTTCAATATCTTTCTGTATACTTGCTATATTGTGCTTTAATTCTGTGATGGTGTCTGAGGGAAAATATAATACCGTACAGTACTTCAATAAAAATTTTAATTGGATAGAAAAGAAACTTACTTGTTCTTGAAGTATTAATAGTGCATCTAACTGAGGGGAATAATATTATCTATTCAGGATGTATGTGTGTATGTGTATGTGTGTGTGTGGGGGTGGGGGGGTCTATCAGTACCTTGCAAGCAGAATGGGGGAGGGGGAAATGCTTAACAGTACCTTGATGGAAGGATGTGAGGAGAGATACTCTTGTAAACCAGGATTTGCCAAAAATTTCCTACAATATTTTGGTAACCCACACGAGACTATTAATTCCTTCACCATTATTCCCGAGTGTGTAGTGACTGCTTATGGTACAGTATATTGTAAAATATTTCGGCAATGTTATCCCCACAATATAGCACAGATGTCACATGAAAATTAGCCATCTCAGCTTATTTCACCTGATGATTAAACACACCTGATGCTACCTGGGAGGGGGATATGGGTAGGTTAGGTTATAAATTCTGCAACATTACTAAACAAGAACCACACCGGCTGCAAAGTATGACAACAAACAACCTGTAACTCACTGTAAAAGATATTAGCTTAAACTATGCAAGTAAAAATTGAATACAAAATTACAGTATCATTTCTAAAGTTGAGTTCTGTGAGATATTATCAGAGGTAAGGGAATATCAGGCTGTCCAGAAGGCAAGTGAGGACAAATAAACTTAGGTAGGTGGGTGGGAGGTATTTCAACAGATAGATAGATAGATTGACAACATGTGCATAATCCTGCTAAAACAAAACACATGAGACTTCTTCTATGATTCACCATGACAGTCTAAATATTTGTGCAGTAGTTGTGGTCTTACTTTATACTGGTATTTCTGCTGTAATAGATAGCTATACTAAAATCATGTAGCTACTGTACAGTAGCTAAACAACTATCAGTGCAGGCGGGGGTCAATATGCTCTGAAATTTTACGTGTGACTAGTGACAGCCCTCATATACCAAAATTTATCGTCCATGGTCTCATATTGTTTCCCACAAAGTATGCACAGATAGTTGTTTTAGCTACTGTACGTTCCAAAATTAACTTAAAGGTAAGCCAACAGGTCGTCATCACCCTGCACCCACTATTTTGTACTGTATAGTGTCCTATGCTCATCAAGACATGTTAGAAAAGAGGTAACCTTGGGCTAACTTCCTTTAGAATGTTAGCTAAATTATCTAGTTACATGCCAAATTCACCAATAAAATCATAAACAAATAACTTAGAAACAAATATGAATACAGGGTGCTACTACAGTGTATGGTCTACAACATTTCTACACTATAGACTGCGGTCTACAATTTATCCAATACTTTAGAATGTGTACTATCAAATTTTCTTGGTGATTTAATGTTTTTATTTAGGTTAAATTAGGGTAGGGCAGACTAAAGATGTCTTTGTAGGCCACACACTGTAGTAGCACTGAATACAGTACCCTTTGCTTTGGCAACGAGGCCTTGCCGTTCCTGACAGATTGACTTTGCTTCATTGAGGGTGTTTGATAGGATCTTCTGAAGAGCTTTCTTATTAAGAGAAATCTTCATCATGAAGTTCTCATATTCAGCCTCATAATCTTCTGGTTCAGCAAGTTGGGATGTCATATTTGTAGGCTCTTTAGTTCTTACAAATCCTGAAAAAATATTGAAATACAGTAGTGATCATGAAATCCCTTTTTATGATAAGAGGTGAGTGGCTGGCCTAGGTACAGCACTGCATAACCTATTTGGACTGTAGATATAGGTTACATTACCTTTCGACATTTTTGGAAAGTCATGATTTTGGAGGTAATGTCGAAAGTTGAATTATTTACTGTAAATACCCCTCTGAAAAATCTGCGAAGTCGCTGTATGTTGTCTGTTTGTTTACAACCGACCCACTCAGTCCAAACATACTCTCACGTCCACTAAAAACATAAAATTACACCATGACACTTCAACAAAGTTGTTTTCATTGGTACCGGATATCAAAATAAGAACTGTACTTTCTATTTAACATGGCGGGAGGTCCAGAGAGCGGAGCCTCCAGCTAGAAAGTTAGGTAAGGTTATGTAGCTTTAGTTGGTTGGTTAGTTCTATTATATCTCTTTGATATTTTCTCAAAATGAAAAATTTCCAAAGAAAATGAAGGTCAGATTTAAATGAAGCACACCATAATACACCAGAAAAATGTATTTCCCTGTAAAAAACGAAGGGGGCATTAAAATGAATCTTTACCGAAACCATTGTCGTTGGTAGTGGGTCATAACTCCATAAATAAATGTCAGTGACAAAAATAAAGGTCATTCTTTAAAACCATTATGAAAAACAAAAGAAAAACCCATTTTTGGTTATTTTCCCAGAATGGATATTGGTGAATCTTTACCCTGATAAATCATATAATGTAGAAAAAAAATATGTTAAAGTTGGTGTGAGACCGATACTGTCTACCAATATTTACCTTCACATTTACTGAAAGTACCCACAAAAAGAATGTTCCATAAATCACCTTAAGTTAATAAGCATCCAATGGTGTGGATAAACTAACATTAAAATCACTTTCCTTTACATTAAAATATGGCTATTACAGTATACACAAATACGTGAGGTGGAACTCAGGGTGTGAAGGTTCAATACTCTTATTTTACTTTATCTCGTTGGCCGCCGTATTCCAACGAGGTCTTTTATGTTATCTAATCTTCCTCCTTTATATTACTCACCACCACTATGAACGTGCAGTAATGAAAAGAAATAAGTGTTGATTCTCCCTTGTAAATTGTGTTGACAGTCTCGGCGTTCAAACTCAACAGGACTTAAAATTTGTAAACAGACCGCAGCAGCCAATCAGCGTCGCCCGTAAGGAAGCGTTCGACTATATAATCCGGATTCACCTTAAGATTTTAATATTTCCGAATTTGTGTATTTTTTGTTTAGTATTAGTACTTGTTATTTAGATAAACTTTAATGTTATTTATTTATTTTATTTTTTAATTTAAATAGATAGATGGATAGTTTATTATTTAGTAAAATCGCCAATTCGCCATATACGTTCATATTTGTTCAGCATGTCCAAATACAGTGCAGATACACAAACAATGGTAAACAGTAAATCAATTTTACCTAAAAAATAAATTGTCCTCAAATGTGATAAACACTGCCGGAAAATAAGTTCCTCAATAAACCATTCATTACGTTAAATAACCCTTTGAGTCGGTCGGTTCTTTTGTTACTTTGTTTCAACCTTTATTGGTGTTGATACAGGATGAAACACGCACATATTTCTCACCAATGTCAACGGTTAGAACTTCGAATGTTATTCCTCCTGTAATAACACTGGATAGACCAACCACCCGAAAGGCTAGTAAGCTCGTGACGTTGTACTGGATTTCTCCCCTACAAACGCTGTTTGTCGCTGAGTAGCCGACCCCACGAATTCCACAGTGTGTGCCTCGTGGTCTGGGTCAACCAGCGCCGCCATACATCACGGAGGTCAACTACTAAGCCACGCCTACTCCCCGCTATTTAAGACCTGACCTCGTGGTGATCGCTCTCTTTCTACCTACACCAACCAGCCAGCAACACCTCCTCCTCCTCCTGTCTGGCGGTCTTCGCTCCCGCGGGCGAGCATGGCGACCCACAAGCTGTCCTCCTCTGAGCGTCCTCACCAACCAGCTCTCTCTCAGTGGCGTAGCTAGAGTGTGTGCCGCCCGGGGCGGCCCTTGAGTTTGCCGCCCCTCCCCCCCCGTGCCCCCACAAAAAATACATATTGCACAGTGACTCACTCTTATATATATACAGTGTATATATATATATATATATATATATATATATATATATATATATATATATATATATATATATATATATATATATATATATTAAATAGTTTGTGTACCATTATAATATTACTGTACTTTCACATACTCAAATATAGTATGCTTTAAATACACCCCAAACATACTTAAACTTTATAAGTAACAGTTAAACAAAAAGCAAAAACGACATATAGGATAGGGAAAAAAGTAAAAAAGTGTAAAAAAATTAGGACCATCTTTATTTCTGAAATTAAAACTACAACTTTCTACAAAGTAACTTTTCTTGTTTTTTTGTTGGCAAATTCTTCAATGACATTGTCAAAAACTATTTCATCTGTCAATTGTCGCTCTATAGACAGTATGGCAAGATTTCTCAACCGCAAGGTGCTCATAGTAGATCTTAAGTAATTCTTGATCAGTTTTAGTTTCGAAAAACTCCTCTCACAGGTAGCAACACTAACAGCAATTGTGAGGAAAATCCTCAGCATTATTGCTATATTTGGAACCGAGTTCCCAAGGTTATACTTTTGAATAAACTGCAAAAGTTCAAGGGGGCCTTCTTTCCACGTCTGTATTCTGTCTTTAATAGTTATAGCAGCAACAGTAACTGGTGGATTGGTCCGCTGTACATGAAGTGATATGACCCGAGACTGCATGGTTTTGTAGCTACTGGAGACGTTAATCCTTCTCTTTGTATCGGCGGCAAGTTAATCCTCGTCGTGTCTGACCTAACACCTGACCCACACCACATGAGCTCACTGGCGTACTTGTTTGAAGTTGTTTCCTTAATCCTCAACAGGTTACAGGTTGTGTGTGTGGGGGGGGAGCATAGCAAGGGTGTAGCTCATGACGTGGCCGTGATGATGTGGGTCAGGTGTTAGGTCAGACACGACAAGGATTAACTTGCCGCCGATACAAAGGGATGGATTAACGTCTCCAGTAGCTGCAGATATGGGTGATGAGCAGACCCAAAAGTGCCGCCCCCCAAAAGTGCCGCCCGGGGCGGAGCCCCCCCGCCCCCCCCTAGCTACGCTAGTGAATTACTCTAGTTACAATAAAATCTCATACTTCACGGATGGAAGAGGCAGACTAGATACAGTACTGGTCAAAACAAAATGAAGAGAGAGATGTCGAAAAAAGAAAAATACGACTTAAACTACAATAAAAAAAATTAAATTGGAAACTAATTTCCGACTTAAAACACGTCATATATATATATATATATATATATATATATATATATATATATATATATATATATATATATATATATATATATATATATAAATAGATTAGATAGACACAGATTTATTCGGTAAAATTATCATACAACTTTACATGAATTCATAAACAGACACAATTATAGTACCCAGTGCTGGATTTAGACCTGTGGAGGCCCATGGGCAGCCTCTTTGTGGAGGCCCCCCTCATTATAACTACCCAAGAGGGTGGGGTGGCGAGTGAAGCGAGCCTAAACATCTGGGAGTTCCGGGGGGCGCTGTGAGCCCCCTGGGAAAATTTTGAAATTTGAACACTTCTTTGGAGAATTTTGAAGCCATATGCAGTTATATTGAGGAAATTAGAACATTGAGAAAATTTTAATTAACTGTATATTTATTGATAGTTTACAAATTCCCAACACACACACACACACACACACACACACACAAAAGTGAGACATGACTGGAGTCATTCATGTGGTTTCAAGTCGACCAGCCCTGATATAGCTACTACGGCACATGTCAAAAATTTTCAGGAGACTTCACAGAAAAAAATATATTAGTTATTACAGGGAGATGATTCTTTGCATTATTAATCAGATAAACCTCTACTCAAATAATGGTTCTGTCCAAGAATGCATGTATAGGCTTCTTTAAGTCCAAGGTCAGATAGATTCACAATAAGTATTAACTCAACTATAAATAAAATTGAAGTTTTGCATCCAATAGTAAAACAAATATACAATTTAATGAATTTGATAAAATTATAACAAAAGTATGAACATGTTGGAAAAAACAAGAATTTTAATAAAAATAACTGCCATCGGCCATGGATAATGGATATATGTTTGTGGAATTCTAAATATATTATTTGCAACACAAACAATAGCATTCATTAAAAATATACGGTTCATAGGAAAACCAGGTATTCATGAATTTCAAGGAGTAGCTAGCCTAATTTGTATCACGCTTCTTGCTGAACATAGTTTTACGTGATGGAATAGATGAACATGAATTTTAAAGAATGAAAATAAAAATAATCCAAATGAATAAACAAATAAATAAAATATTGTAATATGTGGAGGCCCCTGGGCAGCTGCCCACTTTGCCCACTCCTGAATCCGGCCCTGAACGTTACTACTTGGCCACACCCCTTGTTCCTCTGGCTTCCAACACATTAGTATTTATGAGATCGTTTTTCTGCTCCAAATTTACAGGAAGAAGCTTAATAATTGGACTTGTTAATGAATGAATGTGGAACATATATATTAGGAAATAGATAAAATACTTGAATCGTTGGCAGCTTCTTGAGGCCTAAAACTTGTGCTTGGTGCTCACTTTACGATGAGTTAAGTTAAGCGAAGACAAAATCCAGTTGAGTGACCGGTAGCCTATGCTAGGCTTAGAAAAAACAACAACGATGAGACCGTATATAAAATTGTGCCCAAATAAATAAGTACTTTGCCGTATCCTAATTAAGTTTAATGAATTTGTCTTGTGAGATTTTGCGATAAGCAAGGTTTGTGGCATTGGTGATAAGAATCTAGCATATATAAAAATTTAATCTACAGAACAAAGTGCAGTTGATTGCAATAGACATTAATAATTAAAGCAAAATTTTTAACATAAAGAAAATTTAAATATTTTATTACGAAATACTTTTTTTTTTTTTTTTTTTACGGGGATTAGCCCACCCGGGCACAGGTCACTGACCCACATCGGGGCCTGGGGGGCGAAAATGTAATAATAATAATAATAAATAATAGTCATAATAATTCATAATAAATAAAATTTATGGAAAAAATAATAATAATAAAATAATAGTGATAATAATAATAACTGTAATAGTTATAATAGTAATGATAATAATAATAATAATAATAATAATAATAATACAGAACCATAAATAGAAAAATGAAAAAAGATCAAAAGTGAGAAACAATATACAAGTACACATATGTATGTTGTGTTGTCAGTAGTAAGAGAAACAATTGAGACCCTGCAATTGTGTGTAAATGAG
The DNA here is from genome assembly GCF_018991925.1 of Homarus americanus. Lineage (NCBI taxonomy): Eukaryota > Metazoa > Arthropoda > Malacostraca > Decapoda > Nephropidae > Homarus > Homarus americanus. Next base: position 3,715,639 of record NW_024742338.1, read on the forward strand.
GCAGAAAGTCAGATCAGCAACCTGGCACTTGGTCATAATTTTTGTGATGCCATATGGCTATTTCCTGCAAGTAAACAAAAAGTCGGCAGTGGCAGAATATATATACAGTACGTATACCCGATATGATTTTCATAAGATGGTATTTCCCAGCCTTGGTAAATTTAGTCGGACGCGAAATTGGTTAAATAAAACTAGTAGTATTAACAGTACAAGGCTAGGACTAGGTGTGGAATTCTCATACTGTTGCTCAATAATAATGTTTTTCTATATAAGTTTTATTCCTATCTTCTTATGACTACTTAAGGGTAAAAAATTAAATATAACAGTAAACAGGATAACTTAACATGAAATTTAGCTCCAGAAAAGATCACTCATGTAACATGAACACTCATGAGATGTGACTCATAGACGCTGTACAGGATTAGCTGGGATACCTGGCGTTGCATCTTTAGTTACATAACCTAACCAATTTCAGTTCTTTATGTTAAAATGAGAATCAAGCCAAAACACAGACACACTTTTTACTTATTTTTATCCTCTTCACCACTGATCGGCTCGTTACACACTGTTGGCAAGTACTGGGCATGTACTGGCTTCTGAATGTATCTGTACCTGCTCCAGTGTTGGTCAAATCTGGTCTTGAAACAGCTCACACTCGGTGCCGTCACAACTCTCTCTGGCAGGCTGTTTCACGAGTTCACAACTCTCACCCCGAAAAAAGTTAACCCTCAGTTTTCTGGACTCTAAACTTCTTCGGGCTGTTTTTACCAATCCTCGAAGATTTTGCATCTGCCTGGGGACCAAGTTTTTAATTTCATTCGTCCACCCCGTCTCCGCCTTCCCCCGGCCTTCTTACTCTCAACTTTGTCCATAATATTCTCACTATTATCCCTTCATCTCTAATTATATGATCAAAGTATCAAATTTTTCTTATTTTATGATTTTCAAATATTTCTCTTGAAGTTTTCCCCACTATAAAATAACTACCTGAAAATAGAATTTCAGCTCTGCAGAAAAGTGTGGTTGTGCACAGGGGGACCCACTTTAAAGTAAGGTTTCCCCCCGCAATTATGAAGTTCGTAATTATTCTGAGTTTATCGAAATTTTTTTTAGCCTTTTATTTTAAATCAGGGGGGAGGGGGCGACCACAGGAGCCAAGCCCCCCAAATTTCACTTGCGGGGGAGTACAACACATAACACACGAGGGTTGATACAATGTTTGTTCCTGGTGAATGAAGATGTAAGAATGCACTTCACTGATTGACTTTAGCTAACCAAAAACAACGTCCGAACTATTTTGTCTGGTATTAAGTGAACATGTCTGCCAATGAACCGGTAGAGCAGCACTCATTAACCGTTTCACCACTGAGGTGGTATTTTGTGTTTGTTCTCGGAGTGATTACTGGCGATGACTTGCTTCCAAGCGGTGGAATGGCGCGGGTGAAAGAGTTTGGTAGGGAGGGAGAGGCACTGCCCTCTGAGGTGCCTGGCGGTGGCGATGCTGTGATAGTGGTGGTGGGATGTGTCGGTGTGGAGTAGATGACACAGTTCACACATGCTCCCCCCCACCATAGGTCGTAGGTAAGCTCGCCACAGATGGTACCTGAAGTGTGAATCCTTCGACTATATTTAGGTGAAACATAAATGGTTTCGACAAATGTGCGTTTACTTTGGTTCGATAATGTGAAAATGTATAATTGATGTTTAAAGCAGTTATTGAGTGTCCTTAAGGCACTCTATGATAACAATTGTTAGGTTGAATCAGGTTACCACCCTCTTCCTCACTGGTTTAGGCTCAAGCAAGGAAACTTAACAGACGACCCATTAAGATATGCAATAACTCTTAATGTAAACTCAAACACCTGTACTAGTGGATATGTAAGGTATATACTTATGAATAATACTGACCATATGGAATGAACAATGTACAATACAACAAGGTATTTCCGTGTCTCAATCCTCTAGAAAACTTGTGTATGAAGCTGTCAACTGGTAACGAAGGTGTATACAGTATGAGGTATACAGAATATATTTGACTTGTTTCCGTGTCTGCACAGTCTCTGGCCATAGAGATGTAACAGGCTAGACAGAGGTCACCATCTGTTGTACTTATTACATTGTGGTAAAGTTCTGATTTTGAAGTTAATTTTGTTGGACTATAAGTTAATCTGTTTGCCACGTGTGTTGTTTAGTGGTGGTGTTGTGCTCTCAAACTATAAAACGTAACTAGTAGTGAACAAACTTATCTATGTGTGTGTTATAATAATAAATAATAATAATAATATTAAACGATTTATTAAGAGAGTTGCAGCCGGTGGCTGAAAATATACAAACGTACATGTGATTTAGACATAATAAAATACATTCAATACATTTACAGGGCTGTACAGCACAAAAATCAGGAGTTGTTTATTATTTTAGCAATAGATGGGATGGTGTTATTCTTATATCTATCAGTGCGGGCTCTTATGGGCTGAATTTTGTTGTAGTGGCAAACTGCGCGAGGTGGGCGGGGATCTCCGCCCACCTCGCGTGTGTTTGTGTTCTGTGTAAGTGTGTGTGTGTGTGTGGAAGGGGGTTAGATTATGATAGGTTAGCGTTAGGGTGGTTAATCTTCAGGTGATCCCATCTTACCTGCCATAGGCTACGGGGTCGTTGTGGAGGTTGAGGAGAAGGTTGGCCAGCTCCTCGGGGTGATACTGGCGGGCGTCGATGTAGGAGTTAGGCGGCAGGTAGTTACTGTAGTCTGCTCCTGTCGGGGAAGTTGTCGCTATAAGAATCAAAGGGAAGTGACGGTAGAGGGAGACAGTATCATACAGTTAGGCGTTATTATGTGACTTTATTACTGCAATAATATTGATCAGGTTTTAAAGTTAGTTACTGTATTACACACACACACACACACACACACACACACACACACACACAGACACACACACACACACACACACACACACACACACACACACACACACACACCTCCCCACACTACGGGAACAATGTTTTTGAGGAGAGGATTGTAAAGCTTCTCGGAGATGTAGTCGAGACAGAGGGCGTTCTCCATGGCCATGTAGAAGGAGTAGTGTGTTAAGACGGTCTGCCAGCAGTGTGATTCAAGCGGGTGCCTTCGTCCGCAACTCAGGTTACCGCACGACCCATACCTGCCAAGGGAGAGAGTGTGTGTGTATTACTACTACTAAGGGCTGGAAATACACAATGGACAAAAATTATGTAAATTACGCAAGCAGATATTAGGGAGTGGTGAGTCATTTAATGAAAACTTTCACTCCAAAAAGAGGAGGAAACTTGTGGTTGTGTGTGTGTGATAAATTCTTGGAGTGTGTGGGTGTAGTGTGAGGGTGTACAGTACTGGGTCTAGTGTGAGGGTGTACAGTAATGGGTGTAGTGTGAGGGTGTATGGTACTGGGTGTAGTGTGAGGGTGTATGGTACTGGGTGTAGTGTGAGGGTGTACAGTACTGGGTGTAGTGTGAGGGTGTATGGTACTGGGTGTAGTGTGAGAGTGTACAGTATAGTACTGGGTGTAGTGTGAGGGTGTATGGTACTGGGTGTAGTGTGAGGGTGTACAGTACTGGGTGTAGTGTGAGGGTGTACAGTACTGGGTGTAGTGTGAGGGTGTATGGTACTGGGTGTAGTGTGAGGGTGTAGAGGACACTCACTTATCCACGGGAAGGTATTGGTTGAGGTGATGGACATATTCCTCCCTTCTTGATCGTGTTGGACAATGGCTGGACATCCAAGCCACCACGCGAGTCTTGTTGATGTAGGTATTCAAAGATGGACCCATCGCCTCCTCCAGGGTGACGCCGTCAGCCAGTAACCTCCTCACTCCAGCTACCGCTTCTTTGTGTTCACTCATCTGGTTCGGGCGTAGCGGCCTGGACGGTGAGTGTAGGAATAATAAAACACAAATATTATAGTTTTATATATGAAAGTTATTATATACAGGTAGTCACTTAGCTCAATCTCTTAGGTGGAAAGTAACCAATGAATCCCTCAGCGTTTATTAGTGTACTCCAGGATTAAAGATAAAGGGATCGTATCACAATTGAGACACTCCAGTTTATTCCACCTGATAATTAAACACTTTACCTGGGTGAGTTAGGTAGCTTAGGTTAAGATAAATTAGAGAGGGTTAGCATAGGATAGGGTTGGCTAGGTTAGGTTAGCGTAAGGGTGTCTTAATCTTCAAGTAAAATAAACTGTGGTGTCTTAAGGACAGTATAAACATTATCAAGAGCACGTACTGACAACAAGTATATGGCGACTATTACTGCAAGCGCATGAGTGTAGCAGCAGACGTTAAGAGGTTGCAACTACCCAGAGAGACAGAGAGAGAGAGAGATTAATATAGAAAGCAAGTTCTATGCGTCTCCTGAATAGCTTACAAGGGGAGAGAAATGGAGATAATGTGGGTAATTGACTTTTTTTAATTTATTTAATTTTTTTTGTCTGTTTCTCTTGGTCACTTATTGTTTTTGTTGTTTTGTTATTGAAGTGAACATTACTTGGTAGATTTTCGCCAAAACTGCTTCAGGACGGGCCAAGGTCGAGGGTGTTTGCTTCTGACGTTAAGAAGTTGAGTGGAAATGTACTGTAAAACACCTATAATGATGTTGTCCTGCATACATTAGAGAAGGCATAACCACGTTACCTTACAGAGGCGTTGAGGGAAAGAAAGTATCCGTAGAAGGCGACGACATCTGAATGAGAGTGGTAGGTCATGGTCCAGTTGACGAGGGTGCTGTAGAGCCTGTCTGTGGGTGTGTTTGGTGTCGGTCCGGGCGGGGGAGCCTCTACGTCCACCAGTACCCATCTCAGCTCCTTCACATGTCCCCTCGGCAGCGTCCACCACTTGGTCCTGTACATAACACACTTGACACAACATGACACACGTGACACAGCCTAAGCATATGTAAGGATATTATTGCCACTGTAGAAGGTGTAGTCTCACCACGCTAACTTCTCGAGTGTCTTGCCTAATTAACACTTGGTGTCCCACCACGCTAAGTATAGTCAGTGTCGATTGGCGTCCTAAAATCATGTAGTTTTATAAAATATTCTCATGTGACCAACCACTCTGTTTACGCGCCAAAGCGATTTCCCGCTTTTCAGCGTTGAATGTGGCAAGTAGGCTGCAGTACACCGCGTGTCAGGATGGATTGTTTTTTTTAGATTGCCCACGAGGGGGCTAGTTTATTGGGCACCCCCTAACACCCTGTGCAAGGTAAAGCGCAGAAGCGTTTACAGTGCCCATCTGGGAAGCATGCTGAGTTCATGCTTGCCTTTATGACTCATGCATTAAGGGCGTAAAAGCCTGAAGGGTCATGGGTTTTGTCAGCAAGTTACATAAAGTGACAGAATGATAAGTGTGTGGGGGGAAAATTCCCGGTACAATTTATCTGTTTATGGCAAAGTGTGGCAGGTCCCTAGTGCCAGGCCTGTCACTAGGAGGAGGGATATCTGGTCAGGGAGGGACGAGGTGTTGGTAACGGCTGGGGACCTGTAGGAGGAGGTCATAGGGCAAGTGAGGATGTGGTGAAAGAGGGTGTGAGAGTCGGGTGACCACAAAGTTTACAGACAGTGCGGCCAGGCTCAGGGATGCCAATGTACTAGGCGTGGCGAAGTACAGTGGGGGTGAAGGTGATATGGTGTGGTGGGGCAGGTACAGTAGGGGTGGAGGGAGGCACATAGGCATTGACAACATTGAGGGACACACCTTTTAGTGTGATTGTGATGGCGTGTGCGTCGACATGCCGGTGGGGTACAGGTAGCCGGGGATGGTGTCCTCAGGTCCAGGTAGCCCTGGTGGAGACAGCTCAGACACAGGAGTGGGCGCGGCTTGCGGTGGGTGGAGGACAGGTTGAGGCACCAAGTGTCGTGAAGATGAGGCAGGACTTCGCTCAGGGGCAGCAGGACACACCAGGGCAGGCCCGGTAGGCGCTATACCAGTAGTGAAGGCCGCCGGCGGTGGGGTAGGCCGTGAGCAGGGGGCTGGGGACTACCAGCTTGCGTCAAACCAGAAGAGAGGAGTGACTGGGTGGCAACAGAGAGGCAGGAGTAGGTCAGAGATGGTGGTACAGAGTGTAGCGAAGAGTTTTTCAATACGGTTGGTAAATTCTGGAAGAGGGATATGATCTGTCATGTCACTGGAGGGGGTTGGGGGGGCACCGGTGGGAGCACAAGGCCTGGCAGCCTCAGAGTAGAGATGGGAGGAGGCCCAGTAGTAGTTGAGTTAGGAGACGGCCGGGACTGCTGTGTTGAAGGCAGGAGAGGCCAGGCAGGGGCAGGTGTTGTTGAAGAAGGCGTTGTTGCTGGAGACAGAGGGGACGCAGAGGGTGTGGCCCGGAAGACTGGGGGGGGGGGCGTTGTGGTAGCAGTGTCTCGTAGACACACGAACATTGAATGGTCATTCTGTCAGGATGGAGATGGGACGTGTCTCGACCTCGTCCCCCCGCTCCAACCCCTGATCCTCGTATCTCGTCCCTCGTTGTCTGAGTCTCGCTCACTAACTCCACCCGAAACACGAAAAACAAAACCAACCTATTCACGTGTTATGACTACTCAACTAGTAAAGATTCTCAGCCACTTATTGATATTTACTACTGGGTGTTTTGATAATCCAGAAAGTGAGTGGAACACGTTGACTACCCCTGCCTCCAGCTGCTACCCAGTCACCCTCCTCTTCTGGTCTGACACAACCTGGTAGCCCCCCTGTGTGCCCCTCATGCTCACGGCCTACTCCACCGCCGCCTGACACCACTGACGGCGTCCATACCGAGCCTGCCTCCGTCCAGACAGAGTCTGCACTGGCTCCTCCCATCCACCCACCGCACGCTCATGGACCCGAGGACACCGAGGGGGCCGGGGGCCGCCTGTCCTCCCCCGCCGGTGTGCCGTCACCTGGGGCCCATCCACTCCAGTTCTCCACATCAATTGACCACCATGCGGACATGCGAGTGGACTACGTATCTACGCCAAGAAGGACGTCCCCTACCAACCTCTCGACGTCCCCCTTGAAGCCGACACTACTGACGTTCACGCCATCACATTCACACTAAAAGGTATGTCCCTCAATGCTGTCAAGGCCTATGGCTATGGCCCGGCACTTGACATTATTAGGGACCTGCCACGCTTTGCCATAAACAGATAAATTGTACCGGGATATTTCCCCCCACGCACTCATCATTCTGTCACTTTATGTAACTTGCTGACAAAACCCACGACCCTTCAGACTTTTACGCCCTAATGCATGACCATAAAGGCAAGCATGAACTCTGCTTGCTTCCCAGATGGGCACTGTAAAAGCTTCTGCGCTTCACCTTGCACAGGATGTAAGGGGGTGCCCAATAAACTAGCCCCTCAGGGGCAATCTAATCTGACCCTGACCTATATGTACTGTCAATGAATATGATGTACTCTTTGTGTACGAACCTCTGTCCTGCGTGGCAGTGAACAGTGACATTACCCACATGAATCTGATCTAGGTATATATATGTAGGTATGTGTATGTGTGTGTATGTGTATATATATATATATATATATATATATATATATATATATATATATATATATATATATATATATATATATATATATATATATATATATATATATATATATATATATATATATATATATATATATATATATATATATATATATATATATATATATATATGCAAGTAAATCATTGTGGGTGCGCGTGATCCAGGTATATGCTGATATATGTATGCTGTCAATAAATACGATGTATTTCTTTGTGTATGAACCTCTGTCCTGCGTGCAGAGAAGTGTCAGGACCCCCTGACTGAATTACTCGGAATAGGCAAACTGTACTTCAGGATTTGTCAATAAATTTGCTAAACTAAAAAAAAAACTCTACAGCGGCCATAGGAGTACGTTTTTGACTTACGCTCTGTTCCGGAAGAGGACAGCGTCTGCCTTCTGGAGGATGGATGTCTTATTATAGGTGAAGACACATCTCCAGGAGGGACAACCTTCCTGCCACAGCTGCGTCGAGTTGGTGGTACCGAACCTGCGTGTCACAAATAATAATAATTAACGGTTTATTGAAAGAGCTTGGCAGCCAGAAGGCTGAAAATATACAGTTACATATTTGGGGAATGGGTTTCGAATTACAAATAATATACAAGTAACATAAGTGACACAAATAAGACATATAATAACTAGATGGGGAAAAGCTCGAACTACAGTTCATTTCAACATAGTGACAGTGCAAGGAGTAGTGTTTACTGGGAGTGAATACACTGGTTTATTACAAGTTATTGATAATTTTTACAATGGTTGGGACTGGGCTGTTCTTATAGCGATCAGTTCCTGCACGTATGGGCTGGATGCGGTTGTGGTGTCGAACAGCAATTCTCGGACTAGGGATCTCAGGTGGTAGTAGGAGCCGGTGTCGAGGATGGTGTAGAAGCTTCTTACCAAATTTGCAGATGAGGTCGTGGTGATGGTCAGTGAGAGTCGAAAGGGTCAGTGTGTTGAGCGCTTCTTGATATGTGGAGTAGGAAGGGGAGAGAATAATCTTGCATGCCCTCTTTTGCACTTTTTCTAGGTGTTTACGTTGTGTGGCATTTTAGGGAGGAAGACCAGGTGGGGGCATAGGTGAGCTTGGGAAGTATGAATGTTGTGTAAACACTGACTGAGCTCGTGTGCAGGAACTCCGAGGGACTTGAGTCGGCGGAGGAGGTGGAGACGGAAACTGGAGGATTTGACAACTTCACTGACGTGTGGTTTCCAATTTAGTTTGTTGTCTATGGTGACGCCGAGGAGCTTCGTGGAATCTACAACCTGGAGTGTGTTCGGACCTAGAGTAATGGAAGGAGGTGGGACAATGTCGGAGGAGAGGTTGATGTGCATAACCATGGTCTTGGTATGGTTGATGGTGACATGGTTGTTGGTGGCCCAGTTTTGGAGACTGTTCAATAAATCCTGAAGGGCGGTATAGTTGGGAGCAGAATTGTTGACGCTGATCCCAATGGTGGAGTCGTCGACATATTTCCAGCGAGCAGGGGTTTCTCTTAGGGCATCATTGATGAGCATAAGGAAGCAGAGTGGTCCCATCTTGGTGCCTTTGGGGACGCCACAGGTGAGTGACTGAAAGGTGGAGACAGCCCCTCGGAAGCGTACAGCTTGGCGTCGGTCACTGAGGAAGTCTGTAACCCATGGTATAAGACTTCTCCGAAGCCCGAGGTCAATAGCTTTGTTGATGATTATATTGTGGTCGACTAGGTCGAACGCTTTAGTGAAATCAATGAAGGCGACAGCTACAGACGTTTTTCGTTTCTCGAGATGGCGGTATATGTAATCGAGAAAGCTGACAAGACAGTGAGTGGTGGAGGAAGTTTTCATGTTGCCAAATTGCTGAGGGTCTACGACTCCTGCAATATCAGCATAAGCCCAGTCGAACACAAAACTTTCACAGATTAGGCTGGGTAGTGGGTATTGGGGTGATTGCAATAGGTCGTAGCTGATTTAAGGATTGTGGGCTGGTTGACTTGGGCACTGGTGATACATAAGAGGTCTTCCAGTCAGCTGGGCATCTGGCTTGACTGAGAGAAGCATTGATGATGGAGCATAGGGGTTTAGCAAGCTCCGGGGAGAACTCCTTGAAAAGTTTCATTGGTAAGTCAATGGGGTGGTAGAGCGTTTTAATTTTAGTTTGTCCAGGCGTTTTGCTACTTCAAATTCTTCTACTAAGTCAGTGGGAAGGGGGGCTGGTAGGTAAGCAGGGAGAGTGGTTGTGTCAAGCCGGGGGAGCGTCTGGCATATAGTAGCGCAATGGTTATTTGTTTGCTCAGCTGCGTCATCATTAGTGAGATGGCTAAGGAAGGGGAGGGGGTGTGTCTTATTGTTTAGTCCACAGAGTTCTTTAAGCTTACCATACCATTGACTGATGTTGGTCTGCTTCAGGTGTTGTAATTTGGTTGGGTAGTGGGACTTCTTTGCAGTGCGTATTTCGCGGATGACTCGGTTGCGAAGGGACCTGTAGCGGATGTGGTCATTGAGATGAAAGGCTCTGTCTCTCTGTTGCATAAGTCTTTTGATCCGAGGTGTGATCCAGGGCAAGTCAGCTGGGTGAGAACTGACGGACTTCTCGGGGAAGAAGTGGTGGTGGGCTTCCGTGGTGGTGTTGGTATAATTTATCCATTTGGTTTCCACGTCATCCACGCTAAGTACTTCAGTCCAGGGATGGTGAACTATCCACTGCCCGAAGAGGCGCAGTGCAGAGTCAGTAATCGGCCTGTAGGTCTTGATGTAGGGTCTCTGTACTTGAGTGGGAGTGGCAGCTGGGGACCAGAGCACTGATAAGTGTGTGCTACACCCGATAGGAGGCATTGGTTGAGGTGGTTGGTACTGGTCCGCTAAGTCAGTTAAGATAAGGTCAAGGGTATTTTGACCGTGTGTGGGGAAGGTCACAACTTGTGATAGTGATAGCTGGTCCTGGATATCAGTGGTGTCAATTTCATTAAAATCCCCACATAATACTAACTTGGCACATGGGTACCTAACTCTGAGGTGGTCTGAGGTGGTGATGAGATGATTGATAAGAGTGTCTCTGGTGGGTGAGCGAGGCGGATGGTATGCCACACAGATTATGATGGAAGCAGTGTTGCGCGGGTGGGCCCGTGGCATGACACGTACCCATAATGCTTCCACATCTGCTGGGACTTGAACATCCAGGCGTGACGGGCGTAGGTCATCTTGACAGAAGAGGGCAACGCCCCCTCCGCGTCTATGTGAACGAAGGTGATGAAAGAGTTGATATCCCTCAATATGACACGTTTCAGGTACAATTTGCCAAGCCTCACATATGGCAACGATGCTCGCGGCGGCTGACCTGACTGTAGTTGCCAGCTCGTCGAACTTGTTAGCTAGGGAAGTGACGTTGGATAGCAGTAAAGACGGGAGATCATACCATATCCGTGGAACTTCAGTGTGGTGGTATGGTCTGTCAGGGGTGGGTTTCTCCGGTTTCCTAGTGGAGGTTATGGTTCTAATGGGCTTATGTGTATGACGGCCTTGTCTACGGCTACTCGCGTGGAATATGTTCAGTGACTTGAGTCGCGCGATAACACTGCCATCAGGATAACCGTTCCCACGCTTTAGATGGTACAGAGTGAGTCGGGAGTAAGTGATTGGTGGCCATCTGTTGATATCTGTTGTGGGCGGACGGAAGTGTTTGTCACTGACGGCACTTTGAGGGCCACTGACACTGGTAGACATCTGTTAATATTTGTCAGTCGTAAAGACCGTGGGTCTTTGTCCCTGGTGCTTGGGGTCGCCGACACAGTTTTCAAGATATATGTAAACACCGAGGTGGTCCTTGTCACTGGCACTTTATAGGTGACCGGGCGCGCCAAATTCAAAGGATGGGAGCCAGGATATACGTCAGTTAATCCACTTCCTACAAGTTTCCCAAGAGAAGGAAGCCCAAAGACGTCAATTAGAGGAGGAAAAACGACATCAAGAGGAATTGTCAAGACAGTCAGAGGAATCAGCTTACCGTCTTCAACTTCAACAACAACACCAAGCTGATAACCGCAAATTCCTGGACCTATTGGAATTGCTGGCAACGAGGACGACTTCACCAGCTGCCACAACCAATTCGCCAGCTTCAGCCTCTTCATCTATCCTTCAGACAACGCCTCCTCACACGTCACCTATCCCCCTTGGGTATGCCTCAGTGCCTTCTCAACCACCTGCTCCAGTCTCAACTCTCGTCGACCTCTCCGTGCCTCCTCCATTGCCTGCCGTCTCGAGTACACCCCTGCACAGCAAGTCTTCAGTTCCCAGTCCCCCACCTCTTCAATCTGATGCAACATATCAAGTATACCGTCAATGGCGACGTCGTTTCGAAGACTTTGCTGTTATGTCTGACCTCAACCGAATGCCCCCTCATAAACAACTCATCCAATTAAGATCGTGCATTTCCCTCGATGTTCAACGCCTCCTAGGGCACACGCTAGCCATCCCCCCTCACTCCCCCAGGTCAGTGACAGAGGTTTTAAACGCCTTGCAGAGTCATTTCCGTGGCCTCCGCAATGAAGCTTTGCGTCGTAGGGAACTGCTATCCTGCAAACAAGCTTCTGGGGAATCATTCTCAGACTTCTATGCACGACTTAAGGACCTAGCAGCCGAGGTGGACCTATGTACAGGCGATCCTGTAACCTGTGCTGAGATCCAGCTCAAGATGATCTTGCTGATGGGTGTACGTGACGAGGACCTGCTTCAGAAACTCCTCACCCTCGACGCCGCCTCTTCCCTCACCGACTTCGTCACCTGTTGCAGGTCGTATGAGGCCACAAGAGAGGCTGCCTCAGCTATACACTCATCGCCATCTCAAGTTCACGCCGTCTCCACCTACAAGAGGAATCAACGCCAGATGCAGACGGCGTCCTCTCCACAGCCCCCGTCACAGTCACCAGTTTCTTCTCCCGAATCCTGCAGGAACTGTCAGCGCCAGCATGGTCCAGGAAAGTGCCCTGCGGCTGATAGTACATGTCGAAACTGCGGGTTTCAAGGCCATTGGCCCCGCACAACTCGATGTCCTGCCAACAAGGTCTCATGCAACGCTTGCAACAAGCAAGGACACTTCGCCAAGTGTTGCAGGTCCACCAAGAAGCCTCCATCTCCAGGTCAAAACGTCTCTTCACAGCCCTACAGAACGTCCACACCACTGTCTCCCAAGAACAACAAAGGATGCCGACGCGTGGATGATGCCTCGAGTGACAGGTCCCCCAAGCCCGTCAATGTTCGTCTGTCCTACGGTACCAACTCTTCCAACCTCCTGATGATACCTGACACGGGCGCGGACATCACGGTGATTGGACCAACACACCTGGACGCCCTCAACATTCCCAGGAGTAGCTTGTCACCCACAGCCATGAACGACGTGCTCACAGCGGACGGGTCCCCGATGTCTCCACCTTTGGGTTGCTTCAAGGCAACACTACAGCTCGGTCCCAAGTCTTGCCTTGCCACAGTCCACGTCCATGAGGGCATCCAAACCCCTCTCTTGTCATGTGGCCATTGTCAGGACTTGGCCATCGTCTCATCCGAGTTCCCAAAGCCCATCCTCGCTGTGACACACCTCAACAGGTGTGCAGAGATACCTGTTTCAGCCATGACCACACCTGCTGCCGCCCGGGAGTTCTTTTTTCGTCAGTTCAGCGACGTCCTTGTCTCCAAGTCCGACCTCCAGAAGACGCCGCTCAAGAAGATGACAGGCCCCCCGATGAGAACCCACCTCAAGCCTGGCGCGACGCCTTTCGCCATCCACACACCCAGGCCTATCCCCTTTGCCATATGGGACAAGGTGAAGGCGGAGCTCGATTCTCTGGTGCAGCAGGGGATCATCAGACACGCCGGTGAGGAGCCCTCCGAGTGGTGCCATCCTATGGTCTTGGCACCCAAGCCTGTAGGTGTTCGCATCACAGTGGACCTCACCCATCTCAACTCGCAGGTCTCCCGTCCCGCCCATCCATCGCCTACGCCCATTCAAGCAGTCCGCAGCGTCACCCTGTCTGCAAAGTTCTTTACCACGGTGGATGCACTACATGGGTACTGGCAAGTCGACCTGGCGGAAGAAGATCGCCACCTCACTACATTCATCACGCCCCACGGCCGCTTCCAACACTGCCGCGGACCCATGGGCTTCGCAGCAACGGGGGATGCGTACTGCCTCCGTGGGGATATGGCTCTGCAGGGTGTCACCAACTGCGTGAAGGTCGTAGATGACATCCTGCTCTTCGACGATGATCTCCCGGCCCACTTGAACCGAGTTCATCTGATGCTCACAAGATGTCGTGCCCATGGTATCACCCTGAACAAAGATAAATTTGTGGTCGCCGCCTCCCAAGTTAACTACTGCGGCTACAACATCTCGTCAGAGGGGATCTCAGCTGATGAGGAGAAGGTCAAGGCCATCAGGGACTTCCCTACTCCAGCGAACCTGACCGACCTTCGCTTATTTATGGGCCTGGTAAATCAGCTGGCCGACTTCTCCCCTAAAATCGCCACATCAGCCCAACCTCTACGCCCCCTCATGAGCCCCAAGCGCTCTTTCCTCTGGACTCCTGACCACGACCTAGCGTTCAGGAATGTTAAGAAGGCGTTGCTGTCACCACCAGTCTTGGCACCCTTCGACCCGTCCTTACCAGTGGTCCTCCAGACCGACGCCTCCCGTCTATACAGCCTCGGATATGCCCTCCTTCAAGATCACGGCCAGGGTAGACTGCACTTAGTTCAGTGTGGCTCCAGGTTTTTGACCGACACGGAGACCAGATACGCCACCATCGAACTAGAGATGCTGGCAGTCGCCTGGGCTATGGCCAAGTGCCACCTTTACCTGTTCGGCCTTGGGCATTTCACCCTCATGACGGACCATCGCCCGCTCATACCCATCCTCAATCACTACACGTTGGACGCCATCGAAAATCCTCGCCTCCAACGCCTCAAAGAGAAGACCGCCCCTTACGTCTTTACAGCTGTGTGGCGCGCCGGGAAGCTTCTGTGCATACCAGACGCCCTCTCCCGAGCCCCTGTTAGTCGCCCCACACCTGAAGATGAAGTCGACTGTACCACGGCCGCTGCTCACGTTCGGTCTTTAGTGACACACACAGCCACTTCTCTTGCTGACAAGACGACGACGACGCCCTCCATCGAAGACGATAGGACTCTCCAGGAGCTTCGCATCGCCGCCGCTCAAGACCCGGCATACGTCCAACTCCTCGACTACGTCTCCGCTGGATTCCCCACCAACCGCTACGACATTCACGCCTCCGCCCTCCCCTTCTGGAAGCTAAGGGATAGCCTCTATGCGGACGGAGAGCTGGTGTTGTACGGCCCCAGGATCGTCGTTCCCGCTGCCCTCCGCCGGCGCACCTTATCCCGCCTCCATGACAGCCACCGCGGCGTTGAAGCCACCAGGCGCAGAGCCCGTCAGACCGTCTTCTGGCCTGGTATTGACGCCGATATTAAGAGCACGGTTGAGGCCTGTGAGCCTTGCCAGCAACTCCAGCCCAGCCAGCAACAGGAGCCGTACCTGTGCAATGACCTCCCGAAGCGGCCCTTTGAGTCCGTGTCCGCCGACTTCTTTAATGTGGCCGGAAAGTCTTTCCTGGTGGTCGCCGACAGGCTCTCTGGATGGCCCGTGGTAGTTCCCTGTGGTCGGGACACCACCTCTTCCAGGGTCATCTGGATGTTTTGTTGCTTCTTCCGGGAAGTCGGAGTGCCTCTCCACCTCCGAACCGACGGTGGGCCCCCGTTCAATAGCCACGAGTTCAAGAGCTTCACCGAACGCTGGGGCATCCACCACATCGTCACCTCCCCTCATTACCCGCAGGCGAATGGCCACACCGAGGCAGCGGTAAAGTCCGTAAAATACCTCATCCTCAAGACAGCACCGACGGGGAACCTGGACTGCGAGGAGTTCGACAGGGGCCTACTAGAACTCCGTAACACCCCTACCCCTGCCGGACGCTCTCCTGCCCAGGTGTTGTATGGCCGCCCCCTTCGTACTTGTGTGCCTGCCCACCCCCAGTCCTTCTCAGATGAATGGCAGATCAAGGCGGACGAGTGTGACCGCCGTGAGGCTGCCCGGATGGCCCAAGTGACAAGCCACTATGACGCCCACGCCCGCCCCCTTCCCAGGTTGGCCGTCGGCCAGCAAGTACGAATCCAGGACCCGACGTCACACCGCTGGGACAAGGTCGGGGTCGTCATGGGCCGTGGCGAGTCTCGTTCGTACCAAGTCCGCCTCCCCAGTGGTCGTGTGTGGTGGCGAAACAGACGCCATCTCCGCCCAGTGCCATCCTCTAGTGACGAACCTTCCTCCCCGTCCCCTGTGTCCCCTTGCCCAGACCAGGAACGAAGGACGTCAGTTGATCCTCCCATTGTCCCTCGCCGCTCCCCCCGACTCATGGAAAAAGAGTCCGTAGCCGCTCGAGATTGCACTACGAGCGTAAAGGGGGAGGGAGGTGTATAGATATGTAAATACCAAGATATGTGAACACGCCTGACGGCAGGACTCTGTTACCATTCATTGTACCATTTATTCACATGTCTGTATTACTACATATTATTATAGCATGTTTGATATCTATGCTTATGTCTAATGCCTATGTTCACTTGCTATGTCCCGATGTACTATGTCTGTACCCCGCTAGTCGAGTAATTAGAAGACCTAATTTATTGTCTGAAAGTAATGTCACAACAGCTCCCTTAACACAACCAGTTAACTTCCTCCCAAGATCGTTCTCTCGGCTTTTCACTGCACCTCACAGTCACGGGATTCCCTTGTCCAGCTTTCCAAAGCTAACAACCTTATCAAGTGGAAACTGTCCGCCAAGTCTTACATGCCAGCACCATTGAATATACTGCTCGTGCTCTGGAGTTTGAAGAACCTTGTCTAGGATTTCATCCCACCACATGTAGAACTACTGTAGGTGGTGTAGAGCTGTCTGGTTATCACATCCTAAAACTCACATATACAGTGTCTTACCTGCCAGACCAATCTGCACCAAACCAACGATCCCAAAACACTATTGTCTTCCAGGTGTTATTGTGTGTTTTGGGTTTGGTTTTAAGTCTTCAAAGTGGCGCATACTTAACACTTCTGACTGCATGGCCTTTGTCTTTCTTGGGGTCCTGAACGAGACTGTCTTTCTTGAGGTCCTGAACGAGGCTGTCTTTCGTGGGGTGATGAACGAGGCTGTCTTTCTTGAGGTCCTGAACAGGGCCTTTGTCTTTCGTGGGGTGAACGAGGCTGTCTTTCTTGAGTCCTGAACGAGGCTGTCTTTCTTGGGGTCCTGAACGAGACTGTCTTTCTTGAGGTCCTGAACGAGACTGTCTTTCGTGGGGTCATGAACGAGGCTGTCTTTCTTGAGGTCCTGAACGAGGCTGTCTTTCGTGGGGTGATGAACGAGGCTGTCTTTCTTGAGGTCCTGAACGAGACTGTCTTTCGTGGGGTCATGAACGAGGCTGTCTTTCTTGAGGTCATGAACGAGGCTGTCTTTCGTGGGGTGATGAACGAGGCTGTCTTTCTTGAGGTCCTGAACGAGGCTGTCTTTCGTGGGGTGATGAACGAGGCTGTCTTTCTTGAGGTCCTGAACGAGGCTGTCTTTCGTGGGGTCATGAACGAGGCTGTCTTTCGTGGGGTCCTGAACATTGTTACTAGAGCCCTGCCCCACTGCCTCTGGCCAATATTTGCTATAGTTAATCATTATTGGTTTAATGGCGTTAAAGTAAACATCGGAGTAAAATATCAAAGCAGTGAGAATAAGGAACGCGAGAAGGGGTAAGAGGCGCCCCTTAATCTTCTTCATGGTGGCGTTTGTTTATGTTAACGTTGTCCCTGTCGCCTCAAAAATTGTCACCGCACAATATTTGGACACCACTGGATCTCAATTATCTGTTTGAGACGAAAACTGACAAGATTTTCTTTTTCTTTACAACTTGGATCTCAAAGTCTGTCACTCTGAATGTACCATATTACACCACCCTCTTCCCCGTGCACACTTTCACTTATCAGACGTGTCTACTTGTACCACATTATCTTACCGTCTTTATAATTACACAAATAAGATCGTGATCAATGTCAGTTGTTGTATGCCTTCACCACCACGTCATCAGTATGTTGTAACACCTGTACTGTGCACTGTAACTCGTCCCTCCATACTGCCGCGCCTCGCCACACTGCCGCGCCTCGCCACACTGCCATAGGTGCCAGATCATAATAACGGTGAATAAAACTTAGTTTTTACTTACTTTTATCCTCTTCACTACTGATTGGCTCGTTAGCCGCTTGGTTGATCGGTCACGTGTAGGGGTATCGAGATATTAATGTTGGAAGGAAACTCTAATGTGGTTTTCTTGTATAATATATAAGTTATATGATAGACAGTCTGGTGCTGGAGGTGCCGTGTGGTGAGGAGCTGGTCAATAGAGACGTTCGGTGAGTAGCTTGGTGAAGGAGGTAGATGTGCAGGAGCTTCGTTAGAGAAGATGTTGCCTGTTGCTGGCCTCCTGATTGAATGAATGCTGGACAGCTAGGAGCTTGCTGGAGGAGATGTTGCTTGTTCAGGAAAATGGGCAGAATGAATCTCAATGGAGAGACAGAGCTTATATACACCCAGCAGCGGCCGCCAGTCCTCTATGAGTCATGTTGGGAAAACCCGAGAAGTAGCCGGTGACTAGTTCCGTTGCTAAGATACGGCGGGCATTGGAATGAGGATACGCTTGGTTGCTAGGGAAGACCTTAGCAGGTGGTGTGCAGCTACGCAGTTTGTAGAGGAGACGTCCACTACACACGTCTCTGTCATGCACTGTTGGCAGGTACTGGGCATGTACTGCCATTCTGTTAAGCACTGTTGGTAGGTACTGGGCATGCACCGGCTCCTGAATGTACCTGAGCTTTCATTTTCACCATATACATATTCTGCATTAAAATAATTGCACTAGTCACTCGCTTAGTTAAATATTCTGTAACAAAATTAAGAAAACAGGTTTTAACAATACAAAATATGGTAATATGAAACTGTCTTCCAGCAGTACAAAATTTAGACGTCACTCAGCTGGCCACAAACGTATCCCTTTAGGGGTTATATCGAGGGCCCGTTAGATGTGAAACCCCCATCTCACGGATTATATGGAGAGAAGTCCGTATCGAGGCTACACTGTAAATTAACTCCCAGTATATAATATATAAAAACTTCATACATTTAAGTTAATGAAAATATCACAATATTTTAGCGGAGAAAAACACGTGTTAAAATATTTAGTATATTTATGTTCAGACAAAATAATATTTTATACATAATATTATTCACGGACAAACACTATAACTCACACATATTTATACTTGGGCTAAATAGGCTACACTGTACACCTTTGAACTAATGGCTTTATTCATAATAAGCGAAGGGTAATTTATCCAGTAATATCTTCTTAACGTGATAGCGTAATGTGCCAATATCATCCAACTTATACAATACGGTTAATCATGTCACAAAAATAAGTTATACATTCCTTTACCATTATATATCTTCGTCAGTAAGTAAAAATATTCTTCACCTCATATACCACATAATGTTTTTGTATGTTAAAGCGCCCTCACAACAGAGCATAATAGAAAGATCATGTGAGTGTGTGTGCGTGTTAGTCATGTTTATGCAGATTGAACGCTTTTCTTTAGCCTTGTATAATGCCGCAAAAATTGACGCAATACATGTTAACCGAACGGCCTTAAGGTGTGATTATCCTAGCCACTACACGTTATCCAAGGTTCGTTTTTTCCTCGTCCTCACACCTGGCTACCACCACTTACACCTGCACACCTGCATCTTGACATATACTGTACGTTCATACGCCTTGCATACATTCATACTGAGAGCTGGGTGATACTGAGAGCTTAGCGGGAGTCGGCCTTGTGACAGACGCCAACTTCGAACTCTTGATCTTTGTGTAGTTCGTCACGGATCTCTTGAATAGGCTTCACCAGCGCGATAGGCACGTCATCATCACGTCGCTGGCAGAGGAAGATAAGTAGAAAGATTAAAAGATAGATATAATGATATGTAGATAGATAGATAGATAGATACTATTTGGAGCGAGTATAGGAAGAACAATTAAGAGTTTGTGGATATAATAGTTCCATATTTTTCCATTATGCTGAAGTATTTTAATGCATTTTTCTTTCACTGTTTTCAAGCTTTTTATTCAGCTTAATGAAGGAGGATCAGCTGACCACATATAAAGGTATAGTTATTTTATATTTGGACACACCTGTATACCTGACGACTGTGATTATTAACCCGTCGAGCGCTTAATCCCGTTGGGTGACCATCCACGACCAGCGCTATTTGTGGTAGTAGCGAGATGCGCCTAGAGCTGCATTATCACCCCTTCCTTGCCTACTGGTATACAGTGCTGCTTCCCGGGCCATGTGAGTCATGCTCACTCCAGCCATCGAATCGAATCGAAGGGTGAAGTAAAGTGTGAAGAGATCTTGATGTTGGTGCGTAGATTGGTGGTGCGGGAACTGGACTTGAAGAATGATGGTGGAATTTGGAGGGACTTGGGGTTGGTGGATAGTGCAAGAAGAAAGGCGAGGAAATTGGAAAGTAGTAGTAGGATGCTAGGTCTTGGGGCTCAACCCAAGTGCTTCTGTTTTCTCATGTTTGTGTTTCAGCTAATTTTCGTCTTGGGTGTTATATTTATGTTAGGTGTTTGTATGTTTAGCAAGTGTTGCAATTTTATGCCTTACATTTTCGGGTCTTGTGTCCTAGCCAATGTTGGGGAGTCAAGGGCAGGTACTTGTGTTCTGCATGAAAATACGTCACACGGCTCTAGCTCCAGGCTGACTGAGCCGGAATGCTCGCAACTCGCTGTCGAGTATGAGCCTACATCAGAGCTTACTCCAGATGATTTTTCTGAGTCTGATAATGACCCACTCTATGATCAGAATACTTCATCGTGTTGAAGTGGTGAGGGAGATGTTTCAGACGTACTGGCAAGAACACCATGTAACACCTCGTAATCCAGCTCGTGACACACCTCTCCGCCTCAGAGGTCGCCACTTTCCTTCCACTTTACCACCAACACCTGGCAAGAAGAAAGCACAGAAGCAGTGTCCGTCTACTACAACACGCCACGAAGAGCGAAGAAGAGGAAGGATACCCGTTAGTGCTGTAATGAGTGTAAAGTAGCACCATGGTTCAAGGACTATCACACTCTTCATAACTATTAGTGTAATAATATGATGTGACCCAGGCAGTGGCAGTGTTGCCAGGACACCTTCCGTAGTCTTCACCATTCACAGACACTTTTACTTTTACTTTTATCCTCTTCGCCACTGATCGGCTTGTTAGCCGCTTGGGCGATCGGTCACGACTCTTTTCCTTTATATTCTTCGCCAAAAGGTCGGCTCGCTAGCCGCCCGGGCGATCGGTCACGTCTCTGTCACGCACTGTTGGCAAATACTGGGCATGCACCGGCTCCTGAATGTACCTGAACCCGCTCCAGTGTTGGTCAAGTCTTCTCTTGAAAGAGCTCACACTCGGTGCCGTCACAACACTTTCTGGTAGATTGTTCCAAGAGTTTACAACCCTCACTCCGAAAAAGTTTGCCCTCACGGTTTTCCGGACTTGCGGCTTCTTCAATCTTGAGCTGTGACCCCTTGTGGGGCGAGCGTCCGCCAGCTCCAAGTAAGGACACTCAACTGAGTAGTGCCCCCTGAGATGCTTATAAACCTCAACTAGGTCCCCCCTTGCCCGTCTGTAGTATAAGCTAGGCAAGTTCAGGCGCTCCAATCTCGCAGGGTAGCTGAGATGCCGAAGTGCAGGCACCAGCTTGGTGGCCCTCCTTTGAACATTTTCAACCAACTGACAGTCCCTAGCATATCTCGGGGACCAGATGGGGTGACAGTACTCCAGATGGGGAAGCACTTCACTCCTGAAGATCGTCACGAGGGACGGACCGTCTAGATATCTGAACGACCTTCTTATAAGACCCAATAATTTATTTGCCTGATTTACCTTCTTCTCACAATGGCCCGAGAACTTCAGCTCATTGTCAACATACACACCTAGGTCCTTCTCACACACAGTCTCAACTAGTACATTTTCTTCATCCCGTTGGGACATATGGTACGCCTCCTTACCGTTGGTACGCCCCAGGTGCATCCTCTTACACTTCGTGACATTGAATCTCAGCAGCCATTCCTTCGACCATTCCTGGAGCCCACAGAGGTCCTTCTGCAGCTCTTCACAGTCCGCTTGGTTCTTAATTTCCCGAAATAACTTGGCGTCATCGGCAAACATTTGTATGGAGGAGTGTACAACGTCAGGCATATCATTTATGAAACAAACAAACAACAGCGGGCCCAATACACTACCCTGCGGTACCCCACTTGTTACAGGTACAGATGACGATTTCGTGCCATTAATCACCACACATTGCTTGCGGTCATGTAGAAAGTCTTCTATCCACGCTAGGACATTTCCCCGAATTCCGTACCCTTCCAGTTTGATTTTCAGCCTTTCGTGGGGTACACTGTCGAAAGCCTTGGCAAAATCTAGGTAAATATTGTCGATATTACCACCCCGTTCTAGAATATGGGTCCAAATATCCAATACCTTGAGCAATTGTGTCAAGCAAGAGCGCCCCGGCATAAAACCGTGTTGGCAATCTTTTACAAGGTTGTTTCGTAGTAGATGTTCCATCGCTGCATCTCTGATAATACTCTCAAGTACTTTACATATTATGCTGGTCAGGCTCACCGGTCTATAGTTGTTCGTGGAGTGCCTATCGCCCTTCTTGAAGATAGGACTCACATAAGCCACTTTCCATTCACTGGGGACCATTTGTTCATCCAGGCATTTACAAAACAGAATCTTCAGGGGCTCTGCAAGCTCGTTGCACAGCTCCCTTAGCACTCTAGGATGCACCATGTCAGGTCCAGGACTCTTATGGACCTTTAGCCTGGACAGTTTATTTCTAATACCCTCTTCTGTGAACACAATGTGGGTCAGTGCTGTGTCGAACCGTCTGTCCTCAAACGCAGGAAGGTTAGTTGCATCCTCTCTTGTGAACACTGAGGAAAAGAAGCTGTTCAATGCCTCAGCTTTATCCTGGTCAGAATCTGCGTAACTACCATCTTCAAGCCTCAGGTCTGATACTCCTACTCGCGTTTTCAATTTCGACTTTGCATAGCGGTAAAACGCCTTTGGGTTTGACTTGACCTCGCGTGCAACCAGCCTTTGGAACTCCTTTTCAGCCCTCCTACACTCTATCTTTGCTTGGTTTCTGGCTCTTGCATACATCCTCCTGTCTTGCTCATCGTTTGACCCAACCCACGTCTTGAATTTCTGGGTTTTCTTCTTAATTTTGTCGACCGCCGCATGGTTCATGTGTAGGGATCCCCTCGTATTCCTAGAAGCACTGGGTTTGGTCTTGGGTATATATTTATCGATCAAATGGGTCATTTTACTAGTTATGATATTCAGCGTAGTGTCTGCGTTCTTGTACCTTAATAAGTCAGGCCAGTTGATACCCCTCATCTCTTCCCTCATCCCATTGTAATTTCCCTTGTAATATTTGCACCTTGGCCTGGCCTTATCTTGAACTAGGTAACAGTTAAATCTGAATGACAACACTGTATGGTGACTGGTGCCAACTGGGGCAAGGTGTTCCAGTTTGGCCACCATACCCTCCTCGTTTGTTATGATGAGGTCAAGTGGCTTGGGTGTTTGCTCCCCTCTGTAATGTGTCGGGTCTCTCACATGTTGGAACAGAAAATTATCTCTCAGAGTTTCTACAAAAAGAGTAGCAGGATTATTCAAGTCATTCGGGGTTGACTCGTTTCTCCAGTCGATGTCGCCATAGTTAAAGTCCCCCATGCAATGGGGACTTGGATAAGCAAACGTCAAAAAATTATCAACACTAGCGGTGTTTTATTCATTTTCTAACATGCAAATTGAATAATGATTGATGTGGGAGGAATAACCATAAATAAAACGAAAGAAACACACACACGACGGTGAGGAGAGTGGAGAACTGTCACAGTGGCGTGGGGGGAGGAGCATGACTCAGCCGATTGCCATAGTGATGGGAGAGGACGGAAATAAAGTCCACAGGGAAAAAAGTCACATGACTTGTACACATTGGCAACACAATATATATAAGATGGCATTGCACGTAGGTTAGGTTAAGTTTGGTTAGGTTTTTTCCGTGCCTTTTTACCTGACTTTTTTTCCTGGATTCGTGATGGGCGCCGTGCCTGGAGGTATAATAGTATACCTCCATGGCGCCGTGAGACCCTCCCTACCTCCACAACCATTCGCTACGCAGTGTTACCACACAGACGCGGTGAATTCTTGTGACTTTCATGTTTCCTGGACCATTTGAGATGGTTTAGGAAAAACAAAATGGCCTGCACTGGGGTGTGTATTACGTCTAATATTGGCTGGCGCTCAACGGGTTAAGTAAAGTTATATGATTAATTTGTATATATGTGTTTGAAGGAGTCGAAGTTAAACTAAAATTATGTCATGTTTAAAGTTAGGTTAGGTTTGGTTAAGTACTGTAGATTAGGATAGTTTAAGTAGTTAGGTTGATAAGGTTAGGCATAATTTAGGTTAGGTTAGTTCAATTAGTTAAAGGTTAGGTTAGTTCAATTAGTTAAAGGTTAGGTTAGTTCAATTAGTTAAAGGTTAGGTTTAGTTTAAGTTAGTTTAAGTTAGGTTAGTTTTAGATAAGGATAGGTTAGGTTAGGTTAGGTTAGGTTAGAATGTCAAAATCTCGTAGGTTACAACAGCAAGTCATCTTCCCTGTGACATCTGTCCTTACCTGAAACAGCATCTCGCCCTCAAACTCCACCAGGCCGTACTTGCGAGCTCTCAGTAGCATTCCCACCACCTTGTTGGAGATACGTGTGTAGATCTGTGTGATAATGGCACTGTTACATCCACTGTCTAGTCTAGTGCCTTACATAGTATGTGTTAGAGATGGTATGCTATATAGAGATGTATTCTGTCTCCTTTTTACCTTCTGACTAGTTTATATTCGGTTAGGTTAGGTAAGGATGAGTTAGTAGTTATATGAAACTACTCATTTATATTATAATAGTCTATATGATCGTCTATGGCCAGTAAAAATCCACCCCCCCCCCCCAAGGCTAAGCAGCTGCAAGGTACTGTATTCATTTTGCTCTGGCTAACTGAGGTATACCACCGCGAACTAGATCGAAACATTGATTCTCTGCTCATAAATCTCTCTCGCTCTCTCGCTCTCTCGCTCTCTCTTCTTACCACATTCTTCACCACCATCAGTGCCACCACCTAACCTAACCTACCTGGAATAGATCGCCGAAGGAAATGACCGCGGTACCATCCTCATATGCGTGCCCCTCCTGGTAGATCATGTCACAGAGGAATACCACCTCGGCATTGATGTGTCTGGCAGCATTCTTCCCGCGCCTCTCTGACTTGCTCCCTGTCACGGGTCTGTAATGGAAACGTGAATTACTGCCAGGCTGGATGATCGCGATAACTGTAGTGCCACATACCTGATGCACAGTGCCACATACCTGATGCACAGTGCCACATACCTGCTAAATCGTGTGACCACATACCTTTACTCATAATACATAGCACCACAAACCTCCTTACAACGCACAGATAAACTAATGAAGATTGAGTCACTTGCCGTAGTTAGGGTTCAACACATACTTACCGTAGTTAGGCTCGACACACATACTCACTTGCCGTAGTTAGGCTCCACACACACACTCCCTTGCCGTAGTTAGGGTCGACACATACTCACTTGCCGTAGTTAGGGTCGACACACACACCCACTTGCCGTAGTTAGGCTCGACACATACTCACTTAACGTAGTTGGCTCGACATACTCACTTGCCGTAGTTAGGCTCGACACACACACCCACTTGCCGTAGTTAGGCTCGACACATACTCACTTGCCGTAGTTAGGCTCGACACATACCCACTTGCCGTAGTTAGGCTCGACACACACCCACTTGCCGTAGTTAGGCTCGACATACTCACTTGCCACCAGTTAGGCTCGACACACACACCCACTTGCCGTAGTTAGGCTCGACACATACCACTTGCCATAGTTAGGGTCAACACGCACACCCACTTGCCGTAGTTGGGCTCGACACATACTCACTTGTAGTTAGGGTCGACACATACTCACTGCCGTGTTAGGCACACACACACCCTCTTGCCGTAATTAGGGTCGACACACATTCACTTGTCGTAGTTAGGCTCGACACACACACACCCTCTTGCCGTAGTTAGGCTCGACACATACTCACTTGCCTTAGTTAGGGTCGACACATACTTGCCGTAGTTAGGCTCGACACACACACACCCTCTTGCCGTAGTTAGGCTCGACACATACTCACTTGCCTTAGTTAGGGTCGACACATACTTGCCGTAGTTAGGCTCCACACACACTCACTTGCCGTAGTTTGGGTCGACACACACTCACTTACCGTAGTTAGGGTCGACACATACTCACTTGCCGTAGTTAGGGTCGTCGCGGGATAATGTGGTCTTAGGAGTGTTTTTAAAGGAGCCACTGAAGGGATTGGCGCCCATCTTAGCACTGTGTACCTTCACCTTTTGGTCATATAGCTGTTTCTTCTCTGTCAGGCTGCTGTGACGGAGGGCAAATGGCTGATCCTGTGGGGAAGAAATCAATCAGTTAATGTGGAGACGTCTGTGAGAGAGGATGAAATGTGATGGATGGATGGATGGGTGGATAGGTGAGTGGGTGGACATATGGATGGATGGTTGGGTGGATAGGTGAGTGGGTGGACATATGGATGGATGGATGGGTGGATAGGTGAGTGGGTGGACATATGGGTGGATGGGTGGGCGAATGGGTGAGTGGGTGGACATATGGATGGATGGATGGGTGGGTGAATGGGTGAGTGGGTGGACATACGGATGGATGGATGGGTGGATAGGTAAGTGGGTGGACATATGGATGGATGGATGGGTGGATAGGTGAGTGGGTGGACATATGGATGGATGGATGGGTGGATAGGTGAGTGGGTGGACATATGGATGGATGGATAGATAGATGGACATATAGATGGATGCACATATGGTTGTATGGATAGATGAATGTATCGTACTCAAGAGGTTAAATCATCGTACTCAGGGTTAAATCATCGTACTCAGGGTTAAATCATCGTACTCAAGGGGTGAAGTCATCGTACTCAAGGGGTGAAGTCATCGTACTCACCTGGGTAATATCCTGGGTTTTGTCGCTGGTCATCTTACTGTCCAACATAGCTTTCCTCTCCTCCAAGCTCCCAGGCCGGGGTGGTGGACGAGTCACCTGGGGGGGAGACAGCTAACCATCGTAACAAACTTCTCTAAGTACACACAAACTGTAGACAACTTCACAAATATTCGTAAAACTTTTCTATATATATACACAATCTATAAAGAAAAACAAACACGGAAGTCCACAAACTGTACTTACATGAGCATCGCCCATGTTGTCTATATCACTCATAAGACACACTTGTTGTTCACATGTGTTGTTGCACCAGACACTGTACAGCTGTGGTGAGTATTGTAACGACCTCACACCACCACCATCACCACCACCACCAGATGCTACAGGTCCTTGGCACCAGTAGGCTCCCCACTCTGCACCATAGCAGGAAAAAGACTTGGAAAATGTGGAAACAATTTCAAATCAACGTTATTCTATGTCCTTTTCTTTCCATTGAACTACATTTTTGTATTAGTTGTACTTGTTATGATAGTAGGAATATATAGGGATATATTATAATACGGATATATTAAGAAAACTGTGCGGTAGATGTATAACTATTTCTCCACTTCCTTCATGTGTGTTTTGGCGCCAGATGGGAGACCGTAAGCAAACAACCACTCATATATTTGGCCTTCGGTGCCACCTACGAGTGACGTGTACATATTAACATCGGCAGTAACGTAAATATAATTAAACAAATAAGGGTAATTCACAAGTCGAAAATATAAAGTAGACTAGCGGGTCCTTAGAGTGTTTATAAAGTCCCTTGATGTTTGTGTTTTAGTCACTTAGCGGAAGTTACAGGTTGAACAACATCCGCATGTACGCCACTACTTCCTGTAACCTACTGCATTCTTCGTCATGTCCGATGAAGAATACAGTTATCTACACTTTCCACAGAATACTTAAAATAAAAGAGATATGTTGGACTGGGAAACACAAACATTAAAGGACTTTGTAAACACGGTAGAATAATGTCTCTATCCCATTCTTACAAGATCACGTGAGGATTAAGCACCTCAGTTTATTTTATCTGATGATTAAACACCTAACCTAACCTAACCTAACCCGTGCAGTTATAGTGCTAGGAGACGGTGAATATTACTGCACGTTTGTGATAGAAGGAGAAAGACTGTCGCCGTATGGTTGATGAAAGGGAGGTGATCACCACCACCACCACCTCTTCCTCCCATTAATGGCAACCTAGTGACAGCACTAGGATCCCACTTCCTCTCTCAAGGAATAAACAATTGAAATTGAAAATTGAATGGCAACAATGCTTCCGTGCTGTGTTAAAAATCAGCACGTGTGTGTGTTGAGGTAGCGGGGTGGATCCGCCAGCGTGTGGTGGTGGTGGTGGTGTACAGTTGTGATGACTTGATTATTATGGAGAAACTGTTAGCTTTCACACACACACACACACATATCGAGTTACTACACCACGTGAACACCTCACCACCAGGGACGATTCTACGGGGGGGGGGGGGGCATTGCCCCCCCCAGATTTTGGGCTGGCCCCTGGGTTGGCCCCCCCACTTTTATTCTCAAAATTATAATTCCAAAAACATTCCCAAAACCAGGAAGTGAGTCAAGTGACTCAGGCAATGGGCGCGCCGCACGCCAGATGCAGGCATGGGTGAGGTGAGATGAGGCCCGGAGGGCAGGAATTGGGAGGGTGCAGATATGCGGGGTGGGGTCACATCACGGTGTATATAAACAAACTGCCTTGTCGGTGATGAACATTACCACTCTGTATTTCCAATGAGAAGGGTGACAGGCTGACAGTAATTGTCGAATTTGTCACCGAAACTACCCAGAAAGAAATATTTCGTCTGCCACTGTGGGTTTTTCTACTTGCTAAGTGAGGTCTGTTTAGAGAGAACATGTGAGTAATTTTTTAACTAGGAGTAATATTACAATCAGTCAATCTCAATCATTCAGTTCAAGTGGCTGTAGTTGAGCTGAGCTGTACAGTATAAGGTAAATCAGTACAGTCCATCAGTTATATTATTGCAAAATGTAGGCCTAAAGCATTCTTATGACATATTATATATCATAAGAATATATAATTAATATGTCATGAGAATGCTTTAGGCCTACATTTTGCAATAATATAACTGATGGACTGTAGTGATCATTCATTTTTTCGCTGATGTATGTACTGTACATACATTGTAAAGACACTGCTATATTTTTCAATGTTTGTTATGTGGTACACCCGCCCTTTATGTGACTATGTGAGCAATAATACAGTTTTAGAGATAATGTATGTTCAAGTGTGTCAATACTCCAATGAATCATGATTAGTGGAATAAGAGCGTTGCCATTATACCGCCATATGCTGATTATTTTAGGTTGGCGTCATGAGAGACGTCACTTAACACTTGTCAATCAAATTGGTGTAATAATGCTAAAAACTGCATCTTGCAAGTTGTACACAGGTTTGGTTTTGCCCCCCCCCCCCAACATTTATCTTGGCCCCAAAGTTCAATTCATGTTCCTTCTTCTTTTAGTAATGAAAGCTTTTGTCAAGCGACCCACCCACCCCATGTCTTTGTATGTAATACGTTATTTTTGTCCAATGTATATTTTCAGCCTTCGGGCTGCCGACTTTTTCAATAAACCGTTAATTATTATTATTGTTATTATTATTACATCATACCTGGTACAGTATCAATGATTAATCACCCAGCTTATAACACCTGAAGATTAAACACCCTGACGCTACCTGGGGGTTAGGTTATATTAGGTGAGGTTAGCGTTGTATTAGGTGAGGTTGTAGCGTACTGTATTGTGGCCAGTAGTTAATTATCTTTAGATGTCTATTATCTCTTTGTATGGCCACACAACGTACGTACATGTAGATATCTCACACTCAGGAATGAGGTAGAATAGAAACTCACGATGCGTGTTCTGTATATATATATTGTTGTACAGAGTAGTGCTAAGGAGTTACTAGGTGAGGTGTAGCTTGCTCAGAGTTCCTGTAGGGCGAGAAGCTCTCTGAGGGAGCTGGGTGGTGAGGTGCTGGAGGGAGATCTTGCTGGTCCTGCAGGTCAGAGTAGAATGGTCTCCCAGGCTTGTTGTTGTTGTTGTTGAGATTGTCGGACCGTAGTCCGACACGGGCCTTTGCCTATAGGCGGCCTGTTTGGTGGTTCCGGCTGGAGCTCCTGGAGCGGCCAGACCGGATTGGGATTGGAGGTGGTCCTACTTGCAGATTTGGAAGGATACTGCAGGTTGCAAGTGTGAGCGGACCCGCGATCAGTGGGCGCTTACCACCAACCCCCACTCTTGGACGTGGTCAGTTTCGGAGTGGCGCGCCCCCCGAACTGGGGTCCGCACTTGCTGGGAGAGGATACTTTCTAAGCTATCTGGGTGGTGGGTATCGTGTGATGACCCGGAGAAGGTGGTAAATGTGGTTTGTTTGGGCCTTTCTGGTTAGAGTGGCCGCTGGTGTTGTGTGTGTTTCTTGGGAGATTTGAGTTCTGTTTCGGAGGCTTTGTGTGACTTCGCAGTCGAGGAGATAGTGTTCAAGTGGGTTGGCTGCTGGCTCCTGACAGTAGGTGCATTCCATGACGTCATTTCCGATCATCTGCCAGGAGCACTTGTACTCTAGTCGTAGTCGATGAAGGCTAACTTGGGTTTGTCTTGGTGTTTTCTTGTCCGCGAAAGGTGGTTCCCCTTTTGTAGCCGCCAGGTACCACTTGGCTGATTGGGAACCAGCGTTGAATGCGTGAAGGAAGCTCTTTTTGATGTGGAGCTTGCTAGTCTTTCTGAGGTGATTCTTGATCTGTTGCACGCTTGCTGGAACTTGGATGTGTACGCTACTAGAACGTGTAGCTGCCTTGGCTGCTTCGTCTGCCACGTCGTTTCCTCCGATCCCTACATGACTGGGAATCCAGTGTAAGACGACTGGGCGGTTTTGTCTTTGGAATTCCTGTAGCTGTGCGAGGATCGAGGTTATGATGTGGACGTTGTCTCTTGGTTGACTGTGTTGCAGCGCCTGCATGGCCGATTTCGAGTCCGTGTGAATTATGATGGACTTGTTGTGTTGTGTTGCAGCGTGTTGTAGGGCCTTTGAGATTGCTACCAGCTCTGTTTGTAGGGTGGAGCAGTCATTAGACAGTCTCTATCGAGAGGGCCAATCACAGAGGAGAAGGCCAGGCACTCAGGTCCTAGCGTTGCTACGTGTGCGTCCGCACTGGGGAGTAGGTCTATCGGCACCGCTGGCTGTACGCTGATTGGCTGGTAGGCGTGCGGGGGCTCAGTAGTCCCTTGTAGGGGATGGAGTCCACTACAAGGTTATGTTAGGTTTAATAAAGCTGGGGGAGGAAGCAATCTAATCCACCGGTCTCAAACCTCAATACACCATATCACATAAATCAACACTCCAACACCTGCACATGATCCTCACAGGTTTTCCCATTTGGTCACCAACTGCATTACCAAGCTTTGCAAATTGTATCGTGTTTGAGATTCTTTTATGTGGCAAAGTGCTAAAGACGGTAGACAAACAGCGAGTTAACAGTAGACAGTGAGTTAACAGAAGACTAACAGTGGGGAATATTTATTCATGAAGTGAAAAAAATGCAAATGTTAAAGTGTGAAAGATATGCAATCAAATTGTTTATGATAATTTGAGTGTTAACTTTTGCTGTCATGTTG
Source organism: Homarus americanus (assembly GCF_018991925.1). Lineage (NCBI taxonomy): Eukaryota > Metazoa > Arthropoda > Malacostraca > Decapoda > Nephropidae > Homarus > Homarus americanus. Next base: position 3,747,161 of record NW_024742338.1, read on the forward strand.
AGAGACTAAAAAAAGGTGACAATAATAATAATAATTGTAAACGACTTGGTTAAGGACGTTCAGGTGACGGGCAAGTCGAAGGGAATGATTGAAACTCGCCTTTTGACGCATTCAATATTTATTGATGTGATCAAAACCTGCAGCGAACAAGGCGTTCATTAGTATTACATGGTGATCTATCTGATACATAGTTAGTCTCAGACGATTTCATCTTAATTACAATTGATTATTAAGCATAGTGACATAATACAAAGTTCATAACTCTATTAATCTTAGTTACATTTCATTCCGCATTATCTTATTTCTCCAGATAAGGCAGAAACGAGTAGGCATAATTAGTCCGCAATATTTCAGTACTGAGGGGTATGTCATCACTTTGGCTGTACTTACAAGTGCGGGTCAATGCGAACCAGTATGGTGTTCCAAGGGACAATAGTACTGTGTAAATTGTTCCAGCACAAAACTCGGCCAGGAATAGGAGTCGGTGTTTACCACAGAGGGCTGTTGGCTGCATGGTCCTCACAGCATCACTTGAGAAGGCGATCTGCCTCATGGAGGCCAGGCGGCCACACCACACTTTAAACCATACACTCAGCAGAATCAGGGCATCTTATTTGTACAGGTTGCGTGGGGGGGTGGGGGGGCGCACGTGGTCCTAGGCTGATATATTGAATGTTTGTTCGGGTAAGGCAACGCCAGCATTGTAGTTGAAGCCAGCGGCGATAATAATAATAATAATAGTTTCCTGTGTGCCGAGACAGTACAAGTAAACAACAGTGGTAAACAGTAAGGCAACTAGATTAGGGTAGCCGATAGAGCTGTCAGGTGCTTATTTCGAGGAAGGTCCTTTGTTAAGGGACGCTTGGTCTCTCATCAGTAATAGTATGTCTACAGGATTATTATTGAAAGTTTTTTTTGGTAACATTCAACACACATTGCGCTTGGAATATCTGAGGTTCACGGGTCACTACCGCAGTGCAACATTACTGTATTTAGTTAATAATACAGTATAGAAACTCTCTTCTCTTGCTGTAGCGTCATCTTCTGTGTATTTCTTTGTTTCAGCTTCGAATTATTTGATAGAGAAACTGGTTGTGACCTGTTCCGGTCAGAATCGTGAACCCGAAGTAGCAGACAGTGATAATTATTCTGTCCATAAATGGTTTCGCGAGTGAATCTCAGGGTTCGTGGTCCAAGAGGAGAGGCGACAGGACTTTTGTGGGTGACTGTACCATAAAATTATGTTCACATCCTCTACAGTAGTGCCTAGCCGGTTAAGGCAAGGTTTGTACATATATAACGGTGTAATTATTTATTATGCGCCCTTTCTCTCCGAAATATGGTTCCTGGGGAGGGAAGAAGACCCAACCCCCTCCTCTAACACACCCTTCCCCCCCTCTAGCTGGTTACGCCCCTGTACAAAATCCGCTTCGTATCATAAAATCATCCATATATTTTGCATCCGAATTAATATTTAAGGGAATAAGCGACTTTTATGATAGTTATTGAAGAATTTTATTCACATAGGAAAAGACAAAATAAAAAAATAGTATCAAGTGTCAGGTGAAAAGAAAGTAATGACGCTCACAGAAGCAACTATATCCTAACTTCCTCTCCTGCATTAACAGTGAGAAAAGACTTGAATATAACACTTGTTTTGTACTTTTGGTTAAATTATTTATGTTTTCCACGAGTAAGATTGTTTTCCATGTTTACTACGCTCTAGAGAATATTATTATCAAATTTTTTTCGCAAAGTTTTTCTATTTCCGGCAACATTAGACATCCAGCTGACCCGCCTATATGTATGAGCACTAGAGTGATAACAACTTTTGAGAGATTTCGAATGCTTATTATAAAGGGTTTATTACACCAAGAGGCATTAAGAATATATTCAACGTTATAGATACTCACTTGTTTTAACTTCTCGATCCTTTTTAAAGTTGATCTCAATGTATCTATTGTTTATCTTGGGTCAGTTAGTTTACAAATACACAGGATGCAGAGCTAGTGGTCCGGAAACTAGTAACTTTAGCTAGATAATGTACGCGGTTCTATGATGAGTTGGACACCGGCCAGAGACAGGGAGAAGTATGGCGTTGGTAAGTAGATAGATATTATATTAGAAGAGATCAGAGGTAGAAAGGGAGAGGAAAGGGCGTCGTTCTAGTTACAAAAACTACTGACGTAATACACTACTACTACTCGTCCCCCACTCTTAACAACCCAAGATACTGTTTTTACCCAGAGGAGGTCATTAAGAGGTCATTAGATATATTATTCTGTAATTTTTTAATGAATGCAGTTAACACTTACATATACTGTACTACATAGCTTCAGTTTAGGTTGGTAAAGGTTCAGGAGACAGACGCCACCTGGTTCTGTGTAGTTGTCTCTTCCAAGTTATGTTTATCATCTAATTTAATGGAATGAAGGTAAAATAAGGTAATTTGTAAGAACAACTACCACCAGAAGTTGTTCGATTTTGTTAATATTTCCACAGATGTTCATATTATTATAGTAAGTATTTAAAAGAGGTGACAATTTTTTATTTTAATAAATATTTTTTATATATTTATTTATTTTTTGCCTATCTACGATGATAATTACCTGTAGTGGGCAGGGTATGAAGGAATTTGCGGAGTAAAATGCTGTGAAAAACTGATCATTTGACACTGAAAAGATGACTCTACATGCTTTGTACGTGAAGAAATGAATTATTAACCGTAAACTACTACAAAAATTCTGCGTGTCATCTGTTTGTTTAGAACCGACCTGCTTGGTCTAAGCATACTATTACGTCCAAAAAAATGTAAAATTACACAATAATGCTTCAACAAAGTTGCTTTCATTGGTACCAGATATTAAAATAAGTAATTTGTTCAGTACTGCAGGGGATCAGCCCCCTGGCTAGGAAATTAGGCAAGGTAAGGTAGATTTCTTTGCTTGGTTCCTTTAGGTTCTAGTAAATGTTTCCTTTTTTTTAAATACTTACTGTACTATGAAAAGAACATTTGTGGAAAAAATTAATGAAATCAAACAACTCCTTCTGGTGGTAGTGATGTTCTCATACATTACCTGAAATAATTGTTATAAACTATTGAAAACAGGTATAAAGTGTCCTTGCCAAGAGTCGCCATCATTTACTCTTACAGACCTTGAAAGAGGCATCGGCCTTAACCATAAATGGTAGCAGACAACACACATTAAACCAACCTACTGTAGGTAATGCTCTGCATCAGTATTACACATTAACCAGGAACTGTAAAAATGATGCTGGGAATTTTCCGAAGTATCAGATACTGCTACAGTTTATATACATAATTTATCATTCATAAAAAAACATAATTAGCTAACCTAACCTATATAATGTAACAATGTTTAGATAAAGCTCAAGTTTAGGAAGGTTTGGTTATGTCGGTTATTTTGGCTCATTTTATGAATGATAATTATATAAGGTACTGTACCAGTATCTGATTCTTTGGAAAGTTACCAGTCTCGCTGAATATCAACAATGGTGTTCTTGGTTTTGCATCCGTTAAATACAAGATTACTGATAGATGCTTCTTTACCTCATGAAAATCCCATGAAATGGCGAGAATGTACAATATGCATAATATTATTATTCATATTTTTCATCTTGAACACTAATCTGTGTCAACACAAAACATTACCATGTTCACTGTTTTTGTGACGAGGGTTTTGTTTCATTCTGTATCTAACCGTATATTTTCCATTTTTCATATCATCTTCTTCACCACTGGTTGGCCTGTTTTCTAGTTGGGCGGTTGGTTGTGTCTGTTATGCTCTGTTGGTAAATACAGTACTGAACATGTAGTTATGAAGTTTAAACTGTACCAATATTAGTCAAGTCTGCCCTCAAATGGTCTCAGTCGGTACTGTCACACACACTGCCACTTTATTACAACAGTTCACAACTCATACTCCAAAGAAGTTTGCTCTGAAAATTTTCTGTACTTGTGTCTTCTTTAAGTTAATTAAGGCAGTGACCTCTAATGGGGTGGGCTTCTGCTATTTCGGATATGAACAGTTGACTGAGTGATGTCCTTTGAGGTGCTTATAAACTTTGTTTAAATCACCCCTTGCCCCTCTATAGTACTGTATAAACTAGGTAGACTCTCAGACAGCAATGTTTTACACCCTAGCACCATCCATTGTGAAAATCTGTCAAGTTCTATGTTATGTGAATGTGTTTTTATGTTTGGGGGACACTTTTTTTTTTTCATCATCGGACTGTACAGTATCCCCCTTTATATCCTGGTAGTCACTGGGAAAAATGGCTAACAAAAGGTTGGCATGATATACTGTAGTGAACTTTAATTTGGGAAATATCATGGTGTCTGTACAGCGTAATGATTTAGTAAAGATTTATTGCTTTACCCACTAGTGAAAGCATATAAAACATGATTTGCATTAGTTCTCATTTATTTTAAATTTCCATCACCTGATTTAGCTACATTATATAAGCCAACAAGAATCATTTTTCTTTTAAAAGATTCTTAGAAGTAAAATGGCAACACTTTCTTTAAACTCTTCCAAAATTGGTAGATGTACAAATAGTGTGAAGAACTGATTTACTGTTAAGACCATAAATGTTGACTGTGAAACTTGTGTAATATCTAATGCCAGGTATCACATAATTAACTTCTCTTTCAGCCATCTATAACTTCAGTGGTATTAATGAGGCCTGCATCAAGCTCAATGTTGGCAACACAGTTCAAATTCTGGAGGAGCTTGGGGGCTGGTTCTTTGGGTACACACTCGACAACAAGGCCCTCCGAGGGGTGTTCCCCAAGTCATATATACAGGTAAATCCTAACTGATTTAAGTTACTGTAAGTGATGGGAATATTTTTTTTTTGTTAAAGGAGAATAAATTCATTCATATACATATGGTCATTAAGAGAGATGAAGACGTTATACTGTACTTACCTGATGTTTAAATAGACTGCCAGGTAAAGATACATTAGTTACCTGTAATATTTACCTGTCAAGAATAAAGCAAAACTCACAACATATATTTTTTGTATATTGTTATTAAATGAAGCACTTTATAATGCATGCGACTTTAAGACAATGTCCCCCCCTGTGATGATGGTCAGGTACGAGACTGTATTGTGGACAAATCTGGCCCAGTGGAGGTAGTGACAGCTCGCCTCCCACCCATTGTACAAGAAGTCACAGCTGTGCTACGAGAATGGGGGGTGCTATTACGAAAGCTTTATGTGGTATGTAAGAATAACTTTTAGGCAATTATATGTTGACAATTTGAATAACTCATGTGTACTTGAATATCTTGACATATTGTTAGTTTTATCTTCCTGCTGAGGCCCATCCATGTCTTAACTTAGTGTCTGTTATTTCAGTATTAACCTCTTAACTGTCCTAAGTTTATTAATATAAAAGTAAGTTGTAGCATAAAGGTGAAGTATAGGATGGTGGAGATCTGACAAACATTAGTGTGAAGGCACAGTACAGTCTCATGCAATGAAGAATGTTAGTGTGAATGTGATCTACAGAAGAGCGCGGAATTAATATACAGTACAGGTACAGCCAAATGTTGTAAAAAACTAATTCTTGAGCTTACTGATGTATCCCTGAATTATGTTCTTATAATTTTTCAGGAGAGGAGCAAAGAGTTCACACTGTTACGAGACACCATGACGGAGCTCATAGTACATCGTAGTAAGATCTTGTGTGGTCAGTTGCCTGGAGATGAACTCAAGCAGCTTAAGCATCGCATCACACTTGGAATTGACAGAGTGAATGCGTAAGTTATTTTTAACAATGTATAAATTATAATTTCAGAGTTTTTGGATTTTAATTGGAAGAGTGAGAATTTAGGTAGAATATTTGTATGCTAAACTACTGTATTGGTTTGATTCCCACCCAGAGTTAAAGCCTGTGTTTCTTCCTTATGCACACACTGCAGTAAACTGAGTGCCCTTGTACACTATCAGGGTGTGTTCTCTATTGGTCGATTAACTGCTAAACTGCTAACAATTGGGATCAATACTACCTGTCCATACTGCAGTGTAGTATCGTAGAAAAAGGTTTACAAGATTTTTCTGGTTGGTTGAAACTTTTCTGGGTCAGCTGACTTTGCTGATTCACCAGCTGGCCAGTGAGTAAAAGGAGTTAAGTGTACTGTGGTGTGCAGTACACTCCTACTGGTACTAAAGAAAACCTAATTATTTCAGCATATTTTCATTATTACTAATTAATTTTTTTTCTCGTAATTTCAGAGTTTTCAATTATAAGTCAAAGTGTGGGACAATTTATTTTTTTCATAACTGCAAATTTTTGCAAATCAAATCCTTGTAAATCAGGGTCTGCTTGTACATAGTACTGTACTGAATGTCATTTTATAATGTTCAGTGACAAAAATTAATACCTGTACAACAAAGAATGAACTGCAGTACATGTACAGTATGTATATTGTTTCTTGGCCTTTCTGTTTTCATTGAAACTTGTGTAACACAGACAACTTAAAAAACGGATTCTTGTATAGTGTGTATACTATACATGCACCACTGGTGTAGTGATTACAACATTGACAGGATTTGTAAAGCATTGGATGTCTAGATTTCCTTCAGTATCATCTAATATCAATTATTTGAAGTACAGTTGAATTTTTTTTAAACCCTGCCAATACTGTACTGTACTGAACATGAGTTGTGATAACCTCAGTCTTCAGTAGGTTAATGGCTTTATGCATTGCAGTAAGTTGGGGCTTGATTTAGTTGTACGGGATGAAAATGGAAACATTCTCAATCCTGATATTACCTCAGCTGTCAAGCTGTTCCGACACCATGATGAAGCTGCTGCACAACTACGCAAGGTAAAGAATGTTGTATTTCTTACCCTCAAGTTGTATAAGTTTGGTATAGGGGCCACACATCTTGACCTAAAATGTTAATACTATTTTCCCGTTCTTTACAATGGTCATTATGGCCCCTATAAAGTAAATGATTTGTATTTTTTAATCCAAATGATCAGTATATACAAGTGTAATACAGTACAGTACAGTATACAGTACTAATCCAGATTATGTATGGCTCAGGTAAAGCCAAAGTATGGGATGACAATGCAGTTTTCCAAGGACCCTTACTCTTATTGTATTTATAATACCGTACTGTATATTTTTATGTTAAACTTCAAAACTTCCTTTAGAAGAATTTGAAAAGTACTGTATTGTTCTGTATGTCTGAAGTAATATTATTTTTATCCACTTCCAGTATATAGTACAGTATATATATTTTTACAGCATGAATCCTCACATGGACGAGCCCCATCAGTGCGCAGAAAATCGCACTTGGCATGGACAGCCTTAGTAGCAATAAAAAATATTATTATTAAGGTAAGAATTCAGGCAACCCAAAATTAAGAGGAAAGTGTGTTGGGCCTTCAAATGTGCTGTTTGCATGTTTATGTTTTACAGATCCTTGAGATGTTAATTTGTACAGTACAGTACTCATATACTGTATTGGGAATTTATGATGGGCTTATCATTGACTCGTCAGGAGGTAAATCTGTTAGAACATATACTTTAATGTCCCCAGGCAGGTATCACTTGTTGGTGTTGTTTATGCAAACTGTATTTATTGCCCAACATATGTCTTGTTTTACAATATGGTGTTTCTTTTTGGCCCAAAACATTAAGCTAATGCCTCAGTAGGCCTGATTAAGAGGGGACAGAGAAGGCATTTTTCCTGAACATCCAGGAAAAATAGTGGAGACATTGACCACATTGCCAAGACCAGTGATAACCCTCATTGATATTATAACTGTTCAGTGAGGCATAACTCCTATTGATATGGTAAATTTGTTCAATGAAGTTTAAACTTTATTAATGTAATAAGATTATTTAATGAGGCATTACCCATCTTGTATGACAGGTACGTTCTTAGGGGAATAATACAGATAGATGTGGTGTGGTGTGTTTAGTGAGGCAACTTGTGTATGTTTTGGAGGTGTGGATATAAAACACCAGAATGAAAATTTATTTAAATCAGTGGACATTGTATTTTAAGAGCTTCAGAGTTCAGTAGGGGATATACAGAAGAATAGGAAAACTTAAAAGAAGTTGTTGAATTACATAAGAAGTCTTAAGGTGGAGTGGAGGCATAGAATGTGAAGATGAATACAATACTTCCTTGGACTTGACAATACAATATTTTTACACTTCGGCTAATTATTTTGTATTTCTTGCCAGGTTCCTGAGCCCTCCGAGATTTCATTAGGGTTGTACATTGGAGATCCTCGAGAAGGCAGAGAAAAGCCACTTACTGAAGCTTTCATCATCCCTTGGACTGATGAAGGGTACAATAGCCATCCGGATTTACTTCTCAAATTAAAGTGTCTGTTTACGGTAAGGAAACTTGTTGTATACTGTAAGTAAATATACCGTACCTTGTAAGCATGGAGAACTTATTTAGGCTGTGATGTACATCCTGCTTGTGAGTAAAGGTAGGTTGTGGGAGGTGACAGGTGTAAATAAAAAAGATATTTAGTGCCTTGTTGTGGGAGGGAATAACATAGCAGAACACGTCAGTTACAATAGTAAGTGACAGCAAAGGCAAGGAGAGAGTGTGTTTGTTCTTAATTCTGTCTCCTCTTTATTATAGCAAGAAGACATTAGTTCACACAGATGGTATAGATATTAGCTTCAAAGATAACTTCTGTATTACTAAAGGCAAGAATGTTTCCATGCAAGCAGTAAGATTAAAGTCCATTTAAACATCTTCATTTATCCTTACATCTATGTTATGTTTACATGGGCAAAGACATTTATTCATTAGTATTGTATAAAAGTAAATTTGTACCTGTACATGCCTATGCACTTTCAAGAATTAAGACACAGCATGCAGGCACACTTGTTTCCACATTTATATATACATGATTAAACCTTTAGATGCACACACACACACACACACACACACACACACACACACACACACACACACACACACTATTAAAAATGTGGAAGTCATTGATAGGATATTGTTGTGTTAGTAAAACTGTGACTAAGTTTGTTGTTTATTGCAGGATTTGAGCACAGCAACCCTTGATGACAATCAGGTGTGGCTGATTGGTTCAGTGGTTCGCTTAGGGTCAATGGCCAGTAAAGAAGTAGACCCTCGCAGGGTCTCGTCAATGATGGGCAAGAAGTCCATCTATACTAATGACTCGATGAGAAGGTCAGTGTGCAGTTTAAGGTTTACTTGAATGCGGGAGAAACATTATATGAAAGTTTGGGATTTGGTGTATAAAGAAACTGAAAATTAATATAAGACTTTATTGCCTTCCTCATCAAGCATTTATATATTGTAGTACAGTGTATTACCAGATTTGATGGATGGAATATATTTTTCTTACTGGATGCTGTTATCCTTAGCCAACTTTCTTTAGTTATAGAAAGGAATGAAACCTTGATGCACAGTATAAGTAATGTTGACATTTCAGACCATTTGGTGTTTTAATGATGGATATTACACCGCTGATCACGAAACAAAGAAGCATCACGGTGCCTGCAAATGGCACACAGGACGAAGACCATTTTGCCACATTCTACCCGTGAGTTTTGCTTAGCAATTTTTTTCCTTATTGTTATACTTCAGTGCTGTGAATACTTTTGTTAATATGAGTATTTATAATAAAAGATTCTTTATGCAGTAATTCCTGGACCTTTCTTGAACAGTATAAATGCAGCCAATATTTTTCTTTGACCATTTACAATGCATCTTATCTTTGTCAGTCAACCCCCATAACCTGAATGAAAATAATTTGAACACAGGTTAAAGCATCTTACTCTCCAAGTTACAATGGCAATGCAACATTGTGGCTGCCATTCAGTACATTATCTAAGTGCTCATGGTAATCAGGAGTGACATAACTCCTCTCAGACGGCGATGGTCTGTGTGGTACTGTACCGGCTGTATGATATTCATTCCACTCACACAGTACAATACAGTACAGTACTTTATAAACTGTACTGTACCGTTAAGTTAAAGTACTGCATTATAATGCTGCCAGATGTACAGAAGCATAACACATTACTGTACTCTACATCACTTAAGCTAGCCTCTTGGTGGTGGTAGGGTGTGGAAAGATGATAGGAATGTGGTAATAGTGTGACAAGTGTTGTGGTGTGATGAGGTGATGGTGTGGGAGGTGTTGTGGTGTCGAGTGGTGATGGTGTGGGAGTGTTGTGGAGTGGTGATGGTGATGGCTGACCATACCTCACCTTCTTTTCCGTGTATGTATGTACAGTATGTATGGAGGTACTGATGTAATCGTATATGTACCTCCAAGCTCCAGTCTTTTATTTTTTTAGGGGGGAACTCTTTCAAAAGTTAATCCCGTAGAAATTAACTATACGTGTCTCTACTGCAGGTGTGGTGAGAAGGAGACACTGGATATGAAGAAACTACTGTCGCGTGATGTGGTGCGAGACAACAAGACGGGATTTCAGGGGATCTGGTTTACGTTTCAACTAATTAACGGAGATATAAAACAGGTATTATCGGTGAATGTTGATTGAAAGTATGATGAAGAATGTGGTTGTGGTGAGAGGTAGTTAGATGTTTATTTGGCAAAATCATACCTTTTAATATTTATGCATCTTATATATAGACAGTGCAGGGTAACAGTTCAGCATGTATATAGACATTCTTTTCACATTCACATCCTAAACCTTCTCACACTGACGTTGATCATGTATTCTCTTGAGAGCATTTAATATACATAGTTCTTGAGAATTTTAATTTTTTTAGTTTTGAGTGTTGTTGCTGTTTTCTGATACTTCAATTCAGTTTTCAAAATTTCCACAGGTTTTTAATTTCTGGCTGCATTTTTTCAGCTGAGTGCTTGCCTTTCCTGGCCTGAATAGTTGAGGTTGATGGAAATATTTTACCAAAGGTGCCATAGTATAGCCAGAGGCCAGTTATTGGTTACTCATTATTTTAGAGCACTTATACATGCCTGCCTTTACAATAATCTCACTTTGTCAGCTTCAAGAGGACAATCCACACTATGTTGCACTTCGGGACGTTCCTGTAGCTCTTCGCTTGGGTCTCTCCGACGTGATCATGCCTGGAGATGTGCGCAATGACCTGTATGTCACTCTGTTATCTGGGGAATTCTCAAGAGGAGCCAAGACCTGTGACCGCAATGTTGAAGTTACTGTCAGAATTTGCAATGAGAGAGGAGAAGTTATACCAGTAAGTAAAAGAACAGTTCAGTAAGTTTTAAGGTAAACAGTATGCATCAAGCATTTTATATAAATATATCCAAGTAATGAAATAATTACCATATATTTTGACTTTGTACCTGATGCCTTCCTCAAGAGAGAGACAACTTACAAGACAGAAAAAAAAAATCCCATAACTCAGGGCTGTTTTCTGGTGGAGTCAGTAGCATCAGTACAGAAAACCCCATAATGTCAGAGTTAGCTTGTTAGTGCTCTTCCTTCCCAATCTCACCATCATGGGATATATCTATGTACATAATGGGGACTGGACACCTCATCAGTCGCCTTATTTTCTTGTAATTTTAGGATTGTGTTGTATATTTCTTCTGTGGTATTTCAAGTTCATGAAAAGATAGCACAGTGAATATGGGAGTAGTTGTTGATTTTAACTACCTTGCATCATAGTGGGAACGACCTTGTAAAAGTAAAAAAAAAATGTTCAGGAAATGTAATTGCATCTATAAACCTTGATTTATAAACTTAAGTACAGTGGAACAATCACACAAGTTGCTACAGTAAATTAAATGTCTGTTTTGTTTTTCCCCACTGTGATGTAAGGTGACTTGAATTACTGTACAAACATAGGCATTTTCTTGAATCATGTTTATTTGGATTCTCTAGCTGTCATAATAGATGTATTCCACTTTCAAGAAACAATTTTAATATATATCTTAGTAATCTTACATTATTGCACTGCCCAGGGTGTGATACATCAAGGGTGCGGCCAAGGACCACTTGATGAGTACCATTCTGTTACTTACCATCATGAGGGAAAGCCAAGATGGGCAGAAACTTTCAAGATTACACTTCCTATTGAAGAGTTCAAAAAGGCACATATTAAGTTCACCTTCAGACACAGGTAACTAACTACAAATACGATGTTTATTTTTTATCTTTTATTTTTTTTTTTATTTGGTGAAGGCATTTAGCAGGGAACCACGTGAAGTAATAAAGTGGGCAGTGAGAAAATTAGGGGTCAAGGAATGTCTTGTTTGAGTGGTTATGGCATTATAAGATGGCTCAAAAACTGCTGTGAGAATTAATGGCAAGGAAAGTGAGGAATTTGAGGTTAAAGTAAGAGATTCATTGAGCCCCTATCTGTTTGTCAAGGTACTAGAGGCAGTATCATGGGACATTAGGACTGGTCTGTCCTGGAAATTGTTTTATGCTTATAACTTAGTGTTGACAACATTGAAGAAGCAGTGGAAAAATTTAAGAAGTGGAAGGATGGAATGGAGTCAAAGGGCATGAAAAGTGTGATGTTGTATGGTAGTGAAACATGTTTGCTTCTCTTCCTTTAGATCTACAAATGATGTGAAGGACAAAAATGAAAAGCCTTTCTCTATGTCCTTTGTGAAGCTGATGCAAAGTAATGGGACAACTTTACTGAACACAGAGCATGAATTGATTGTGTACAAGGTAAATCTTCTCTTATTTATTTGGTTTATGTATCTTATGTTTTTAATTTTGCATATATTTGTATATGATGGTGGAAGTCTTTCTTTGGATATTTTCATCATCATTTTAGTCTCTACACTTATTTTGCTCTTGGTTTTTTGTTTCCCCTGTCCTGTGTTTTTACTCTTGCCTTAATTACTTATTATTATTCACCCGTTCTTGTCTCTGTCACTTTGTCTTGTTTTTACAGCCTCTCTGAAGCAGACTTTGATTGTGTTACATATATATAAGAGATAAATGAACTACAGGTACTGACCCTCAAAACTGGAGATTCTTAAAAAACAAACATTTAAGGCCTTGTTTTAGGTTAGGGTTTTCTTCCTTGGCTGAGTCAAGTTTTGCTTCCACACACAAAACACACATACACACCCACAAACACACTCACACCCAATGTCTGCTGAATACTAAGCCTTTGTCAGTCAGCACTGTCCAGCCAACCTTGTACCAAAGACTTGTACAGTATGGATGAAAAAATAAATAAATGATTTTTAATTCTTTGTATATAATTTGACACCATTAATAAATCCATAAATTCTCTTTAAGACGATCAGAAGGCCATATGTGTTTAACTCAAACTATCAGTCTCTCTAAGACGAGCCTCTCACATTTCAGACTCTTGAGGTCTATAGTAATACTGTATCTGAATAATGTGAGGTGATGGTCCATGGCCAGTTGGTCTGTGATGATGGTCTAATATTTTCTATCACTTTCATTTATTTTTTTACCATTATATTAATTTTGGTCATCATTTTTTTTTAATTACTCATTTATATTGTTCTCCATCATCGTTCCTGTCTTCTTAATTTATGTTGTTGTTATATTATTCACTTTAATGAACTTTATTTTGATTATTTAGAGAGTGTAAGATTTGCTGGAGGATTCTTAACCGAGACGTCATTGGTGTTATAACGTTGCTTTTGTTTCCAGATCGATGGAAAGAAATGGAATGATGGAGACAGTAACTACCTGAGTCTTCCCTGGAGACGAATTAATGGGGAGGAAATAGTCAAGTCGTGGAATCATGGGGTGGCTCCATCATTAAAGGACTCCTTCACTATATCCACCACTTTCTGTTCAACCAAACTCACACAAAATGGTAAGACATACTTTCTACTTATAACTATTGTTTGTAGAGAAAAACATTCACTGTATTTTCTCCAAGACCCTTGACTTAGTGAGTGGGTATAAGGGTCGTCCACTCTGTTTATGAGCGTTTGTGGGAATGATCTTGAAAGTAAGTCTTAATCCTGTGTGGTTTTGTTGAACTAAAAATACAAGCAACATCGGAGACAACTCGGTGATAATTCATCATGATGTTTGAATAGGATGAGTACCAGTGCTTCTCTTACAGGTCATAAACAGATCAAGCCAGTGTGACTCTTTAATGCCTCTATGAGATGATTCCCCCTTGATACATAACTGAGGCTTAAGACTGATAATATTACTTGGTCCTTCCTCAAACTCAAAGAGACTATTAGAGTATGCATATTAGTTTTGTTCTTTTAAAGTCTTCTTGGAGCCAAAGATAAAATTATGAAGATATGAAAATTTTATTACCTTCATGATCAACTTTGCTCCAGATATTTATTATTAAAGTTAAATAATTTTGATGTGTAGATATTTCAATACAGTACTTAATTTATTTACAGATTTTTGTTTTCTTTTGTACAGTTTGTCCTTAATTGTGTCTACCTGGTGCATAAATGACCTGAACTTGATGTTTCCTCTTGCATCACCATCACAGAATGATCCACTGACTGCCATTGCTTTATATATCTCGTGTTTAGTGATGCTGTACTAATGACACATAATTCCTCTTAATTTCAGCTGAACTCCTTAGGCTGCTGGAATGGGGTTGGAGTGGGTCTCAGGACAAGCAAACACTGCTCTCCTGTCTTCAGGGTCTTCGCCGGGTCCCCCCCGAGGAACTGATGGTTTTCCTGCAGGACACACTGGATGTACTCCTGGAAATCCTCATGAATAACACCACAGATGATGAGAGTGACAACTACGTGTTCGAGGCGCTGGTGAGTGCATTATTGAGTTCTCTATATATACTGTATTAGATATCGGAAGTGATGGTTGCTGAAACGTTTGGGGAGGGGGGGGGGTTGTACCGCCGTCTCTTAAGTCCTGGAGAGAACAAGGTATTGGAGATTTATATAAAAAGAGAATAAGTGGTAATATTTTCCATTGACAAAGCAAAAATATATTACGATTCATTGCATTAAACTATTTTGTAGATTTTTAATAATTTTGTAGAATATACCAGAAAATTTTATCGGTACTGTGTCAGTGAAGAAGTGGGATATGTACTGTGCTGTTTATGGGGTGAAGGAAGAAGCAATACACAGTATGATTATAACTCCTTTGGACAGATAGGAGTGTGGTAGCAGAAGAAACACAAGCAGATGAGGAAAACTGTCAGGGCAAAACACTTGTCAGGAGCAAAATTCCCAACATCCGCTTGTGTTTCCTTTGGTATTACACTCCCAGAATGCATTTAATTTAGATGCTGTCTTTTCCCCACAGATATATGTCATCACCATAGCAACAGACAAGAACAAACATGAAGCATTCCAGCCCGTTCTAGACTCTTACATCCAGCAAAACTTCCACGCTACCCTCGCCTACAAGTGAGTTATTTTCTTACCTCGGTGGTTTCATTACCAGAGAAAAAGTTATTACTTTTGTCAGTTTTATGATTATATCCTTCTTTCTTCTCTTCACAATTCAGTGTAGCTCTGTCTTCTCTAGCTTGGTTGCTTTTACAGAATACATTAAACCAAGATTACTCTATTTCATGCTATTAACTGTTAAAAGTTATGATAGGAGGAGTGATACAACATTGAATATTAAAGGAAGTGTTGTTATTGCTTGTTATTTATGTGGGATTGGGAATGCAGGCAAATCCTTAGAACATCAGTAGCTGGGGAAGAGTTCATAAAATACTTGTACCATCCCCTCATAACTAATTTTGTAATCAGTGAGGTCTGGGTTGTACTGAGGAGACCATTGTGGGTAAAGTTCCATATATTTCTGTCTAATCTACAACTAACTTGAATGGACCCTGCCTATATGTCACCCCCAACTTGTACCTAATGTGGACAAAATCCTTCCTGCCATTATGTTGGTCATCTACACATAGTTTAGTAGTCTACTACATACTAATAGTAAATATATATTATGATTCAGTATTTGATGGTACTTATTCTACTTCACACAGCAAGTTGATCCATGTTCTAAAGGACTATGTTAGAGAGGGACAGAATACAAAACGACAAGAGACTTTGAAGAAAGCCATGAAGTGCCTTCAGTATGTCTTCAAGTTCATCACACGCTCCAGACAGCTCTTTGTTGAGTAAGTGTTTTGGACTTGATGCCCAGATTGGGATGCTGATTCATAGTGTTATGTACAATACTTATCTCATTTACAATTCCATTGAAATACTGTATAAATGACCCACCCTTAGTAGCTTCAGTGGGTTTTACCTGTGTTAAACATTCCTTGATTACAACAGGAACTTTACCAATAAAATATATCTTGTGTCTGAAATATGATTATCAAAGTATTGTTCAAGTTTAATTTGTTACCATGCTCGGTTGCTTTATAAATTTGTTTTCCAAGTAATTACAATAGATAATAATACACCTTCTACTGCCCAGCACGTTTGATTCCGACGGTGTGCCATAACACTCATAACAATAATTGCCAAACTGATATTAATAATAAACCAACCCTCATAGCTAACTTAATAAAAGTAGAAATAGAAAATGGCTACCGGTAGATATGACTTGAGCATGGATGGGGTTTGTATCCTGGCAGGTCCTGGGTCTAAGCCCTGATGACGGGGATGTCTCACTTGCACTAACATATGGTGTACTGTAAGTGTGTATCTTTAAATAAATGAGTGCAGAAGTTCAGCCACATATACAGTATTATGTTTGCCAATAATATATATTCTCTAACATTAAAATATTTGAAAATTTATTCCATATCTAAAAGTTGATTAGAAATGTGCTATAATGTTAAAAATGTTAACATTAAACCCTCTGAAGAAATATACTTGTGATATCCTCACCATACTTTATTATACTCTCTGTGTTATGGATTATGGTTTCTAATACTGTATTAACTTGTGTTTGTACAGAAGATGGCCAGTTGACCATTCTGTGGAAGTAACAGTCTAGTGTGATCAAGACATGACTGTTGTCCCCACCCAAAATATTACTTTAGTTATCTTAATGATTTTACAGTTTTGTTGTATTAACTAATTATGAGTATTTATCTGTGTGGCAGGTTATATGGGCGTGGACAGGAAGAATTTGAAAAGAGTTTACAGCAACTGTTGGAGGAAATGGCTCTTATGATGAAGCACACTGTGGACACCACCCTCACTGTCCAGGCTCACTGCCTCAAGTACATCACCACCACCATCCCTGACATCATAACTAACTTTGATCCTATCATTATGAGGTAATCTAAATGTGTGTGAGTGTATTTTGATAAATTTCCGCTCTGTATGTAATTGTATATAAATATGCACACATGCATGGATATGTGTGTTGTGTGTGTGTAGATGTGTTCACATGTGTGTGTGTGTGTGTAAACATGCATGTGTGTGTAAAGGAATAGTCACTGTATGCCATCAAGAATCAGTAATCCTCACAATGGGTTGTAGACAGGCTGATTACTGCTGGTCAGCATGATGTTACAGCCATCTTAGCTGCTTCTCACAGGATGTAAAGAAGATTATATGACAATGAATGTTGCATCTGCTATCTTTTGGAAAGAGTATTCTGCTTGATGACACTTTTAAAGTAGTAGAAACAATTGTCTGCTTTTAAAAGTGTGCTGCACAGGGGAGGAGTGTTGGGCCACAGTGAATGAGGTGAATATAGCACTGTTAAAATAAAACCAATGACTTGTGAGCAGTCACTATGTAGTTTGCTTCTACAGGTAGAGAGCAGAGTACAGTAGGGTCTCAAAGAATGCATATCCAGAGTATGTAACCCCGCTTATATGTGGTTGAATCCCTGATCTGCCCTTACGCGTGGGACTTACTCTTGCGCGGGCCAACCCACCCAGCATCTCTCACTAGCTACAGCATCTTTTGCTTGTGAATCAAATCTACCCACCCAGCTTTCTTCTTATTTAACATATCATAACTTTATAAAAATACATTTTGTCACTATTTAAACACTTATAGTATCTATTTAATTATCCATTTGGATGGTGTAGCTGGAAGGAGCTGCCTAAATATATTATGACTAGAAAAATAATCTCGTTAGTCGAGGTGAGACTGTAGTATATAGGGATGACCTGAATACAGGCAGCCCCAGGTTACGAACAAGTTCCGTTCCTGTGATGTTCTTAAGTTGAAAATGTACGTAAGCCAAAACACGTGCTATGTGTATACCGTACTTACATAACAATGTTTAAAATCTCACTATATCATAGCCTTAGTCCTTATACTATACAGTGGTCCCTTGGTTAACGGACGGTTCGATTAACAGAATTTTGGCTAACGAATTAGCTCCCATAAGGATTTTCAGTTCGATTAACGAAATCCTTACGACAAACACGTTTTGTTGTGCGCATCAGCTGATCGGCTAGTCCACCAATACAGTAATTGGTTTTATGTTTACATTCGTTTCCAGTGAAGTAAATATCAACAAAGTTGGTCTCTTGAATATTTCTGCATTTTTTTTTATTAAAATTATTGGTCATTCTGAAATTTAGTTAACATATTGATAATATAGACAGTACAGGGAACAGTTTTTGTGTGCCCATCAGCTGATTAAATCACCCAACTACACTGCTCAGTTTAACTTTGTTTACAGTGGAGTGAACATCGATTTTGTTGGTCTCTTGAATATTTGTGCATTTTTACATTAAAATTATTGGTCATTCTGAAATTTAGTTAACATATTGATAATATACAATGCAGAAATTATTATGAAACATGAAGAAGGCATTAGAACCAATGCACTCTGTAAAGAATATGGCGTCATTCGTCGACTGCCTCTACAATCAGCTGTTTGATATGTAAATAAAGCTGCCGGTAATGCGACATATACACCTCAAAGTAAGTTAAAATAGAGTATTCTATTGTTTTTTATTTATTATTGTACAGTACACTGTACAGTGCAGTACTGTATTTAGTTTATATTTAATGTTTTGTTAATTCTATTACTGGTATACAGTACTTTGTATGTACTTTTTCTGTGAATTGGAACCAATTACCCAATATCCCATTGAAATAATAGATTCGGTTAACGAACGACTCTGGAACGAATTGTGTTCGTTAACCGAGGGACCACTGTATATCTAAAATCACATAATTTAAGAGAAAAGAAGAAATAGAATGACAAAATATAGTAAATGAAAGTAAAAAAAAAGCCATCAAGTATATAAAGTACTGTAAATTTAAAGCAGCTTAATGGGACCTCATTCATATCAGCGGATGTTCGTAAGTCGGACGTACGCAACCCAGGGACTGCCTGTACAGTATATGCAAAATTCAGTCTTACACAAGGCGATCAGTGCGTAACCCTGATGTATATAAGACCCTACTCTACTGTAATCCACTAACCCTCACATCTATGTTATGGTTAAAGCCTATCTAGATTTGTGGCTGTGGCAGCAGAGGCAAACTTTTTTATCATATTTTACACTACATTTTTCTTTTCCTTTACAAATCAATTGAGAGAGAATGCTAGCTATAATAACCCCCAAACTGATGATATTCTGTATCTTTGTGAGCTGCTTATGAGTCTTAACAAAATCTAATTTGACAGCGAAATCTTGGTGAAGATGATTGACAACCTAGAACCAAGACGGATCCCAAAGCAGAAGTTGATGACAATGAACGAAATAATTCACAGTGAACTCTTCAAGATCCCAGACTGTCGGCGCGTATTACTCCCGTCCTTCATTGTTATTATTCGTAGTTTGTTGGACGCCAATGAGGAGGTAGGCCCATTTCTCTTACATGCTCATGCTCAAATTTTACTCTTTTAATATTTTATAAAATATTTTCATTTTTTTTTCTTTTGTTTAATTTGTATATAAGTGTAAAGATGTATATACTGTATATGTGTTTCATTCCTAATATTTTTTACCTATATATATATATATATATATATATATATATATATATATATATATATATATATATATATATATATATATATATATATATATATATATATATATATATATATATATATATATATATATATATATATATATATATATATATATATATATATATATATATATATATATATATATATATATATATATATATATATATATATATATATATATATATTGGTGATGGTAAATAGTTGATTTTTGCATGATATGTTACTTATAGATATGTTTTACAATAGTACTTAAGCAGCTCATATTTTATTAAATTGCCTCTGCCTGTTTTATTTATGTTTATAAATATTTTACTTATTTAACCAGCATGCATGACTTGCTTGCATTGCTTTTTTGTGGTGGTTTGATTGTCTTTGTAGTTCCTTAATCAAATATAACATTTTGCTTTTCCAAAGTATTTTTAATGAGAGCACAAACTGTATGGGCTTCATGATATATTTTCATGGAAATTTATTATTCTCAAAATCGATTACCTACCCTGATGTTTACAGAGTAAATTATAGGAATATTTATCTCCACACAAGTCATCTTTGGAGATTCACTGTGATACACCTCCATGTTGTGGTGGTAGTAAACAGACACTCCCTCAAGGGTCCACAATGATAACTGCAAGGCGGGTAGTCTTTGATTACCTCAGGGAGTTGTGACTGCCTTACCAGCTGTTTCCTCCCTGTGGGTTGGCAATAGGATGGGCATCCAGCCACAAAACTTTGCTTCAACAGGCCTGATGGCAGCTGGTCACCAGAGCTGTGCATTCCCTGGTCTCTGGGCTGGTGCCCTGGATATGTGGTCATGAGCAGAGGGGGGGGGGGTGGCATCCCATTCTAGTTTTACCCAACACTTGCCATCAGGTAATCTTGGCTAACCCATGCAGGCATGGAAAATGGCTGTGCTGTAAAACGTTGATGATGATATAATTTTTCCACTTTCATGTTTACTGTACAAGATTGGATATCAGTTAAATAATTATGGTAGAAGTTTTTGGTAATCGGAAAAAAGATAAGAGAATCTTTTTTCATGTCTGATGGTACAGTATATTAGTATAAACTGAAGGATATTAATAATGATTCAGATGAAATTTGACTCCAGAAAAGTGAAGTTAGAAAGAAAAATAACTTAATGAAGGTAAAGTCTATGTTGCTCTTGAATTCCAATCACCTCACATTAGAGAGAGGGGGAGAGAGAGAGAGTGCTTGCAAGAGTGAAGTAATAATCATTAGCTAAAAAGTCATAATAATATTTCTTACCGGTCTGTTTGTTTAATGAGTCCATGTGCATCTTATGATTGGAATTCCTCTTTAAAAAGTAATACTGTACAGTACTATATGGAAAACATGCAAGAGTAAGGTTATTAAGGATCCAACAAGTGTACTGTATGTAAAACAGCTGCAAAGAATGCTGAATATTAACTGGATGATATTTATTGGAGGAGTTTTTTTTAAATTTAAGTGCTCTTGTCGTCAGGTTAAGAGTAGATGGTCCCTGGGTTCTTACTGCTAGCCATTTATTATTAGCTCATAAGTTTTCAAAGACTGTGAAGAGGTATTATCACCATCCAGGTCTCAGTATGAGCGTCATTATCATTCTCTCATCTTTGTCACTGTCATTCTGTTAAGTTTCTGTATTTAGATCAGCCTTAAATAGGCAACTTGAAACATGATGTTCTTTATTTAATTTTTCTAATTCAAATATAAGAGTTTTATTATAGTTTTCATTTAGACGTTGCGTACATCTTTGTTTGTATTATGCTTCAAAACATTCTGCCTCGCTTTTAATGAAACCAATTTTTTTATTTTTTATTAGCATGCTCTTTATTCATAACATAGATGCCTAAGTTGTCCTGAAATTATACTCACTCCTTGAACTATGTTAACAACCATCTTAATAATACATTGAAGTCTGAGAGCAGGAGCCTCTATGTCATGGCCCACGTGATACAACACTGTACAGGGTTTACAGTAATGAGAACATGTGACTCCAGTGTGCTGAGGGTCTCTAGTGTCAGCCTTTGTAATACAGTACTGTACTTGTGTGTGCAGGAAGTACTGTACCATGGTGACTTCTTCAAAACATGTTGTCCATTCATTGTCTCATAATGCAACATAGACGGCAGCAGAAGAAGAAATACTGAGATATGTTAGTATTGGTTATGTAAATATTGGCATTGATGCAGTATTTTGACTATAGTAGAGAGAGGCAGCTGTTTTACACTCAGGGTTGTAGAAAGAAGAAAGTGTTAACTGTCACAATACTGTACCTGAGTTATTAGGATATAGGAAAGACTTGTTATATGGAGGATTTTGTATGAAAGTGTAAAAGTAGAGCCAGACAAAACACTAGCGGGTGCATCAACTTGGTAATACTGCAACGTGTAAGTAGTTATGAAGCATTCAGCTGGTGTGGGGACGTTCATTCTCTTCGTCTGAGTATGAATGGTAGATGACGGGTTATTTTGAGGCTTGATACAACTCTTTCTTCTGTTAGCCTGGAGTTACACTGTGCAACTACCTGAATATTATCTCTCCCCTGTACTGTATGTTGGAAGGTGTGATACAGACTGTGGTGTTTATTTATAATTAATTTATTCTAATTTGAATGTACACTTTACCATAAAAACCTAAATGGTAATTTGTTGAAGGGAATCCACATTTCTTGTGTTTTGAAGTGAGATTAATGTGGAGAGTCATGGATATTTTAATTAATGGAAAAGTCTGTCTCAACATGGGGTGATTAATAATGTTTGAGTTTATCTTTCCTCACCATACGATGTTTTTTCTGCCTAAGATGCTCTGTAAGACAACATTAGATACAGAGAATTACTCAGTGTACAGTTGCTGCTATTCATACAGTTTTTGTTTTGTTTTTGCCAATTTTGTCAATATGTTTTATTTCTGGAACTTAAAAGCAAAACCAAACCACCATACAAAGGCATATACCCTCTCCCTTTCCCCAATCATCTTCCTCTCACCTCTCAGTAATTCCTGGAGGCTTCTTTCAGTTATTGTTTTTGAAGCATACACCTTCAAGCCTCCCATCCCACCTTATAGATCACTCCCTTCCCACAAGCCTAACCTTTCCCCCCTCCCTTACTATAAAAACTCCCATTTCACTGTCCTCCTCCAACTTCAGGGGCGCCTATG
The DNA here is from genome assembly GCF_018991925.1 of Homarus americanus. Classification (NCBI taxonomy): domain Eukaryota; kingdom Metazoa; phylum Arthropoda; class Malacostraca; order Decapoda; family Nephropidae; genus Homarus; species Homarus americanus. The sequence continues at coordinate 3,770,200 of NW_024742338.1, forward strand.
TCATTCCTTCCATTATCAGTCACTCTTGTCAGATTCCAAGAACATTGATGTGAACTTAACCTTCCTCTTGCTGGACTCTCCCTCTCTCATCATTAATCCAGCAGTACTCACATTATTTAAAGAACTTCACTGAATGTGTCCTCAGGTTAAAACTCCTTCATTACTTATAAACACAACTATATTTAGTCCCTCTTAAATAAATGCCTGAATATAGACCAAACAGTTTAAAAACAATTAAGATAATACACAAGGGATCATTACATTTGAAGACATTTAATGTTTGTTATTATTCTAAACCAAACTCATGATGAAACTGATAATAAATTTTAACTTTGTCAACATATTTATTTTATTGTACTGGACACATGGAAAATATAGTAGAACCTCTCTAGTTGGCACACTATAGGACTCACTGATTGGTAGACATGTAAATTTTGCAGACTACAGAGTTACTTGTCACTTGGTTGGTGATAGAGCTTTGGACCTTGAGCACAAAATATCAAGTATATACATGACTTACTGTATATTAGGAACCAAAGACCATAAATACAAATTATCATGTACAGTAAATACGCACAGAGTTAGAAATGAAATAGTGTAGTGTAGTGTACATATTAATACACGTACCCACTATTGATGGAGGTGGTGCAGATATTGTACACGAGAGGTTACAAGTGTCAGGGAGGGAGGAGTGTGGGTATGAGATGATGATGTGGCACCAGGTTACCTTTTTCTTTGTTAAATTTCTTTCTTAAATTATTCACAGAGTTCCAGTGTTTACTATGAGTTTTTGTTAAGATTTGATCCCTAATTTATCATGTCCGCCACTCATCAACTTGCTAGCTTCTCGGTCAGTTGGGGCTGTTCCTTGCTACTTTCTTATGACCTTCATTGTCCAGTGTCAAGTGTTAAGGATAAGTGAAACAGTAGAGATAGACAAAAACACATACAGTATAGTACACTAACAGCTAACAACAGCACTCAAACAAAAACACACTTGCAGCTAAATCACAAATCGATAAAAATTAAGAAAATTTATCAAAACCCTGAAAAAGTATCCCATTTGTCAGAATGTATTTTAATGTACCCAGTGACCCATGTTAATGTCAGCTGGTTGGTGACAAAGCTTTGGAAAGGACATTATCCTCAAACTCCTAATTGTGTGTGGTGATCTTGAAGGTGACCAGCACTTCTGTAACTGTTCATTATGGGTATTTTATTTTATTTTGTATTTAGATTTGTTGGATTGTCAGATTGTGAATGAAATTGACATGGAGTGATTAGAGAACTAGAGAGATTCTACTTTAGTACATTTTTTTTTTTACATAGAAGAACAATGTACAGTGACCCCTCGTTTAACGAACACCTCGGTTAACGTAATTTCGATTAACGAACTGCCTTCCATAAGGATCTTCAATTCGGTTAACGAAGTTCTTACGAACCGACCTCAACATGTTTTTGCTTGCACTGACCGGGCAACCAGCTTTAGTATCAGTCCGCCAATACATTAATCGGTTCTAGGGCTTAAATTCCTTACTATTTTAGTAAATATCAAGTTGTTTATACTATTCAATAATTTTAAAAGTTTAATATTCAATTTTTTAGTCATTTTAACACTTTGAACATAATTGAAGGTAAAGTGACTAGTTTAATGCGCAGCATCCAGCTTCTTAACACAGCAAACAGGAGTTAGTCTCTCTCTGTTTTCACTGGAGGTAACATCTTGCTTGAGACTCTCTTCAACTAAACGCTTTTTTTCTGTGTTTCCAAGCAAATTATTGGTCATTTTGAAATATATTTTACATATTGACAATATATAATGCAGTGCAGTGTTGATTTAAAGAAAATAATCTTGAATTATACCAAGAGAGCTAAAATTTTATGGGTGAAATGGCGCCATGGGGTGACTTCTTTTCCACCCCAATGCCTTCTTTTCTTCCTTCTCCTCCACCCCCATTCTAAATCCCATCATCATCCAGGAGCCTTCTACATACACACCTCAAAGTAAGTGAACTTTTCTACCATTTTTGTTGAATTTAGGAAATTTTCGGTGAGCTGGAACCAATTACCCAAAAACCCATTGAAACAATGGTTTCGGTTTACGAACTTTTCGGTTAACGAACGACCTTCTGGAATGGATTAAGTTCGTTAACGGAGGGGTCACTGTAACTGATATTATAGCTTGATCAGATTTTCCCTGTTGACCAAAGATGCAGTACAGTACAGTACCTGAAACATCACCTGCTGTACTTTAAGAATATCATTGTTACATTCTGTTCCTCTAACCCAACAAAAAAAAAAGATAAAAATAAAAACTATAAAGTTTGCATGAGTGGAGGTTTTAATGTGTTAGAGTAGCTAGCCTATAGCACTTAGTACCAACATCTCTGTTCACTGCCAGGGTAAAATATATCTCCTTAGCAGGACACTAAATAGCTTTTGGTTTTGAATGTGTCTGGTAAAAAGAGACTAAATTGGTGTAATAATTTTTGTAAGGAATGAATAAGCAGGCATTAGAACACTTATCATTGTTAGCTTTTATTTTATGATAATTTATCAACTTATTTGAAGAATTGTTCAAAATCTTCATCACATACAGATCAGTTTCTGGGTCGTGTGATCATTGGCCCTGGAACTAAACTGTGGCTAAGATACATGTCCATTTATATGACAATTACACACATTCGTATACATTGTTTCCTCTTGTTTTATTTTACTCAATTCTTTCATCATTTTCTATATATATTTGAAATTAATATACTGCTTTTCAGAGGAAGTTCTTCTCAGGAAACATATCATCTAATTTATATTTTTTCCCTTTTTTTATCTTATCATTATCATCCTTCATTTTTACATGTGTTTTTTTTTTCTTAATTGCTTTTATGTGTATCGCTCTGTTCCTTGCTCCTCATCACTGACCCTCCTACACCATCTCTTTATCTTGTTACCTTTCCTCCACCATATAACCCTCCTTCAACTGCCAATATAACCTTCCCTCCACCACCATGTTACTTTGTGGCATCCTCAGGCAGCAGATTATGAGGTTGTAATGAGAAAAGAGAGAAATATCGAGAAGCTAAAAAGAATGCTGGATTTCGACAGTCTCGCCCACTTGCCTGAAGCTCGCAACATGACGGAGGAGGTAAGAACGACAGACAAAAGGGTTCACAGTATTGACACTAAGCACTCGTTCGTATCATGTCGGTAAGGGTGTAATGGATGATGTATGTGTTTCTGGGTGTACAGTGCTGTTATTATTGTCTTGGGTTTAATTAGTAATGTACACAGGAGAGAGCATTATTTAATAGGTGTGGTTTATTAAAGTTATTAGTCTTAGGTTTATCATGGTTTAAAGGTTTTAAATGTGTTTCTCTTAACTGAAATTGTAATCATGGTCTGCTAAAGTTCTACAAGTAATATAGTTGAGCTTAGTGTCAGAGATACACATAAAAACCAAAACCTGTTCTAAGGTTTTGTGAACATTAGTTTTATACTGTATTGGAAATTTTAAGTAATTGTCCATTTATTAGATGAAGATACCATGAATATGTAAGTTAGTTTGAGAATCAGTTGGCACCTCAGAATTACAGTAACAACAATCATTATAAACTACTGTATATAGTTAGACACAGGCTTTTTACAATACTGTATTAGAAGATGCTGAGTATAGGTATGCATAGGACTGAAGCTATGTCATAGTTTGGGAGTCCAGGGCTTTACCTTTTGAATATTGAGGTCATAGATCTGTGTTAACTCAAAAATATATATGGAAGTGCAGTACAGTAGTGCATGTACAGTACTGTATAATAGACTTCCCTCAACAGAAGCAACATATTAGTCTGTGTTAGCATTCATAATTGTCGGAGAGGAAGAGATTATGTGTTGCTATAGTCATGACCTAAGAGTTGGTCAACATGAAAGGACTGTAGGAGTGTTTTAAGGATGTGTTTAGAAGAATGAAGAAGAAATAGTCTTTTGGGAATCAAAAATATAGGTTTAGACAAATATTTGAGTGTGTGACTTACTGCATAATGCACAAGTGAATTAGAATTGACAGATATTTATGTGGGTTGCTTTTGCACTGTTTGCTTCCCTAACAATGAAGCAGTACTTGAGTTTTGTTTGTTGGGTATGGAGATTGATTGTAGGTAGTACAATATTATTGCTTGATATCTGATTTAAAAAAATTAAATGTTATATTTTTTTATATGATAAAGCATTATTTACAACATCTTACTACCGGTAATGTTCAAGTATTATATTATAATTATTTATATTAAGTTATGATTTTTATTAAATATATTTGACCTTAGATTAAATCACTTGGAATAAGATACACCTTTCTTGCTATAGAAGAATGGAAGAATTTGATGAACCTGAAAAGAAAATTATATCATAGTGAGTTTAATATGAACAAAATTATTGAATGTTTTATCAAATAAGTTTGGGGAAGTTACTATTTATTAAATGCATATCTATAATTTCAGTTTGCAATATTTGATGGTAAGCATTACATGACTTGGTTAACATGTGGTAGGGTGTACAGTACAGTAGACTAATGTTAACATTTTACACACTAGCTTCATATCAGAGTGGCAAGAATGTGGAAAGTTACTAAATAATTCTAATATGCTGTAGCTATATTGCCTCCCCCAAATAATATAGCTGGATTATAGATGCTATCTGACACAACTCACTCCTGGCTCCCTCCTCTTCAGTTGTGGTTCATTTCCTCTGGTCTGCTTCACTGTACATAGTATAATCTGAAATAATTACAGGTTGGAGATGTGTTGATTCAAAGTTCTTTTCTCTCTCATCAGTCTTTTATTGTTGTGACCCATCATATACCTGTAACTCTTCCTTCACATTGTTTGTCATTAATTACATCCGGCAGTAACGGTGGAATGCTGTAATCGTACCTTGGTTACCCGCCACGGTACGTTATTACAGAGCTACGTTACATTCTGCCGTAACTATCGACTCAAATAACAGTCATGGGTCACAACATCACAGTCCATTAACTCGGATAACAGTCAGTCGCGGGTATAAACAAAGTCGATCATCACACTCCTCACCGATCATCCCAATTGTTGCTCGTGTATTAAAAATTCTGTGACTTGTTTCCTATTGGTTGGTTCTTTTTAACACCGGTGTGAGGTGGTCAGTCAGTGGCGGCATGTGGTGCAGGGAGTATTATAAACACCATCTCTGGGTTTGGTCGGGTTATTTTTCCTGATTCACAGTTACAGTAGATCTCAACCCTTTTGGATTCTTGTCAGAGCTCCTTTTACAGTTCTTTTGTGTTTTATAATTTGTTTAGCAGTTAATATGCATGTTATTGTTGTATTGACGTGTTTTATTATTTTGCTGTGTTTTATTTGGCTGTGCTTAGTATTATAGATGTTACTGTAATTGGTGTATATTTTGCATAGTTATAATCACTTACAATTGTTACATGATTTTCTGTAGTTTAATTTGAATGGAAACACATGTTAAAGTAATGATGTGATATACTGTACATTATTGAGAGCAAAAATCTATGTCAGTACATTGGCTTTGTATTATTATTAATATTATTTTTTCATCCATCAACAAGCTGGAATTATGTGTGAAAATTCTGGGAGACATTCTGGATGTACTGTTTTCATCTGATGTGGGACCAACCATTGAAGATATAAGTTTGCTGTCCTTCAAAATGTTGGAAGCTATTCTGTCCACCATCTGCAGGATGACCCGAGATGACCCACTTATTGTAAGTTGATCACATGTTATCTCTCTTAGATTAAGAGGAAACAAAGATATAAAATCGGTGCACATTATATTTACAGTAAACACCAACTATATCTTGGTCATGAGTATCTTATATCCTTCTCTCATGGCAAACTTTTCTGGGGAATTATTTTTATGCCTCAGGGAATTATAGTCTCCCCTCGACTTACGACAACCCGGAATACGACGGCCATGGTTGTATAAAATATTTTTCACATTACTTATTCTCGAGTCCCGACGTTAGTGATCGCGCTGCGTACTAACAAAATTTTCGTTTGTAATTCTCTTTAAAATGGCTGGCAAGCGTAAAAGTGAGAGTTCTCGTGGTGCTGGGAAGAAAAAGAGACACCCATTTTAGAATTTCTATGTATTATTTTCGCCTTTTCGACTTGCGACCAATTCGACTTATGACATGGTCGTCGGGACGGAACCCCGTCGTAAGTCGAGGAGAGACTGAACTTGTATTACTGTAGCCTGCAGCAGGTCAGTAGGACCTTGTAGTCTTGTAGATCCATTCACCGAGTTATGTACATTTTGGCTACTGTAATTTTCAGCCTTATCTACCTGTGGATGTTTCAACCATTTTATTAAAGCACAGTCCGTTACATTAATGCCTGAAATACCCATTGATAATACTGTAGCTGAAATAACAGTTAGCCTTGGATCCAGGACCTCTCCCCAGCCTGGGTTCATTTTTCATAGGTTTGTACAGTGCAGTACATACACAGTACTTTGGTTATTACCCAAACCTGAAGATAAGATCATCCTACAGAATCTTACAAAGCACTACACAATAAACCGTGAGAGAGTCAAGTTCCATCTTAATGATAAAACATCAGTCCACAGTCTGATGTGATGTGAATTGGTAACTTATGAGAACTGAGTTACCATCCATCTTTCAAAATTCTCCCAATGTATACTGTATTTCACTGAATTATGACGAATTATGAGATGCTTGTTAATTCATTTGGGTAGATTTAATTAGATGAAGGGGTTGTACAGGTGGATCATGGATATTTAACCCAGAATCACTTGTTGCTGAATTGTGAAATCCAGAACTGCTAGGCAAACACTCCTACTATTTGTTTGCTTGTTTGCTACACTACTCAGCTGTTCAGTGGCTGGGGCTTTGTTATATTAGCAACTTTCAGGTTTTTTATGTTTATTTGGGATCTTTTAAATGATATAAAAACTAAGATTGTTTGGTTTGTAGAAGAATAGGATAATGATTTAAGATCTTTCAAGGCCATTAATTGTATGTAAAAGAAAGTATTTTATTGGGAATAAGCAAGAGATTTTGAGGGTCAAGGAACATATTCCTGATTTTCCCATAAGAAATTAAGTTTGATTGAGCACAAAACTCTGTAGACCCTAACATGATTCTCGACAGGGGTTTACTGTGTGCTATATGCATGTACAAAATCAGAGACTTGGAAATAGACAAATAATGAAAAATGGTACAGTATATCTTATAAGAAGACATTCTCTCATTGGTAAATAAACTTTCAGTGTAAATTTGTGAGTGCGCTGGTTTCCCTCCTGCGGCAAATGACCGAACGGCATTATAAGAACTTCTTGAACAAGTTTCAAACCTCAGATCAACTTTGCATCTTCTTACTAGACCTCCTCTTGGTTGTGGAGAACCTCGTGAAAGTACCAGTTTTTCCATCAGATTGGGCAGAGATGATCCTCCTTCAGAACAGGTTAGTCCAAATGTTTAATGTGATAAATCTTAAAGTTCCTCTTTACTCTTTTGGATATTATTTTACTTACAGAAATATCTTATACACAGAAGGTAGCTGGTTTTGTTTATAAATGAAATCGTTGTTTTTGTAAAAGCCACCACGAGTTCATATTGAGCGTCATCATCATTGACGTTAATCAGAATTTCCTAATGACAGCTGTTGGATACAACCACATAGGATGGTTGCCCCCTCTCACCACTACAAATCCAGGGTGCCAGCCCATAAAATGCAGCAGAAACCAGGGGTGGGCACATCTCTACTGACCCAGTTGCCATTATGCATATTGAAGCAAAGTTTTATGGCTGTATGCCCTACCTAATACCAATCCACAGGGTGGGAACACCTGGCAAGGCAGGGTTACACCTCTCTTAGATATTCAAAGAGGCCAACAGGCCGAGCACTATGCTGTGACTCAAACATGACAGGAGTCACCTTGCGTCTGAACAACTGTAGTCCAGGAAGCAGTTGTTCAGACTCAAGGAAAGTTAAAAAGTCTTTAGAAATGATGAAATTTGTGTTAAAGTGAGAAAAGGTATTGTCTTAAGTTGTTTACTATATTCTATTCCCACTTGTTCTTACATAAAGATGATTTAGTGTAAGAACATTAAATATGACTAATGTTTCATTCCTTATAGAAGCTTTAAATATTTTTAATACTAAATCACCAAGAAAATTTTGATGGTACACATTCTAGACTTGGACAAATTGTAGTGTAAATATGTTGTAGACCGCACACTGTAGTAGCACCTGTTATGTAGTATTTAAACATAATGATAGGTAGGCTAACCCATGCAAGCATGGAAAATGGCTTCAAAACAATGATGTTGAGGTAATACAGTACATTATTTAAATTAAAAAAAGGTTATATTTATATCATATATTATGTTATTTATGTCATAATAATATACTGTAATCTCATAGTGTTATTCCCTTTATTTTCCTCCTACAGCGTAATTGTGACAGTACTAAAACAGTGTTCACGAGTAATTTGTGAAAGACTCCTCGACCCTTTCAAAGAACCCGTATGGTGTAAATTCTTTCATTGTGCCATCAGTTTCATCACTCAGGTACGACAGAGACGTATTTCTCAACCATATTTTACATGTATGTCAAGAGGAATTATGTGAATACAGTACAGTACTATAGTTATGTAGTTATGTAGTGTTGTTTTGAACCATAAGTAAACAGTTGCACAGGACAGTATACTTTAGACTGATGTAAATAACCAGAAATAGGTTTTTGCTGTGAAAAATAATATTATACCAAAGATAATTTATTTTATTTCTCTCGAAGTTTACAATTATAATGAATGCAAATAAATCACTGAAAGTGTGCATGATCTATGTACTACTGTGTATATTCTATACTGATAAGCACGTAGAAAGAAAACACACAGTTCCCAAGCGATTGTGTGTAATAAACATCCTCAGAGGTTAATGTATATAGTAATTACTTATTTAATTTTTCCCCTTTTCAGCCATCTTTGCAACTGGAGGATTTCACACAGAGCAAGAGAAATAAAATAATTAGCAGATACCGTGATATGCGTCGAGATACTTCCTTAGATATCAAGAGTTTATGGTTCAGTTTAGGTAACTATCTGAGTATCTCTCTCTCTCTCTCTCTCTCTCTCTCTCTCTTAGCCATCGTTGATTCAGTGTTTCTCGACATAATCAGGGAGGATGTTGCTTGTCATCTCAATATTTATCTACCCCTAATCTTTCTTACCTGTGCATACACTTGGCAGTCTTTACTGGCTTCTTAAATATGACACCCCTGCTTATGTTGCCTGGAGATTACCCACCGTCAAGGGTGATGTTAACACCAATTTTTGTGGTGCTGATATGCTGGAAGTTACAAATGTATTTAGTTCCTGTAATGTATGTTTTTGTTTAAGTCAACTCATTCTTTCCTCCAGGAAGTTTAACGCAATAAGGGTTGAGTGTATACGATATTATATAAAATTTGTGTAATACAGGTATCAGTAATTAGAAATACTTGATAAGAGACTTACTTCTTACTTATTATTAACTAGGCCAGCACAAGATACGATTTGTAGCAGCAACAGATGGTAGGCAGTCCATGGTTGGTCCATTCCTTAAGATGACAATGTTGCCTGACGTGGAGCTTCGTAAAGGTACCATACCCATCTTCTTTGACATGATGCAGTGTGAGTTTTATTCATCACGAGATCAAGGGAAAGATCTGCCTCCAGACATGGCTCGTAATAACCAGAAGAATAAGGGGAAGTTTAATGAGGTAAGCACAGTTCTTAAAGAAATACAGTACTGTGACACATTAAAGCAGCTAAGAACTGTTTATTGAATTTTCAAGAGTCAAGTTTAACAGCATCAAAGTCACTAACAAGTAACCCACATTCAGTTATAGTATCTAATCTAGACATTTGTTTCTGTTTTTTGTTTCTTTAATTTGATCATTGTATTTTCTTTTTTTCAGTTTGAGAATGAAATGCTTGAGAAATTAGACCAGCTTGTGGAAAGTGGTCATGGAGACGAACACTACCGTCAGGTGTTCCAGAACATCATCGGTGCACTGTATGAAGACCATGCAACTATGAGGGAACCCGGCCGCAAGTTTGTCAGCACTGTTACTAGACTGATGGATCGACTTTTACAATACCGTACCATCATGAACACTCCTGACAACTCGGCAGAAACACGCATGAGTTGTATTGTTAATCTCTTGGTAATCATAATGTTCTTATTGTTCTTTTACATCAAAAATTGTTCAATGATATGTATACTGCATATATATATATATATATATATGTGTGTGTGTGTGTTTGTGTGTGTGTGTGTGTGTATGTGTATGTGTGTGTATCCTGGAAAGGATAATTAAAATTCATTAGAGGTTACCAGCTAATGTCTTTAAATTCTTTTCCAGGATTTCTACTCTGAAATAAATAGAAAGGAACTTTACCTCCGATATGTTTACAAGTTGTCTGAACTTCACCTGGCTTGTGACAACTACACCGAGGCCGGCTATACCCTGCGACAGCATGCCGATCTCTTGCGCTGGTCCTCAGACCCTCTCTCTGTAGCACTCCGATCACCTCATTACCTCAACATTGATCGTCACGACGAGCTTAAGGAAAAGCTGTACGAGGAGATTATTAGCTACTTTGACAAGGGAAAGGTGAGTTGTGTTGCATCTTTGTGGCGGCTGTGGATACATGTGATCATTCTCTAACACACCCCAATTTTTATAGTGTGTGTGTGATGCCTTTTCAGTTAACTTCAGTATAATCAAACAAGTCTACAGGTTGAAAAGCTTGGTAAAGATTTAAGATTTGTGTTGCAAGGGAGATTTTAAGGATTTAACTAATATTTAATAAGGGTCAGCTAATGTAGTAGGGAAGAAAGCTAGAGACAGAATTAGAATTAATGCTGAAACTTGGGCCATTGGCTTGTGTATCCAATTAAGAAGTAATGAATAAGTGTGAGGATGAGGAGAGTGAAGCTTTCTTCATATTTATCTGTAAAAATTATGTTGAGAGTAGAAAGACAACTTCTAGAAAACTTTAAAATACACTGTATTATTTCTAAATTGTGGAAGTATTATTAGTGAAAAATGAACAGTATGAATTTCAAAGTAGATGGGACTGTACTGTACTGTACAATACTTGGAAAAAAGTAATTAAGGAAGCATATTTAGTAATACAGTGTTTTGAAGGTTCATGTCTTGGTGATAGAATGAGCAATTTCAGAGTGAATCAAATACTGTTTGTCCTGAAGTGTGTAAATTAATACTGATGGGAACACCTGCAGCAGCAGCAGGATATTTCGGAGAAATATGCCACACTGCACTTTGGTTAAGTATTATAATGTATTGTGTGTGATTGGTAAAAACAGCCCAAAAACATTTAGAGTGGACGCACTGTGGTCTGCAACCCTCAAATATGAAGATGGTACCTTGATTGATTGATTATTCTTCAACAGATGTGGGAGGATGCAGTCAAACTGTGTAAAGAGTTGGTGAAGCATTATGAGGAAGTGATCGTCAATTACGTCAAGCTATCCGACCTCCTGAACCGTATGGCTGGCTTCTATAGAAATATAATGAATCCACAGAACCTTCGTCCCGAGTCAGAGTATTTCAGGGTAGCTTATTATGGACGAGGATTCCCGGCTTTTCTTCAGAATAAGGTAGAAGTAATGTTCAGGTTTTGTTCCTGTGAAATTTAGGAAAGCAGAAAGATTGATGAAAGGTTATGGTAGGCATATTGATAGAGCATGAAGGAAAGCAGTGATGGTTGAAAATTAGTAAAGGAAGACATTTTGCTCCATCTTGCCATTGTGTCCTTATTCTGTAGAAGTGAATAGATACTGGTAGATACTTATTCAGTAAAATCATCATAAAAGTTTACATTGATTCAGACTGTTTATAAGCGATGCAAGTATACTGTAGAGTTCATCATATACTGTATATAACATGGATACGGATTTCTGAAATTGGATAGAATAAGCAAACGGGTAAATTAATGGCAGATACGGTTGTTGTGATGAGTAGAGAGTTGTGTAGCTGGGGAGAGAGTAAATAGTGAGAGGTAATGTTGTATTAATCTTTTTGTTCGTAGTCACTGAGTTTTTAAACAACTGTTGAATACAATGCAGGTGTTTGTTTACCGGGGAAATGGGTTTGAGCGGTTAGCCGACTTTACCTCACGGATTCTGGATCAGTTTCCTAATGCTGAGCTAATGAAGAAGCTGACACCTCCAAGTGATGAGGTCAAGGAGTCACCACAGCAGTGTAAGTTGATGTTGAGATTGTTTTATGTCTCCATCCATCTGTTTCTCTTAATTTTGTCTTATTTTTTGTTTTGTTTTGTTTTCTTTGACCAAATATTAAGAACTTCAGGAAACTACACAAGTTTTGAACCTCTTTGGTTAATATATGTGATTTTTGAAGGAAGCCTCTGTTGGAGAAGGAAGCTTCTGTTGGAATTCCCCATAATTTACTTAATTATAAATCTCATAACCCCCAAGAGGTCATTCTTTTATTTAGATTGCTGATTAGGATATACTGTTTGCTATGTGCCACCCAACAAGGCTCCTCCATCAGGAAGCAGATATACATGCAAAATCAGTGTTCATTATAAAAGATTCTTACTTCAAGAGTTTCAAATACTTTTTCACTCTTGCAGGATGACTTGGTTTGAGTAAATTCTCGTCAAAAAAGAAAAAAAATATAGATTCATTGTTAGAAGACAGGTACTGTACTTAATTAAACAGCAGTGAGCTGCCAGACAATAGGCTATTTTTGTACGATCCCTTAAACAATCTTCAGGCAGTCCTATTGGTCTTGTTTTCTGATGATGTAGCTACACATTACCACTAGATCAAAATACTGTAATAAAATGTATAAATAAGTGAGGTTTGACTGTAACACATCCTCTAACATGAATTCTTAATGTCTTGACTTCCAAAACTGTGTGTGGGCCAATGGCTAAGTCATTTCCTGTGTCAACCATAATTCTGTACGTGATGATGTTTAAGTCTTAGCATGTGTGGAACAGTTACCCTTATCACATATGAAAGTTTCTGTTTTTATGTTATTGTCTTTGTAATGTTATTTTAATTGATTGGAATTATAATAATTTTTTAGTAATGAAGTTTATTTGCATTTATTTTTCAGTCCTGCAGATCAGTAAAGTTGACTGTGCAGTACAGGGTCAAAAGCTCTTGTCTACTGCCGTCGCAGAGCAAATACGGAGTTACTATCGAGCAAACCACGTCAAGGTCTTTACTTACTCTCGTCCCTTCCATCGTGGACAGAAGGATCCTACAAATGAGTTTGCCACATTGTGCATTGAGAAAACAACACTAACAACCTCATACTCCTTACCTGGTATGTTGGATGACTTCATTATCTTGTCATAAGAATTAAGGCAACTTTTATGAATATTAATTTACGGATATTGTCTGTGTGTGTGTGTGTGTGTGCACGCGTGTGTGTGCGCATGCGGTTGTGTGTGTGACTCATTTGTGTAAGAATAGGCATATACTCGTACAGATATTTAGTGACATGATTATATTTGTAGACTCAAGACATTACAACTTACTTCCATAGCTTCATCTCTAATGGTCATTAAAAGATGAACCCTTTACTGTACCATTACAGGAATCCTTCGGTGCTTCCCAGTTATTAAGACTAGATCAATAGAACTGTCGCCCCTAGAGAATGCCGTAGAAACTATGTCCACCGCTAACACAGAAGTGTACGACCTGGTCAAGAAGTATTCTCGAGACTCCACCCTACTACTACATCCACTCACGAGAAAAGTTTCAGGCATGGTTGATGCTGCTGTCATGGGTGGCATTGTAAATTATGAAAAGGTTTGTTCATGATACAGGATATTCATGTTTTTCTGCAAGCTTGGAATACTTATTTGATTTTCTGCTTAAATGATTACTGTATTTAATACTGTAGTTGTGTTTAAAGTTAAATATTTATAACTTGTTTGAAATGTTATTCAATTATTATGTGTTTAATATTGCAAATTATTGTGAAATTTAGTATTTTTAGGAATTTAAGCATTCCAGGATATTAAAATTTTGGGATAAACTCAGGCATTCTTGACTCCCGAGTACATTGCGAGTCACCCCAACGATGAAGAGAAACTGGACAACTTGCGCCACCTAATCGCTGCTCAGGTGAATACTGTGCTTGTATATTTATCTTAAAAAAATAATCTTATTTTTATAATTCTTTGTTTATGTAAAAATAACTGATGTTAAGGAAGTTAATAAGTAGTTTTTAGAGATAGTGTTATATGCAGAGTGATATTCAGAGATTGTATGATACACAGTGATATGAGAAGGTTATGAAGAGTAAAGATAAGCTGGGTGGGCAAGCTTAGATTATTTTTCACATTGGATGAGGAATAATTGCATTGCACACTTTACTGATAATGGGAATATCCATTTACTGTATATGTACTACAATACAGTAGTTACATGTTTGCCTGGGTTTTACTCCATTACAGATACCAATTTTAGAAGCTGCTCTCTCCATTCATGCTAACCGTGTGACTGAGCCCGTTGCTGGGCTTCATGAGCACATGGTGACGTCGTTTAGTAAGATGAAGGCACAAGTACAAGACAAGTATGGGGAAGCTGTAAGTGAATACTTATTTCATAGTTCAATTTGATTAAGAAACTGTTCCTTTATTGCTTATAAATCATTCATATCCATATAAGAATGGGCTCAAGCAGGTTTTGCAACTTTAACAATACCTGAGTTGAAAATCTATAGCTTCCAGGCTTCCTCTATCATGTGTTACTGTACAAAGTAAATACCAGGGTAAATGAACTTGAAGAAAAAGATATGGTCTAACTTGTGCTTGACTGTACAGTACTTCAGCAGTAGGACTTTTCTCTTTTTCATAAAGCAGATCTATTGTAAGAAAACAGTTAATTTAGGTGGCCCATTGATTACCTTATCAGATTGGCAAAGCATTGCTGGGTCATGATGGTGTTTAAACCAGTGGAGCTGAAGTGTTTAATATTATTGATAATTATAATTAGAAGCTCAGGGATAAAGAGTGTGTTGTAGAGTGTGATTTACACTGTAGTGTCATTTTTAGGTCGCCTCAGTGTTAGATACACGTGCAGCACCAAGTGTAGGGAGACATTGTGTATTTCAGTGAAACACTTTCCTTTCTTAAGGACAATCACAAGTCTATCTTGTGTAGCAGTGAGAAACTTCAAAACATTTCCAGTGTCAGGTTGACATTGGTTCACTGAGAGTGCTGTATCTATGTTTGTGTCTTAACCACCACCAGACATCTCAGGGCTTGTGTACTGTAGAGTGGATGATGGTAGATAAGCTAGATGATGGTGCATGAATTTTTTGTTTCCACTTCTTTGTACAGGAGATGCCAGAGGACTTAAAAATTCAGATTCGTCCATTGAGGCTTCAGTCTCAGCTGAGTGTCAACAGTGATCAGGCATCACGTTCCTCCCACCTGTACAGTAATCATGAGTGAGTTTTGTAACAATTATATTTATTTTTGCAGATTTCATGTGGAATTGTATAATCTATTTTTTTTTCTGAACTCATCTTATTTTCCCTTTAATTCATCATATTGTGTGTATTACTTAATAGAATGGAAGATCATCAGTGACTAGGTTGAGCTGTTTCATGTTCATGGAGTCATTCATTAGGTTGTTTGTTTATTTTAGTTTGATTATTTACATATTGATTTTAGTAAAAATTTTGAACCATTTTAAGTCTTTTCCCTTGGTTAATAGTTCCTCTCCTTGCCAGGCTTGGGTCTGAAGCCTCTGTTGTGATGGAACTTTAGGTGAAAATTCCTTCTTGTTATTTAAATGTGCAGTGTAGAGACTAGAGCACCCAGAGTATGACAGAGATCTAGTAATGTGCATCTCTCAGCTCTCACAGACAGGAAGACTCACCTATAAAAGCTATTTAAGCTTATCTTGTGCAGTGTTGCTTGTTTGGAGTATGCAGTGCAGATGCAGTAGTCTTTATTTTATATGTGCTTGTTGTTGCGTCAGCTTCATTTGCCTGATGCTCATAAGGAAGATGCCACAGACTTCTGCTTGATTATTTGATTTTGGCTTGTGTGATATTTTGCCCAGCAGTATTTACTGTTTGGTTATTATGAGTGTTATGAAATGTAAGAATGAGTATCTGTGGGTGAATGTTAGTGTATATGTGTGTTCGTGTGTGTGTGTGTTAGTTTGTTTCATTTTGTCTGTCTGTATTTTTTATGCCAACTTGTTTATGTATTTGTGTGTCTGCATTTGTTTGTGTCCACGTACAGTGTTGTGTAGATGATATTAGAGCCATCATATCATAGTTTAATGTAAATAACCAGTCAGTCATGTGCTTCATATTTTACCATCATTTACACTACTCAGGAACAAACTTTCATACAGGTGTCAGAAGGGTGAGAGCACTGACACATAACACTAATTGGAGGGTGAATTTTTACCTACTTCGACGTGTTACTAAAAAAAAAAAAAGATGCTTCATTGACGTACATATACTTGTGTCGATGAATGTTATGAGGCATTTCCTGGGTGTATTATTTATTTATATTGTCCATTTTTTCATTATATCTAACTAGCAATGAGTAGAGACTCTTCCAAGCACACACACACACTCTTACAAGAACACTTACTTTTATGTACTAGAACAATTCCACTAACTTTAACACTCGAGAACAACTACACTAACAATAACACATACATGAGTATGATAGTGTTGAGTCGATCACTGAGTTCTGAAGCTCCCTCCCTGGCCTTTTTTTTTATATACAAATTTCATCCTTTCATACTCACATGGGAGTCTTGTCACTTGTAATTTGCTTGTAACTGTGCTTCTACGTGCTATGTGATGTGTACTACAGGGGCCGTTGTTTGTCTGTCTGTCAGTCAGTATCAGGTGCTTTGTTTGTGCTCTGCTTTTTTTTGTGTGTTGGGCTGCATAGGTACGAGCATAAACTCTTATAAAGTAATTTTGGGATCAATTAGATTAGGCCGCCCCTTTCTCTCCCCCTCCTCCGAGCCTTATTCACCTATTAGATAAGTGTCCTAGGGCTACTTTAAGGACGAGGGGTTAGGTCAGCATTACGGTGGTTAATCTTAAGGTAAAATAATCTTGGGGGCTAATTTTCAGGTAATCTTAGTTTCTTCTTTTTTTTTTTTTTTGTCCTTTCTTATATCTCATTTCTGCCATTATTTTCTTTTGTACACTTTAGCTTCTGTTTAGCAGCGGATAAATCTACCTTCATAAGTAAACAGTATCTGCCAGTTACCGGGGCATAATAGTACTGCATTATCTCTCTTAGTTTAAACTCTAATTGATAATAAATTAATCACAGGTGACTATATCAACTAGTTAAAGGAGTTAGCACTAAACGCTAACGATGTGAGAATTGATATATTATTTAGAAACGACACAAAAATGGAAGAAGAAACGTACAGGAATGGATGACATGGCGATTGAACTTTCCAAAGCAGTTTATAAGTGTACCAACCTTATGTTTCATATCTGGTGAATAAAACCTTTGAACAAGATACAAATACCAAAAAAATTGAGGAGAATCCCATGAAGACATAAAGCTAGGAGAATGGCAGCCATCATGGAGACACAGAGCTAGGAAAATGTACCAGGAAAAGGAGGAGGAGAGACGTTAAGCAAGAAATGACGACAAAAAACACACACACACACACACACACACTTACAATGACTAGAGTAGGAGTATCACTGGACGGGACGGAACTAACACGAGAGAAGACTCGAGCTAAACGTCATGTCCACTATTTATTGATCAGATCGAGCGGTTATTTGGACTTGTGGGTCGAAGATTGTGGGTGGTGACATGAATGTGGGGAGAGGAGCGGCGTGCAGGTGTTGGAACGAAGTCTCATACTTTAGAGGAGAGAATAATAATAAATGTTTATAGTGAAGAAGACTTATCGGTTTAAGAAGTCACTGGATGATGACATGGTTGTGAGCCTTTAAAGAAATGATGGGGTGAAGGATATACTAGGACAGATGGGGTGAAGGATATACTAGGAGAGAGAGTGTATGAATCACTGCCACCCCATAGTACATCCAGGGGAAGATATTGTACAGTATTGACATGGGTTGGCCTCTGGTCAAGTTATCTGTCTAATGCTTTGACTTTTGTGTATCATACAGTAGAAATTATATGAGAAATAATTTGTACTGTATATAAGATCAAAATTAAAGGAGTCGTTAGAATGAATCCTTAAATGGTGGTCGTCATTGGTGGAAATTAAGCTTGTGTTACATTTTTGCACATATGGGGGCAGAGTTGGGAATCCTTAGTCACTGGTTTAAGGGTTAGTAATTGGGAAAGTGCATCCCACCATACAAAAGGGCAAGTCATATACGTTCACGTTACACTGTGATTTTTATACATGTTTACTAATTCCTACTTAGAACCTTCCTGCATATGGTACTGTCAGAGAACCTAGAATTAAGATAAAGAATGAGTCCTATCACAGACACAGATTGTTGTGGTGAAAACTATATCAATATATTAAACATGATGAGCATTACATGGTGTAAGTGGGTCTCATAAGCTAGAGAGATATAGTACACTGAGGTCTATGCCCTTTTTTAGGTACACTACTCACAGAGACAGTGTTGGATAACAATAGATGACTTTATTCAGCACAGAGGGGAGCCCATACAAATGGTGGTAGAAATATTTGAGAATGCTGTTGAATATTTTAGATATTTGATGGGGATGTAAGTGACAGCGGTAGGTGGAGGTAGACGTGGATTAAAGATTAGGTGACAATGAATGGTATACTCTATACTGAAAGAAATGGCATTATATGTGGTGTGGTGGCTGAGTGAACACAGTACAGTACTTTACCCACCTATCCTAAAGATCATTGGTCAGATCCCTGGGTATTCCCAGCTCACCCAGCAATAAATGGATACCTGACTTTACAGTTGGGGAAGTAAAAGGGATTAAATGTAGTGTTAGATGTGTTGCTTCCTTGGTAATAAAAATCTTGTATGCAGTTTACTGTATCCACACTGTCTTTGATTGGCATTCATGCCATTGAGTCCCATATTTACTTTTTCGAAGGTATTACATTAAATAAGGCTTGGAAGAATTATTGTGGATCATGTACAGTGGAATATTTTCATATAATGAAATGTTAATGTGAAAAATAAACCTGATGATTCTCCTCAGTTGACACATTGACTCGATATTAAGTATTGTGATTAATGCAGATGCTAAATATTCACTATGTTAAAGGTAATGTGCAAGTCATTGTCATCACACCTGATAAACATTAAGCAGCTGGAGGCTCATCTGTTAATACCCCCTTTGCTCATCAACACCATACACCTAAAAAAAAAGTGAATGTGAAGCAGTAGAGGCTAGCAGGTCTAATGATCGAACTAGACCTACCCTACCACATCATCCACCATGGGCTGCCATCTTGTATCCAGGACCAGTTTATGAAATGGCAGACAGACTAGTCCTAGAAGTAAGATGGCAGCTAATGGCATGTAATTTTTGGATTGGCAAAATATTGATAGACATCCTGGCCTGTAAAGGGCAACCATTCCTTGTGACTCACCATATTTAAGAGAGCATATGTAATGGGGATGGAGATTCATACAATCAAGCCCCAGTAGCCATATGGGGATGAGGTGTGATGACCTAGAACCCCCAAAATGGTCAGTGCATTAACTTTAATGAGAGGCACCTGGCCACAGGCTTAGCTAATATAAGGGATTTTATGATCACTCAATCATTTCTTCTTGTCTTAACCCTCTCCTGTTGCTTTCTACACATCCTGCACAACTCATCCATACTATTTCCTCCCTTTCACTGAGGCTTCTCTATTCACTGATCCACTCAACACAAGAATGGTACAGTACAGTACACGGGTAAAAATAATAACAGGAAACCTATTTACCTGAAAAGGAAACTAGTTTCAGTGACAAATATTTCTATATTTATGTTGGTATTTTTGCAGTATGTTTTCATCCAATGGTATAGTTGTATCACAAAGGTTGGAATGTGTCCCTGAATAATATCTACAATAGTGAAAAAAAAAATTCATTTGTGTGGACAAAAAATGTATACAGTACCAATTTGCATGGTTGTTTAAATGTGAGTGTTTCTATTTGAACCTAGCAAAATTATATCACATTACTTTTTCTCTGTGATACTGCAAACCTCTTAGTAAATGCTTACTTCCATTTGAGGAGCATAATACTGAGCTAAACTAAGCCAGGTAACTCTTGCATGAGTGCCCCATGCTATACCTTGTGAGCCACAGCATGAAGTGGTTGCCTTGCAGTAGTGTAGAAGCGGACGGCATGGAGCTGGGGTCCCCAAGAGAGGAATCTCGGAATGACAAGCCCCGCATGAGCTTCACCCGTGGCCTGCATGCTATCTCCTCTGAACTTATATTTATGTAAGTTCTTCCTTTTCACTGTAACTCTTATCTTTATGTAGTGTTGGTGAAATACTGATCTTCAACTAAAGTCCAGAGCAGGATCAAAATTCTGGTCTTTAAGATCTTAAGTTCCACAAAGATAATTCAGTTTATTTTTTGCTTCCCACTATAACTCCAGGAATTTTACCAACAAGTTTCAGATATGTATTCATATGACCCAGTTGCCGTCACTAGACAGCTCAAGTAATGTACTCATTAACTATTGGTCTAGTCACAAGAGACTTGATGCTGGTGGTTAAGACTGATCTCATATTTAGTCTGTCCTCCCCACTACTGTACAACCATCACCCTGAAAGAGTAGAAGTGGAGGTTTTCCCTCCGGTAAACTAGAGGCTGGAGACTCAACAAATGCATCACATCACCTCACCTCAGCTAATGTGCACCTTGTCTTTCATCTCATCTTGGCCATGATGGTTTTCAGGTGATAAGGCCAATTTATCCCCAGGCACAGCTTCCAGAGAACAGGGGATCTCACTGACCACCACCTACCTAACACCTTTGGTGATAAGGCTTCACCTCTGTTTATTTAGTACATTACTGTTTAAGTTATTTTAAGGTGTGTGGCAATTGAGTGGAAATAGCACTTAATTCCTGGTCTAGGCTGCTGGTTCAATCTCAGGGCATTTCCAGTTCACCCAGCTGTAAAATGGGTACCTAACCCTGCAGTTGGGGAAGTGAAGGTACTTAAGTGCAGTGTCAGTCACACTGCCCTCTTGTGTACTGAAGGCTCAGTGTATGCAGTTGTTTTAGGGGAGCCATATGGTCGTTAGTGTTAATGTTTAGCAGATTATTATTTTATTTCATGTTGCAAGTGTTGATTACAGTTTGTTACCAACCTAGTTTTGGTACAACTTACAAACCAACAGGGAATGAACAACACTCACTCTGTCGGGGCATCAGCTGACTCACTGTGTTGTTCAGTTTGGCTTTTGATGGGTTGTTATCTTAGACCACCTACCTGGGGTTAGACCTGGATTTTGGAGAAAACTCTTTTGGACAGTGTTCAAATAGTTGCTGGAATTTCTATTTTAGACTCAGTATTGAATGCTATTGTGACTTTTACTTCAGGATTTAATGGTTTTCTACGTAGAAGATCAATAATATATTTTGGTCTTGAGATTAAAATATTTTGTTTGTATGTATGACATTAAATATATTAACTTCAAGATAAATATTTAATGTGATATGGTGTACAGTTGCCCACCTTTGTAATGTTCCTCACCTCACAGGCAACTCAGAACATGTGGCCATGCTGCTTTAATAGTCAAGGTGCCTAAACCGGGGGATGGTTGGGGAAGGGGGGCAGCAGAGTCCACCAACATACAGTATTTATAACACATACTATATGAAGGGCGATTAAATGTAAAGTCATTGACATACAGGTAATTATGTATTTCTGAAGTGTTCATAAAAATAAATCCTATTTTATGGTTATCTTTGGAAATAATTTAGTTGGAGGCCCTTCTTCCTCTCATGTGTTAGAATGGCAATCTATCTGGAGTAAATTAAGGTTGACACTCGAAAAACCATCATGGCGAGGTATACACAGGCTGATGTGACACCATGTCCCTCTTGTAAGCTAGAGATAAAATCTTTTGTTGCATTTTACCTTTCATAGTGATGTTTGCTGTAGGTGAAGACAGACCCATTGTAAGATAAGTCGCGGCCAATAAGGTTAGGTCACCAGCTGAGCGAGCATCTGACGTGACCCACCTTGTTCTGGGCTTGGTCATAATATTGGATTTCACAATTTATGTTTCATTTTGTACAGAACTTGATTTACATTTCATGGAGGGAAAATATTTTACAAACCTAAAAGTTATTTCATCCATTCTTTTATTGTATGCTCTTATTGACATTCATAATTGGATACCATTTAAAAATATTCCTCACAAATTGCTTTTGCTGGATGATACCACATCTTCAGATATAAGGGCCAAAGGCACTGCTCAGACATTTGCAAGAGAATGTTACATGGTGGTTTAGCAATTACAAAAGAGGCAGTCACCAAGGGCTTACTGTGCTTCAAATTAATGTATAAAGTGATTGGGGTTTGTCTCAGCAAATATATACAAAAGTAGAAAATTATACTGTTAAGGCTTTAGGAAATGTTAAAAGAATAGAATTGAGAGAAAATGACAAGTACAGTAGAAGAATGGGAAATAACTTTGTGTAATGTGTTACTGAGGTTTTATTATAGATGTTTACTTCTCTCTTTCTCTTCTTACATCACTAGTACTTCTCTACACTTTTAATACTCTACTGCAATCAGTCCTCATTCTTTCACAGATTTCCCATTCTCTCTCAAGCAAGTGTCAAGTGCTTCATATATTAATTGCTAAACTAACTTGCACAATGTACTGGCAGATGTTTTGAGTCATTGTTGTTTTGTCTCGTAAACTTGGAGATGGTCAACGTTCAGTATGTTGTGGGGGCGTGTTGCTTGTGTTCTGGTTTAAATATGGGTTGTGATATATAAAGATAATGCAGTATTTGGTAGAGGTACAGTTCTAGTCATTTCTGAGATGAATATTAATATCCTCATAAAGTCAGTGATGATGATTCTCGTAGGCAGTGCAAAAGGATTAAATCACTTTCACTCAGAAAGAATTTAGGATCAATAAGATTTGATGCTGTTGCTATACAGTATGTTGTTTTGTGTGGACTCAGTGGATAGATAGGATTTAATATTTCTTAAATATCTTTAGTACAGGTACAGGTATTTATATTTTCTTGCCTGTGTATCTACATGCTACAGATAAAAGTTACCTGGTTTGTTCAAAATCTTCATGTATACATTTTTTAATCCGTGATCTTGTGTTAGTCAGCATACAGTACAGTCACATCACCATATTTGTCTTTTCATAAATTCATTAAATGAGTACATAATTAAGACATGAACAGTTCCTGCCACATGTTCCCTGACACAGGCAATGCATCACATAGTTCCTCATCATATGTTGATCATTACTTTATTTTATTAAGTTAATAAAATAATGGTTTGTTTGTGTAAAGTTTAACCTAATTACTCTGTGTGGTTTATCTGGGTACTTGTTATTTCTAGCTTAGCATGAAGGTTGCATGACATGTGGAGAAAAGTGGCATGGTTCATGATTTGTACTGTATACACATGAATAAATTGCTGTGCCTTTGGTGAGACAAACAAAGTTTTAAAGATTCATAAAATTAGCAGAAAAAGAAACTTAATGTGTGGGACTTTACCTATTAGATCTTCCATGACAGAGCCTCTCATGTCCAGGGGCTCTGATGTGTTTAGCAGCAGGTTTCACTACCCTTATGGATGAGTGTAAATTACTACAGAGCAGCTCGTTGCCCATCACACCAGGGAGGGGACTGTATAATCATTTGCTTGAGACTTCTTCCCCATTGGTTACTTCAAAAGCCGGCGAGACCTCAAGTGTACCGGTACTAAGTTCACACTTGTCTTGAAAGCCTGGGCAGCTTAAATGAGAAACCCCATTTTTTGACCATCCCATCACATCTTATCTGTTACCACCAGACTAATTAGACAGCACTCTGCCATAGTTTAATGGATCTTTGTGTGAGGATAAATGTTGTGTACAAGATGCGTCCCATGAAAGATGTGATTGACTCCCATACATTGTAAATGGCATTTAATATTGTATCTTTCTTTAAAATTTTTAATAAGTGACTCATAAGTGTCGCATATAAGAATAATTTCCCACTGGACTTATCTTTAAACAATGCCCAGCTAAACATCATCTCATTATCTGAATTATTTCATGCAAGGGGTTTATGTTTTTGAGAAAGTGGTAGTGTGTTTCATTATTTTTTCTATGTAAGAAATGTGATATCTTTTCTGAAATCAATGTGTTACTTAGAAAAGTAATTTGCCCCTGAAGTTGTCCTATAAGTTACTTGCCTTATTCAGGCTCCTTAAGGATGCTTCACATGAGATTGCAACTGAAACTAGTCATCCTTCTTTCCTAGGCATCAGGAAGAATAATTTAGGAAACTCATGCTATTAGGTGAGAACATAGCTTTATTTTCTCTGGCAAATCTTTGAAACATTTAAGATTAAAGTACAGTACTGTAGAAGTCTTCAGTTCTTAACCACATAGATACTGTCCCTAATTTCAGACCCAAATATTTTGTATATTGCTGATTGAGAGACCAGAAATGGTTAACACCATTCAATTTACACAGTTTTAGCTGTTAAATCATACAGTATTTACAAATTATGAATAACTTTAATGTGAACTTATTAATTTTTTATAGTTCCTGTAAAGCTATACCTTTATTAATAAGTGCCTCACTGTCTTTTGAGGGAACCACCGGGCTAAAAGTTTGAAATATTGATTTGAGCTTGGTGAAGAGCGGCTCTACAGTAGTTATTTACAATGATTCATAAGGATACCGGTAGTGTAACTCGCTGCTATTCAAGACTTAGCCTCCTGTATGTGGTAGGCTGTACCAGGGATGCTTAATGTGGTAGAATCTGTTAGGCCACTGATCTCATGCCCTCTACCATAAAGTGGGATTTGTTTCTTCAATCCTTCATTTTGGTGCAGTAAAATACCTGGAAATTATGAATGGTAGGGTATTGTTTCAAGATCATAATGGTTGTATGTACAGTACCATCATTTTTTACACATCCACTAGGAACAGTTGTGGGATTTTACGGGTTATGGAGCCTCATTTAAACCTGTAAAACTTGACTATACCGAGCAGCTGTAAGGCAGACTATACACTTATCAATATACCATAGTGTACTGTACAGTGTTTGACTTCATGAGGAAACATATAAGCAAAGGACAGATGAAGCTCATTGAATGCTAATGAAAGCAGCTGAAAGGTATATACATGAAGTTTTGAGAGTTGATATGTGAGAATGTAGAAATTGGATGGAAGTGTGATAATTTGTAATAAGTGGCTTAAATAAAAGAGGGTGTTCTGAGGCAGTGTGGTATGGACAGGGAAGAGGAAGAACATAGAGAATTTTACTTCAAAGAAATATTAGAATGAATGGATTTAGTTGTAGAAGAAAAGTTAAGGCACCATAAGACTTTTCATTCTATACTGTATATATATATTCAGACACAAGTACTGTATATCCACTTATATATGTAAGAAGCCATTTATTGTACAGTACTGGGAATAATAGAAGTAAAAGAAGAAAAAATAATTTACAGTACTTCAGTTTCATATCACCCAGAAGTTTTCACTAGCTCCCTAAGGAGGTTCTCAAGGCATGGTAGCATCATTGAAGTAAAAGAGATCCACTGTGTTTTAGAAAATTTCATGCTATTATTTTTGGATATAATTCATTAAAGGTGTTTTATTTCTCATCTGAGAGTACAAGTATACAATAGTTCATGTAGCTACAGGAGTGGTTGGTTCAGTTATATTGTAGTCAGTTAACTTCAAGTGGGTTTATATCCTGGTGAGAGTAATTCACATGAGTTTCATTTTATATCTGAGTCTTTACTGTATGTATCGGTAGCTCATTTCATCGCTGTGCCCGGGTCCATACAAGGGATCTTCCTGATTTTAAACATTTACTGTATTACCCGGTATAAAGAACTAAAAAAAAAGCTGCAGCGAGAAGCAAGATACCATATAATAATAGTAATGACGAACTCCATAATTTTTATTTTCAGACTATGGAAGTTCAATATGAGTTCCTTTTGTGGCTCTGCAGACATCATCATCATCATCATAGTTTCCACACTTACATGGGTTAATCAGGAAAACACCCAATACATCTGACTTTACCAGTACTGTATACAAACCAGGAATCTTCTTGACATCAAAGTGGTATTCTGTTTCCCTCCATACACTCTGTACTGCATCATACTGAACTCTTTTTAACAGCCTCACATATCATTGCCTTCAAATTTTTCAAAGTCGCTGGAGGGCATTGGTGAAACAAAACACAACCCCAGAGGAATATGTTGGCGGTCTTTGATCGGGTGAACGAGCCCTCGGCCAATGACTCCGCTGCCCACGACCAATCCAATGTACAGGCAAATTGCTCATCCAAAAATATTGTAACCTTTTTATGTCTTTATAAGTTTAGTAGTATATCTTGCTTTTCACTGTGGCTGTAGTATTAGTTTTTCATAATAAATGTTTAAATTGGGAAGACGATTTGTAATCACGCATTATATAGGAGCACATTTTATTGAGGAATATTTTATTTTATCTATATCATTTTTGGTCAAACTTTAGTCAATTTTCCTCACTGTCATCATTTTCACTAATGTATGGCAGTTTCAGTTGCTTTCATGTACTGTAGAGTTATTATGTATAGTATGTACTGTATATGCTTTAATAATACTGTACTGTATGCATGTACAGTGCAGTACACAGCAGTGGCTTCCATTTGCAGGTGTGAAAATATAAAGGTATTCATTCTGTTGTTAAGATAAATCCTGAATCATTAGGACAACAGTGAATAGCTTTTTGTGATTAGTAACAAAAAATATTATCATTGTATTCATTGAAGCTGTCTTAGTTGTAAGTGATTTAATCTAACTGATACATTAATGCTGTCAATGTGTAGGGTTCTTGTCATTTGGTTTATATTGCTTTGCTTTACAGTATATTGTTGGCTTAAAACTAAAATCTTGGATAGCTGTGTCATAGCAGTAGGTGCCAAGGAAACTTAATCCTAGTATTGCACTAACTGCTGCACCCCTGTATTAACTTGCTGATTTTTTATTTTATTTTTTTTACTAGACGCCGAGTGCTAATACTAACCATGTTGCTTGTCTTTTGTCACCTGACCCGCTCCCTTCAATAATCCTCTGTCTTATTACTTGTGTTGTCTTTGTTACACTGTTTCCTCCATGTCTTCTTCCCACTTTTTTCTTGTACTGTATAATCTGTACTTTTATTCTACACTTGATGTGATATATGATTGCCTCTGTCTTGCTTGATACTGTCCTTCTTATATTGATTTACATATATAAATAACAGACTGCAAAGCACTATGACAAGATTGTCCAAATCGCCTTCTCTAACACAGCTTAAGATGACCTCAGCCAGTCTTTTGTCACGCTTCACTACCTCTGCCTCTCACCACCTTGTTTAGTTCCATCCATTCGTGTGCTACATTATAACTCTCTCCTGCCACTCTTGTATCTTAGAATTCATAATCTTCTCATAATGTTCGTGCCAAACTTAGATTTTCTACGCTAAATACTGTTAGTTCATGGAGACGCTGAAGAAGTGCCATTACTTCACATTACTCCTCCGTTCCTGGTCATGTGGTCAGACTCTCCCACTCTCCATCTCCCTTCCAATGTCCTTCTATCTTATTCCCTCATTCTTGTACAGTATTCTATCTTTTTTCTTTATCATGTTCCTCTGTTACTCCTCTCTCACTTTTAAGGTCGAGTCCCTCACCTTCATGTACTCACGCTTACCTTGGATTGCCTCACTTCTCTCTGCCCTTCCTGTCACTCTCTCTTATTTTTTGTCCTTCAGAAATTTTGTCTGTGTTTTTTAATAACTCAGACACAGGGGAGACACCATTTAGTGTTTGTTCATTTCAGTAATCTGGGAACTTTTCAGAATATTTCTTCAATACACCAACAGCTGAAGTCACCCTTAGTATGAATAACTTTATCTGGTGGTTATATATTTTTTACTTCTTGCTTTAAAAGGATGAAGTAACTACAGTATAACACATTTTGAGAGAAGCCGTAAGACAATTGTAGAAATGCATTAAGTGGTTTGCTAAGCCTTTTATCATTGCATAGTGGATTATGTTTATTACTTTTTAAAACTACATCACCCCCATGTTACTGAGAAGTAGTCAGTTTCATGCTGTACACCAGGCATGGGCAACCCGCAGCTTTGACCTTGTGTTTGTGTGGCCTGTGGGGTGATTGAGAAATTCTATTTATTGTGCCCCACAGGTCAGGTAGATGCAGCCAGTTTATGATGAGTAAAATTATTATTTATTTAAAGAATAATCTTAACACACAATTTGTTACTGTTTCATCACTAAAGAGTAAGTAAATGTAACAGAGAAATAAGTATATGCAGTACTGTATAGTCAACAATTTAAATATTTTAACCTGTGTGAGTTTATGGGCCAAGTTCTGCGCGGTCTGTTTGATGGATTAGCTGCTTTATAGCAGTGGGTCACTTGGGAATTAATAAAGGCCACTAATTACCCTGCAATCGAATTGTTGACCATAGATTCATAATCAGCTTGCTCAGGAGTACCTATACTGAGATTTTCAGAGAAATCAAATTTTTGGCCAAAACTAGCTGCTGAGTGATAAGAAACAGGAATCAGAACCAGACCAGCCACACTGCATCATAACAGAGATAGTCTTGAGAGATTAAAAAATAAATAAAATGAGGACCTAGACACAGATTTTGTAGAGGAACTCATATTAGATGAGTTAATTGTACAGAATTTCCTCCATGCATTTTCTGCTATAAAGTAATAAAAACCATCAGTGAAAACTCAGGTCTTCAGCATTGCCTTGTACAGTACATAATAACAGAGGAGAGGAGGAGGTCTCTGTGGGCCTGTTCATGATACTACCATCAAATGAGGTACTGTATAATAATAATAATAACATTTTAAAGTGTATTTCCAAGTACAGGCTGTGTAAACCATTTTTATCCTGGACTTTCAGAATTTTACTCATGAGACCTAACGAGGAATAGAGTCACGAGTCCTCACAAGAAACAAAAGGACCGCTGATGACTTATTTATTAACTTTTATGTGCCAGGTCTACATCCTTAAGTTTTCCACATGATAGAAACTAGACGTCTCAGATTTTTTTTTTTTTTTTACTATATCAAAATGGACTTGGTTAATAATGCTGATGAGAGATTCCAGCATTAGAAATTTTATTCGAAAGGGAAATATGACGACTAGTACGAGCTCTTCGATTGATAGTTCTCACGGTGGCTGGTGTTTATCACAGCATTTCAATGAACTTCATCTTAACTGGACTTTCTTCATCTGTATCTTAGAACTTTTGAAAAATTCTGTCTTTGTTTCAAATATTTATTATCTACTTCTAAATATTATTATTATTTTATTGTTTCCTCTTCATTTGCATTCTGGTTATTTTCATTTGCTCTATTCCTTCTTGCCCCCCCAATCCTTCTCCTGCCTCCTCCTTCAGGCCACCTCCCTCCCCTCCCCCCCTGGCTAACACCACAGGAGTGACATCCCCTCACATGACAGGTAAAGCCATAGTCTTTACATGAGTGCATGACTTGTTAAGGCATGTTATAGTAATTCTCTGCTGATGGAGGTTCCTACATTTATTATATAACAAGTTTGTGTGTGTGTGTGTCAGGGGGACCTCAGTATTAATTGGGAATACAGTCTCTGGACATAGAACATACTCAAGGGTTGGTTATGAGTCAGTGCATGTACAAGAAGAAGTTTTTGCATGAGTCATTCTTCAATAAACACAAAATGACTGTCATATATCAGTTGAGGTACGAGTAAAGGATTATCAGTTACAGTACTATGGTTTCTTTTATGTATGCCGTCTCTTATTGTTGGTGTGCAGAGACAAGTTTGAGCCGTTCACCACAATTATGTTTTTTTTCTGGATAATTCTTAAACAATGCCTCCTGTACATCAGATAATATTCTGAGACATGATAAAAGCTTCCCTGTTTTTCCCTGTGCAGTAGATGTATTCATTCTTACACATGATCATATGATGAGAAAATTGTGCTACATTTCTTGGTTACATGTGACACTATTTACTACTTAATAAGTGTCTTTCAGTCCTTTAAGAAGTATTTGTGAGCTGCATGCTTGAATGGACCAACTTTTTATTGGTTTTAACTTACAGCTATTAAACTGATCCAACTTAATTCAGTTAAGACCAAAATTCAGGCGACTTTAATCTTGATTTAAGTTTCTTGGTTTTAGTAATACTTGGATGACAATTAGGGGGATTATTTTAACCAAGAGTTTAGGTAATGCCATAGATTTTATCAAATGAGAGTGAGAGCTCAGGCTGTCGTTATTCATAGATGGTCAGTACAGTACAGTATTTGACAACCTGTGGTGTTTTGTTGTGGTAAAGCAGCTACAGAGTGAATAGGGGAGCTATGTTTTTCTCTTGATTCTGGCCACCCTGTACTGTATGGGACAAGGCTTGCAGGGATGGAAAAAACAATTGAAGATCTACCAGTTGTTAAAGGTGTTGACTTTGTCCCTACAGTACTGGTAGTATATAAACAAACTCGGTGATACTAGAGAGAGTAGGCAGAAGAGTGAAGACAAATACATGAGGAATACTGTACTAATAATGCAGAAATTTAAATACTAGGGAAATAAATAAACTGTTTAAAAGTAATTATGGAAAAAGGTTAGGTAAGAAAGTGAGTTGCGATTGTTTTGTTTCATTTGCCCCCGCTGATACAACCTGGGGAGTATAATACTTTTTTTTACGAGTGTATGCATGTATTTGTTTGTGTTTATAAGGGCATGCGACATCAGAATGGTTGAATTTTGATCTCATTGATAAAAAAAAATAACATTCAACTAAAAATTCCCAAAAGCATTAATGTTTTTACATGTATTTAAATATGATTAAAGAACTATTTATAATATACTGTTCGGAATATAAAATAAATTAATATCGTAATTGATCAAGATTTTATAAATTTGTGTACCGGGTATCTGTGTGAAAAAATAAACAACATAAAAATAGTGACTAAACACAATACAGTGAAACTTCTGTATAATGGACTCTTATCTCTATATAGTTCGTTAGATGGAGGTTTCACATATAACGGCCCTCGATATAATGGATTTTCCTCTCCATGTAGTCCGTTAAATAGAGGGTTCACTGTATGCACATTTTGTCATGGGGGAGTACACAGGTAAGTTCGTGTTTGAGATTTTAGTACCATTAAAGTCTTATGGAACTCTCTCCCTCCCCGGTAACTTGTCTCATTTAAGAAAGAGACGGTTGTGCCTAGTAATCCTCTAGTTACTTACAGGGGAGAGTTCGGGTGTTGAGGGGCACTAAGAATTGATCTACCCAGAACAAACCTCATTACTATACATTAAGATTTTATTAATATAGTCTACTCCTCACAAGTAATTTATTAATGTTATTTATACTTCATCGACCAATTTACTTTTTAGTGTAATAACTGTAGATGGATAAGTAGTTATACTACCAGATTTAACTATAGCATATACAGTATTTTGATATAGTTGTAGTGTCCGTGGTTCAGAACAAGGAGTAGTATGATCTTGCCGTGAACATCAAGTTTTCCCGTAGATTATTAATTATTAAGTTTTTTTTATACTCTAGTAATATTGAGATGATGAGTTGGTAGTGTGTTTAAGAAATGTTATAAATTTGACGACTACTTGAGTCTTAAAGGGAACAAAGTATTAAAGATGTTACAAGACATCAGAGATATAGGTAATATAATACATTGTCTAGTTTGGTATCAATCTTGACCATTTCAGGGGTATGTCATTATCAAACTCCCAGTCATCCCTCTCAAGATTAAGCACCTCAGGAAAAGGTTACCCTGGCACCCTGCCTCGGCAACATAAGATCTCTTCAACTATTGGGAATGGAACATCTACAAAGTCATCCAAGGAGAAGAAGAGTTTCAGGTAGATGTTTTTCTTATTTTTATTATTACATACTGAACCTGGTTACAGAAACGGTGTTGATTAGTATTATAAATTTGTTTCTTTGCTGTCTTCACGGACAGAGAAACTGAATCATTACTTTCAGTCAAAAACATTTTAATGAAGCTTTTTATAGACTTTTTTGGTTGGGTTGACTTCCCGGGCTAATCCTCAACAGACATGTCTGGTGCTAATCAAACAAATATACAGTACACCCTTAACTGGCAGCAAAGGAACATGAAGCATCCACTGATGATGGTCTCCTTTTGAGGGTTAAAAAGGAGACTTGGAAGGGACAGTAGCCACTGAGGGGTGAAAGAGTCTCAGGTCTGGGGATTGAGAACTGGATTCTGCCTGCCAGAGCATTATCATTGGTCCAAACTTTTCCAAGAGTTATGTACTGATAGTTTAGTTTTTCTCTCCTCGGTAATGCTCTGTTTGGCTCTTTCTCTCTGTTCAGGAAGAGACAAAATGGAGGCTTTTATTATACATACCTGAGTTGGGCATTTCATGAAGTGATGTTGAACTGTTTCATCTCAGTATCAAATGTCTATTTGTAGAAGTACTGTAGCTATATATACGTAAAGATAAAAAATTCTCTCCAGTATGAAGAGTGCTGTAGTGAAGTGGTGCTTTAAGCTGGGTATTACTGAAGTGATATTCATAGAAATATTTATTTTCTGTCCTGTTTCATTGATGTATGTTTCTATTATAATAAGAGTAAGTATTGTTGGTAAAGCCAAGGGAGTGTTCTTATATACAGTAGTCAGTAAAGCTCCTGGAGGCTTGTTCCTAACATGGAAGTGTTGTAACCCAAACTTTTGTTAATTGGGATGTTTCTGTGTAACCAATGACTGACAAGGAAAATAGGTGGTGCAAGATTATTTAGTGCTAAGACTCATTAACCCCGCACCTTTCTTTGATAACTGTCACTTCTAAGACCCCCTTTTTAAGGACTTGGAGTGTGGGGTGCACAATAAAGTAGCCTCTGTGAGCGGCAAAATAAAAAATAATAAATCAATGGTTCAACATTAGGGTATTACTGTACTAATTGTTTGTTTAGTACAATACTAGCTGTTGGTGTTGAGGGTAAGCCTAGGTTATCATCTTGTAGGCTTGGGTCCTCTTGTCTTGTCTTGGGTTATGAAATGGGAGTTTCAAGATTAATCTGTTGATATTTTTTTCTCATACTTATCCATGTATGAAATTTTACATCCAGTGTAAAGTGTGTATTTTACTTTTCCCATTAAAAGTACAGTAATGTGTAAAACTTTACTGGTATTATATTAATAATTATTTTCATGTTTTTTAAAGTCGTATTACATCAATTCATTCATCAGCCGGTTGCTGCGTCGCGAGAGCTTCTCTTCCCAGCGTGAATCATCAACTCAGTGGTTTGATCGGTCAGAGCCCCATGCGGTGCCACCTCAGCCAATCATTGAATTGACTGAGCAGGTAACAGTTCCAGTAGGTGTCCAAATGATTTTGTTTTTCATGACTGCTTGAAGCATCTAACACTGTCAACATTTGCTGCCCAAGCTTGGTGCTGCCTGCAGATTGTAACTATGGCCCTTTGTTTTGTAACACAATAGGAATAAGAAGTAATTACTATTTTGTATGGTCAGAATGTAAACAGTTGAAGTACAGGTAATACAGAAAAGAATTTGGGTGGTTAGCAAGAGATGTAGATTTGAAAAAAGTTGTGAAAGAGGGAGTCGGGCAGGTGTTTTGATGGCTGTGGTAACTGACATATGAATGTGGTGAATTAAATAAAATTGAATGAGAAGACGTGAGAGAATTTTGGGCATAGGGTAGAATGGAGAGGTGTGCTGTATAGTTCCTCAAATATTAGTGTGTGAGTTGAGTGTGTAACAGGGTGTCTACTGGTATAAAAAACTTGGAAAAGGCAGGGGATTTTATTTGGGGTTGGAAAAGCCAGGGAAATTTACAAATAAACCTGGAATTGTATGTGAATTCAATTCTACTTCAAAATATTGTTTTGACAATAATCTTACCGTAAATTAATGATGTACGTACTTTATAATAGGTAAATAATTAAACTTTTAGGAACAAATTCCAATAATAGTCTGCTCCAATAACAA
The DNA here is from genome assembly GCF_018991925.1 of Homarus americanus. Lineage (NCBI taxonomy): Eukaryota > Metazoa > Arthropoda > Malacostraca > Decapoda > Nephropidae > Homarus > Homarus americanus. Next base: position 3,804,464 of record NW_024742338.1, read on the forward strand.
AATTGTTTGTGTACCTGTCATATTTCATGTTAGTGATCAAAAACTAAGTATTACAGGTTATACCTACTAACTCTGCAGTGAGTATTGTCAGAGATGAATAGTCCTTATAATTAAGTGACTTTATTTAAGTAGATTATTCCACATATTAATCACGAGTCACATAGGTGGATCAGGAGTGTGATTTTGTTTTTTCTGGATTTCTGTTTTTCTTTTTTGTGGGGGGGGGGGGCATCCAGGTCGACCCAAGTGAATCACACAAATCCGAGGAGTTAAATATGGACCGGGGTGGCAAGGTCTTTGCCAATGTTCATCACTACGCTTGGGGTGGGTCGCGAAAGGGTCTTCAATTTCTTGATTAATATCATTTACATCATCTTTAAATTTCCAAATAGTACTGTATACAGTATACTATATGTATTATTAAAAACCTCTAATTTTTTTATTGTCATAATAAATACAGAATTAATGTACAGTACCGAGGAGTTAAATATGGACAGGGGTGGCAAGGTCTTTGCCAATGTTCATCACTAGGCTTGGGGTGGGTCGCGAAAGGGTCTTCAATTTCTTGATTAATATCATTTACATCATCTTTAAATTTCCAAATAGTACTGTATACAGTATACTATATGTATTATTAAAAACCTCTAATTTTTTTATTGTCATAATAAATACAGAATTAATGTACAGTACCTGAAAAACCTGGAAAAGCCAGGGAATTTTGTTTTGTCTGGCCAATAGACACACTGTGTAAGTACAGGTACTGTATATTCTGAAGTCAAACTGCTCTGTGAGATTACCAGGTTAAACAAGATGAGTGAAGATGTGATGGGGTGTACTCAGTGTGTAAGGAGACCATTACTCTTTGCTGATGTAGTATATCTCACATGAGGTAGGCAGGTCCTTTCAATATTTTTTCAAACACCGTATACAGTAAATATCTTCGTCAATTATGTTGTGATAGGACGATTTTAAAGAACTTAATTGAATTGCATGTACTGTACTAAAATAACAAATGAATTCTTGTCGTTTTTGTAGTCTGCTGTTTCTCTAAAACCTTTGCCTCTAATAAACTCATTGTCGCTGAAAATGTTCAAAATACTAACTCGGAAAACCCAGACATGTGTTTATTAATGTATATGTTTCTATTTCTAGAGCTTAGTTCACTTTGCTATTGTTTATTACTGTGTTTTAATAGATAATATTATTACTCTCAACTCTTATCTTTCTATAAGCTGATTAACAGAATCGCCCTATGCAGAGTTTCCCGACCTTTTATAGTAATGTGGAGAAATACCTTACTGTCCCCTTGTTCTTGAAGAAAATATGTATCTTGATTTTACTGTATAACAACATTCTCATTTCTGTTGCATTCATAATATAGGTAAAGATGCAGTTAATAAATACAAATAACCATTACAGCATTTTCCTATTTACAGTATATGAATATTTTTACAATAATAATAATATAGATTTCTGCCAGGTAAAATTTTGAATAAGGACACTTTTTCATTTGTGGCCTTATGTTTTCATTCAGATACTATAAATTCATTGATTTGTTTCTGCCTAAGTAATGGATAATTGGAAGCTGATTAACATCCCACCTTTTTTTCTTTTTCTTTTCTTTTAGCTGACACCTGAACGCCCAAAGAGAATAGATGCAGAGAGAGATAGATATCTAACACGGCCACGCTCCCTCACCATTAGTTCGTCACACTCAGTGACTCCCTCACCATCAATAGGTTCCCGAGAGAGCCTCAGTAAGTGTTTTAGCAAGAAATGCATCGGGTTAATTCATTTAGTCATCAAATTCTCAATGCTTATAAGCAAACATGTATTTACTGTATAGGTGTAAATATTTAGGTTCTAATGGAAGTACATTTGGGATGAAGGAGATATTAAGTGGCCATTTACATATTTGTGTACGGAATATATGTGTTACCGGTAATTATTATATGGGGATTCTAATACCCTGTACAGTACTTACGAAAAGTATGTGTGGTTCAGGTATTAGTGGAAGTTCTAATTACTTGTACAAAGAGTGTGTACAGTATATTAGGCCCAGTAGTAAATTTGGGCTTTGATAGTCATTGCTTGTTACAGTCTTACACTAACTAATTTATGACTGGATAATTTGGATTTCCATAAACAGATAGCAAAGTCCAAGGTTCTGGCATCCATCAGTGCAGAATCATTTACTTATTCCAAGCTATGAGTTATAAGTAGAAGTTATGTTTAATATTTTATTACAGTGAGTACACCGACTGGTTCAGTGTGTGAGGAGGAGGCTCCACCGCCATTGCCTGTAAAGTTGCGTGACCAAGATGGTGACAGCGCATCTGTCAGGTTAAGCGCCTTGTCTCTGGTTGCCCCCAAGGTGGGTACAGTTTATGTGTTCATTCTAAGACTAGTTGTGAATATGGTACAGTGGGTGAACATTGTATCATAGTGGGCATGTACAATCCATTGGTCACTTATTCAAATCTTCATAGATGAGGTGATATATAGTTGATATTTGGTGTGAACCACTACTGTATTATTATTGATGTAACCATCTTCCCCACTGGCTTATCATAAGATACAACTAGTTCACAAATATCCAGACCATAGAGAGATACTGTACTGTATATTTCTATCCTGCTTCAGTCTGTATGTGATATGTAACACTGGGTCTACTTGCCTGATGTCATGGGTTGTCTCATGTAAGCCCCATTGGCAGAATGCACTGTCATATGTACTTCCTGTAGCTCATCATAAAGTATTTATACTGTACACCCTGTACTGTATATGTTTTTATGCCATCGCAAGAAGGTCCATTTAGAGTTAACCCCATCTAGTTATATCTCAAAAACTTTTCTCTTATAAAAATTCTTAAAATTACAGTCAGATTGACTTCAATCTTGGAAAATAGTTTAATCATCAGGTACAGCTGCACTTATTGTTTGGCTGCTGTGGTTCAATAGATGTCAAGATCAAAGCCGAAGGTTGACAGTTCAAAATGTTGTGGGGAGCATAACTCTTGTATCAGTACACAAGGGTATCAGTCAACACTAGATTAAGGTCACAGGAAGGTCAAAGGTTAGAACACTAGAAAGTAGATCTTGACTCAGTAGTCATTCTGATGAACCCTCACTCGAGTGTTCCATCACTTGATGATACACAGTACAGTAGGATTTCAGGATTAGTCCCTCATTTTACAACATGTACTACCCTTTAAGATTTCTTTAACTTCCTGAGCTGTAAATAGTATTAAATTAGTTTAATTCATTATCTTCTTATCATTCACAGAAATGTTAAAAGCATACTTGATTCTCATAAGTGTAACACCCAACAGTGTCTTTGTAAAACACAATAGCCTCAAAATTATTAGATAATAGAGGCCATAGTTAAGGACACAAATCACCTGAGCATTAGATACTTTTTAGACTGGAAGTTAGTGAAAACCTTAACCATATGAATGAGCCAGAAAATATGCTAGTGTTAAAGAAGATATTAGAATATCAAAGTTAATGATAACATTTCTCAACAGCCTGTATTTGCCTTTCCCCCGGATCTATCTCCTGAACCCCCACGGAAGCCACCGCGACCTGACAAGAATCACAATCATGAAGATCCTTCCCTATTATGAGAGTGTAGACAACTTACAATGTTAACAGACAATGTAGAAATTTAACAAGTACCAGGATGTGTTTAATGAAAAGGCCAAGAATTAGAGGTCTGAATGTATCGAGGATATGCTGAAGCAGCGTGCGAAGAAAGAGACTATTAGGGAGATGACATACAGTACAGTAATTGCATGTTTGGAAGGTCAAGTGATAGTTGAGCTAAGACTACCGGGCACTTCTACCAGCAGGAGAATCTGTGTTGCAGTAGGGTAATGATTCTTTAAAGTTAGTTGGCCATGATTCTGTAACAGTTAATTTGTTTTTCAAAGATAATTACAGTATTCAATATTTATAAAACAATAATAAATATAAAATGAGAGCGAAGCAAAAGTGACCACAAGGTATTATTTTATTGTGATGGGTGATAATGTATACTACTGAGAAAATTAATGTTTCTTATGCATGAATTTTGTTTGGTAATGAGTTCTTGGTTATATCCCATGAGTAATATATCATTTTCATTAGAGTTAAGGACAGAGTGATACTACAGTTCAGTGTAGAATATTAACCTTATCCCTAATATGAGTTTCTTTATATAATCTAATTTACTCTTTATGACGATGGAAATGAGAAGAAATGATGTCAGTGAAGTACAGTTATTTCTTGGCATTGACATCATAATGCCTGAAAAGAACTTGCTGGTAGTGTACAGTAATGTAATTGAATCCTCTGTGATGATATAATCTTTTGAGTACATTATTGAAAGGTTCATGGTAATTGTATTAAAAAGGTTAAGTCATTGTACTCAAGGGGTTAAGTCATCATATTCAAGGGGTTAATAAACACAAAATTCAATTGATCAAATCTGGATATACATTTCTGTGAGTGGGAATTTCTGCTCATGCTCATTCATATGTATATATTTTATTTGTGTTTGTGTGTTTATAATGTTTTGCTGTTATTAATGAATTTTATATATTCTGCACTACAGGTATTTTTTTTTTTTTACTTAGGTTTAATATTTGTAGTTTAGTAACACACACAATTGTATGTATGTGTGTGTGTATACCATTCAGGAATATGAAAATCATCAAAGGATCTGTTTATTAAGGATGATTCGTTATTTATGTTTTCCCTAAGAGCTTTATCTACAGTATATAATGATCAACGTCTGTCTACCTTACTCCAGTCCCATCTTAAGAGGATAAATTAGGTGACAGAATATAAGGACCTTGAAAGCTCAGATAAGTCCATTCTTCCTCAACTTCTAAGGAATCAAAATGAATCAGGACTGCTACACTGCCTGAGTTTTTCATAGATGATTCATTCTAGTAATGTACAGTACAGTATTAATTCAGCGATTTTGTGTATAAGTCTTTGTCATATCATTTGAATTTAGATTTCTGCCCTGTAAAGAGCTCTAGTATTATGCAATATTTCATTTTACAGTTTGATTTAATTATACAAATGATGGTTGTACCGTAATAATAAAATAATTACCCGAAGTTTATCGAGGTTGATGGACATAAAGAGATTAGACTCTTTTTAATGTCATTTGCCTGATACTAGTGACATGTAGAAGACCTGCTCCCACGGTGGGGTTCACTTAAGAATGTAGAGAAAGTAATGAATTAGAGCATTTCCGTCACATGTCATGTAGACGATGTACTTTCTGATCTATAGTCATGAGTTGTTTAAGAATGAGGCTACTACATTGTAATACCACACACACACACACACACACCTTACTTATATAGTTCACCAAGAAGTCTTTCATATATATATCAACACATAAGATACTAAACTCTGATATTTTTGAGTAACTTTGTTATTAAATTCCAGAGTTATGATATAAAGGTGCCATTATAACTTCCCTGTGGTTTAATGTTTTATACTAACCAATCAGGATGAAGTGAAGTTATTGTTTACTAATTATTTGTTGTACACAGATGTTCATATGAAATTAGCCAAAGAGAGTGTCCACTTTGTTTGTAGAAGAGATTTGCATAAGTTTTACATGAAGATAAAGTTGTTGACTTTTGTACTATATGTATATATTGCTTCTGGTACCCGGTGGAATAAACTTTATTGGTATCTCACAAACATCATGGGATTGAGCCGGGCGGAGTTAATCATTGGATGTCTCATTGCTGTGTTGTGGTGAGTTGTTTCAAGGAATCTATCTAATGCTTCCACTGATGTGGTATGGTTGACTGTCATGTAGGACTCGGTGAAACTTATTCTAAAGGTGTTTTATGTTCAAGGTAGTAACAGTCTTCTTAAACACTTTACAAATATAATACCTTATTCATGATTTCTTAAGGTAATGTTTTGGGACCAACTTGAGGCTTGAATGGCTGATCTTGCTGTGATGGATTGGATGATGTGAGTCATATGTTTTATTTTTTTACTCATTCCAGTTAAGGAATTAAGTGGTGGTTCTTGAGTTCATTGAGCAATACTGTACTCTTACCTGCACACTTAGTGGTTATATCAGCCTTGAAAGTTGTATTTAGCTTTATTAGATCATATACCATTAAAAAATATAATTTAATACATTCCTATTTGGACAGTCTTTGCTATAATTGTAATACAATTCACAAATTAATGATTTCTGCTGTATTGTAAGGTTGTTTTGTGGTGATTTTCTTTTTCTCCACAGTATCAGTTAATGAGCAATAAAATAAATATGAGGGGGGTCATGTTAAAGGGTAAAATTCAGATTCTTTACAGGTGAGTTTAATTGGTGTAATGTAACGTGAGAATAAAATTAATTACTAGATGTTAATGAAAAGCAGTACTGTACTACCATGTGTTTAGGTCACAATTCAAAGGTAAATTATTAGAGTTGAAATGATAAAAAAGAGAAAACCTTGAAGACTGATAAACATAAGATCCACATATTCATTCCTTCAGATAAAATGCCAGTAAACATTCAAAATTTGGTACTGATAATTTTTAGGTGATTTTACTATACATTACAGATTGCATTGTTGAAATTCAGTAATTTTTGTTTTTACTCTCTACAGAATTTTTTAGTTTTCTTCTCCATCCATTTCTAACTACCAAATTTCAGCCATGTACGAATTGAAACATGTTACTGATGAATCAAGAGCTAGAGTTTGTTAGGATTTGTTTTAGAGCTTATTGTCCTGTCCATATTTAATTCACAATTTTTCTTCATTCAGTCAGTCATCTGTCATATGTCAGCCAAGGGTATTGTCATCCTTGGTCAGATATAAAATGGACAGTTTCTTCATAGACTTTAGCTTTCATCATTGGTTAAACATGCTCCAAACCTGTCAGCCTTCTGTAGTTGATTTGAAAACATGACTGTGTCTTGGGTTAATCTCCTTATCTTTATCTCTGTATGTATGATGATCCTCTCTTCTGTGTTTCACTTTATAACTAATGTACTGTACTTCTCAAAAATCATGAACCAAAACAGCTTGAAACATGATTTTAGAAGAGGATTACTTAATAGTTTAAAAGGCCTTGATACAGTACCTAATTGACCATGCTGTAAGGAGTATGAACCATGGTGGAATCTTTGCCAACAGGAGCCATGTGTATGGAAATGTCACTACAGCATACTACCCCACCCCCCCCCACCACCACCATGCTCCTATTAGAGTAATATCACATAAACAGACATAAGAAAAATCAAAATTCCAAGCCATATTTGCAGTTTGCCATACTTTGACAATTATAATAATGTTAACTCTTGATTTCTTGTACTATATTTAGAAGAGGATTTCTGTCATGAGAGAGAAGTAAGCTTAAAAGTTATGACCATAGAAGAAAGGAATTCAATACAGTATGTTTATAAATTATTGTTGATGTGATGTAATTTATGTGTTTACTTGTACTGTGCAGTGAGTTACCCCCTACCCCCGTTTTGACAGTCATCACCTCAATATGTTCAAGTATGTCATCTTTGTTAACTGTAACAGCAAAAGGACAGAGAGTTTGGTGTTTAGTGTTAATTTATTGGTTTGGTAGATGTCCAATAATAAATGAGTGTTGTTTGCCATAAAGTGAAATGTGATTTTTTTTAATAATAGTGTTGTTTCCATTAAGTCATTTTGGTGTCTTTTTGTAGTATTCAATACATTTTGTCACAAAGTATGTCATTTGCACTCTTGAAATAATACACATACTACTCATATAAGGTCACAAGTTTAAGCCTTCAACGTTTTGCTATCATGCCTTAATGCCATAAACTATTTTATTTTTCCCTTTCATTTTGAAATCAGTTGGCAAGCTGTGATAATAAAATTTTCCATTATGGTTTACTCTTGTCATTGGTCATGAAAGCCAGTGCTGGATGTTGTGGAGACTAACTGATTGTTGAGAAACTGTGAATTAATTTTTTTTAGATTGAATTGAGACACAATCTTGTAGAAGGTAATTTTTCATACATTTTTAATTTGTATACAAGTGGAATGGGTAGGTGAAACTTTTTTATTAGAAGTTATTGCTTCATATAGCATGTACAGTACTGTACATTGCCAAGGTTCACTTGTTAGATTTGCATTGCAGTATTAGTATTTTGTCAGTTTTCTAGTTTGGTTTACAAAATAAATGAGAACTTGAGATTTAAAATCTCATAAGTTTACTTAATATTTTTCAGCAAATGATAGTTGTAAATGGTGCATGACATTGATGACCAGAATTTTTGTAGAATAAGTACAAAGGCTATGAAGCTGCACAAACTAAGAGTGCCATAGAATATTTTTTAGGGGAGAGGAGGGTTTGTATTTTTGTATGGTGCTGTATGACCAAAGGAGATGTGTTTGTGTGGCTGGTGGAACACACTGTTGGTCATGATATAGAAAGCCTGAAGGATGATCACTGTACATCAATTACTCCATTATTACAGATCATAGTAATCAGAAACTTCATTATATATAACATTTATTGCTACAGTTTTTTAGGCATGCCAAATGTAAACATAGAATCAAATTTTATTACCCAGAATAATGATGTTTCTGGTTTATTTTGGTTCTGGGTGATGTAGGCATTGAGTGTTCCAATACAGGTTCCTTCAGCCAGTAGGGAATTAAGGTTAACTTGTATAAATGAAAATACTTTATCTCGTATCTTCTGTTAAATAGAATTACTGTATATCATTTATGAGTTTGATGCTGTTGTTTTGAGATACACTTGTCTTATTCAGTTAAATATTTGACATTATAAAGAGTGGTGTGTTCCCAGACTTTTTAATAAATGTTTTCCTTAAATTGAACACTTAAGAAAATGGATTTAAAACTTTTCAAGATTTACACATTGTGGAATATTTGGTACACTGTTAAGTCTCGTTGCTGTATAAAGAAAGACATTGGTGCACATTGTAAGTCTTGGCAGTGTCCATTGTCAAAGGTTAACGATGAACACTGGAAGCCTTACCTCTGTGTCTAGTCACTATAAGGAGCTTGGAGGTACAAGCTTTATGTTCTGGTCACACTAAGCTAGATTTAAATGTGCAACAGTCATTACATAGAATTAAGGGAACTAGATGAAGCCGTGGCTGGTGATCTGTTCCATAAATGCCTCATTGGCTTAACAGTAGGTAATGCTGCCTGTCAAAAGTTACCATATGCTCGTGTTACTTGAGGTTATTATGACATTACAGTTTTTTTTTCCAGTGATTTTTACCTCATGCACACCAGATACCAGTTCATCAAGTTTATGTTACAGTATATGATTTGTGAGTGATTTTTTCAGTATTTGTTCTTGAATGAGATAAAATACTCATGTAATTATTATACAGTTTACATTATGCTGACAATAATGAAAAAATATAAATGTGTTTTTTTCATCTTAAGGTAATCTTTATGACCTGGTCTTGATGTAATCTTGTCTTTCAAATAATGGTACTGTACTTATGCCTGTGATGCATAAAACAATCAGATTTACAATGGTAAGATCCACATGTTTACCTAAGTGTTTTAACTGCTTCTACCATGTAACTATAATTTGATAATATACATTTGCTTGTAAGATGTGCAGTTTTATTTTTACTACTCCTGATATATGAAATTACTCAACAAAATTTTATTAACACCCTTGGTGTTTTCATACGCCAAATTGCGTATGATATTTATTATCGCTTTAGGGTTTTCATACGCAAATTTGCACATGAAGTAAAACAATAATAATTTTGCTTGCGTATCAACTATACATACGTGGGGTAATTAGTGGTTGTAATGATGTCTGGAAAATTTACTGACATTTTTCAGTGCTAATTACTCGGTAACATGGGGTTTGCAAAGTGCGATTTTAGTATTAATGTGTTATTCTGTAAGTAACTTAATTAGTTAAACTCCTAAAATTTCCGAGAGAAAAGTATATTTGGGTAAAAAATTACAAAGGGCTTACATTTTCAAGAGTTTTGGCCCAAAATTAGATTTTGTTGAAAATCACTTTATAGGTACACCTGAGCATGTTGATTTTGAATATATGCTCCACGATTTGATTGTGGGGTAATTAGGGGCAGTGGCTCCCCCAGGGGCCCTCCAAAGGGCATTGGCGCCCGCAGAGGCCTACACCATGGGAGGCGGTGCCCCCAGAGGCCCACACCATGGGAGGCGGCGCCCCCAGAGGCACACCCTCTGGCGGGGGCCTGTAGTGGCTCCTCTCCCCTACAACTCCCAACTGAGCTCCGGCCGCGCGCCTACCAGCCAATCAGCGTACAGCCAGCTACGCCGAGAGACTAGGTCTATGCAGAGGACGTAGGGGTATGATCGCCGACCTAGTCTCGACCTTCAACCTCCGGTTCAGGTTCAGAGCGTTTCACACCTTACGCTTAAGCTGCTGTGATTGGCCCTCTCGCTAAGCTCACCCCAAATCCTGATCCTCGTAAATTGTATAAATACGGCCATGCCTGGCCAGGGAGACCATTCTACACTCGGCTACTGGACCAGCAACATCTCTCACAGCTCCTCACCACTCAGCTTCCTCAGAAACCTCCTCGTCCTACAGGACCTCTGAGCAAGTTTCTCCTCACCTAGTCACTCCTAAGCACTGAGCTGTACAACAATATATATACAGAAAGCGCATTGTGAGTTTCTATCCTACCTCATTCCTGAGTGTGAGATATCTACATGTACGTACGTTTGTGTGCCCATACAAAGAGAATTGACAACTGGCCACATATAGTACGCTACAGGCCATCTAAGAGGCGTTGGTGACCCCAAGGACCCTCCCAGGGGTGGCGGCGCCCATAAGGGACACTCAAGGGCAGCGGCATTCCCAGGGGCCCTTCTTAGGGGTGGCGGCGACCCCAGGGGCCCTGTCAAGAGCCGTGGCACCCCCAGACACCCTGCCAGGGATGGCGGCGCCCTCACTGGGATCATCCCAAAGACCCACCCCAGGGTCGGTGGCGCCCCCAGAAACCCTCCTGGAGACGGCGGCGCTCCCAGGCGCGACAGTACCCCTAGGGGCTCTCCCAGGGATGGTGGCGTCCTCAGGGACGTTCCCAGGGATGGAATATTATCAACCAACCTGGAGTACTGTCCCCGAAATATGCAAGGGACTCAGTTGTAAATGTCTTAAGGAGGGCCACCACCTGCATGAAGGCAACCTCAGCTACCCTGAGAGATTAGTGCGCCTGCAACTGCCTATATATCTATCTTTTACTAATGAGCGGTAACCACCCAGTAAGGTATGGTAACGACCATTATTGTAGTCGGGGACGTACTTCGTCTATATTTTTCCAGGTAAGGTTTTCTTAGTTAAAGGTTTAATTCATTTAAAAAGTATTATATTATTCTTTGATAAAAGCAAATGTTTCAGTAATATTCAAGTATTTTTTATGATATAATTGACTAAATCGGTAATGTTGGCAGCCCTGATTCGTCACCATGGCTTTTTGGAACACTGTAGTACAGTATTCTTATTCCTATTTATTTGTCCGTAAAGTTTCCCGTAATTTTTTTTTCTACAACATGATATGAATAATTTTTTCATTGAAATTTGTTATAAAAATTGGATGTACGATTAAGGTTGGATTTATTTTTTTAATATGCCCTCATTTGGTTAAGGTTTTTGGCGGGACGAGACCATACAGAGGTGATTCGCAAATGAAACTCCACTCCAGTGCCCATCGAGACATCGAACAGCAAGGTGCTGTCGGTCGTCTCTCTCACTTGACAGACGCTGTTCGTAAAACGTATAGTAAGTCTTATTTTTAATTTATTTATTGTTAAAATTATACATGTGTAAAGGTCGATATATTAAGGTTATTTGTTTGTCGATATTGTATGGATTTATTTTAGAATGAAATAAGTTTAAACGGACTTTAAAAAAAATACTGAAGTTAACTTATTACTATTATGAACAAGCATAGGTTAATGGTCGTTGACACTCGTAATCAAATTGACTAGTTACTTTAGAGAATACTTTACTGTTTTGGCTTATAGTTTAATTTAAATTAATGAAATATGGTTTAGTTTTGGTCACCGTTCTTACTGTACTTTACTTTATATAGACAGTATAGTGTAGGTATATTATTTAAATTTTTAGTTCATAGTTGTATAAATTATTCATTCCAGGATGGTGACCTGAAGATGGAGGATGCAAGAAATGACCACAAGAGTTTTCTTGTGGTGAACTGACTCTTGCTGTACCAGAAATGCAAGTCAGGTTGGGTACAGTATTGTTCTCATTGTGGTTTATTCACTAAACTCTGACAAAGTACAGTAATTGTAACCCAGGACTGCCTTGTCTAGTTGACTCCTCTTCTAAGTGTAAATGTCAATCAAGTAATAGTATTGTACAATACTTAGGATGCACCAATTAATAGATATCGACTACAGATAATATCAATATTTTGCTCAATAATCCGTGTCTGTAAACAAAGTATTAGCCGATGTCGTTTTGCTGTCTGTTTCGAGTTAAGAAATTACTAGGTAACATTTTAATTACCGGCAAAATACAGTAATAACGGAAACCATCAAGACTGTCCACTTATGGAAATGTCGCACTTGACTGCCGATCATTCTGACGTTTGTGATTGGATAACATGGTAGTAACCTCTGTGCAGGTCAGTCTACAGTACTTCATTATACGGTAATGAATATAGCATGCCAGACAAAGTAGCTTTTGTTTAATCTGAAGAGAAAAATAATCTGGTAAAGAGTCGCTGACGAGAAAGATTTTATATATTGTAGCATCGTATAAGTACACTAGATATTTTATTTACCAATATTACCCAAATTAGAACTAAGAATTACCTGGTACAGGATCATAACTCTTATAAAGAACGACATAGGTTGTTGAGGCTGAAGATGAGTTTTTTATAATAAAATTAGTCAAAATGATAAATAATTCCCTTTAAATATTATATTTTATTAGAGAATGAGTAAATAATTATTAAGTGTTCCAAAATAAGTCGAAAGTTAGAAAAAAAATGCCTTTGTTTAGAAATGCACGGTTTTCCACCACCGTCTCTGTACAGTACAAGTAAACGTTGAGCTGACGCAGACAACTCGAGTATAATACAAAAAAATGGTTGTCATGATGAGACTTTAACATCAATAATAAAGGAATATAAATTTAGTAACTCGCAAGTTACTATTTTCTGGTCTTGGTGTGGTTTATCACCGTTGCCTCGACTCTTATTGCTTTCATTTTCACGTAAATTGTACTTTCCTGGGCACCAAAACAAGACGGTGTTTGTTAACATTGGTGAACAGTTTTACGGCAAGTTTATTGAAACAAGTTTAGGTGTTTGTTAGATTATAAAGTCGAGTTATTCTGTACTTATCATTGTACCATATAGTATACTGTATATTTAATATACACGGTATTCTTCCTGCATGGTTGCAGTTCCAACAGCCTTGATATTCTATACCTATAAATAGTTGACCACTTGATTAGTTCATAATTACTGCGTGTTGTGCCGGGTAGACTTAAACGCTGCGATAACGATGGAATTTAATACCCAGCTGCTCTTAATATTGCAGCTTCAAAAAATTCCTTAATACAATTACTAAAGTTGATGTATTTGTTGATGGGTTCTCTACTACTAGAGTAAATTACTTTATTTAAATACTGTATTTGGCTGATATTTTGCTTTGTTTATAGTCTGGCGTTGGTGGTGAGACTATATAGTGACTTTGTTTTACCTGCATAATAAAATTGACAAATTATAGCATTCTCTAAATCTGTGTTTGTCCGTTTTAAATCTGGCGGCAGATTATTGGGAGTTTTGAATCTGGTTATCATTAATGGTGCATCACTAATGTATTTGATATTTCTTCAATTACTGTACTAGATTAAGTAGATTGATGTGGTACTTCCTTAGAGTATACAACCTTCAGTTTAGGGTCATGTTATGCAATACAATACTGGATTAGGATAAATTAGTATTGTGAAAATATTTTGCTTTTTCTTCAAAAACAATCATTTAATACATAAAATTTATAACTAACACGAGTAAAATAACTTTGGGTTGTGTTTATGCTTGACTTTGTGAAATAATTCAGAAATGTTCATGTATAGTTTACCTCTAAGATGTTTACATTTAGTAAATAATAAATTACTCATAGCAACTTTCAGTGTGATATTGTACCCAGTTGTAGAATAAGAATGAATATAATGAAACCTATGACTAACCAACTCAAGAAATTCATTGACGTAAATTTTGTGTAAAGTAAAAATATTCTTCACAAATCGATAATTTCTCGAGCAGTCATTGAAAGAAAACATTTTAAAAATGTTAACAAAACTATGAACTAAAGATACAGGATTATTCAATATATTGTAGTTGACTCGTCAATATATTGTTACGACTCTTCAATATATTATGACTCTTCAATAACTATTATGGCTCACTTGTGGGACAGTTTTGTGATGAAAGGTTTTTGGTTTTTCATAGTTTTGTCAATATGAACCATAACTTGTACAGTTAGGCAAGATGCTGTACAGTTACTGATAAAATTAATCCCAGGACACTTATCAAGGATCATTTGGTGAAAGATTCAAATTAACAAATTTTCTTATTTTTCTATTATGGAGTTTATAAATTTGGTCCTGTCAAGTGTTAAGGAATTTTGTCTAAAACACTACAGTACATTTTGTCATTACTATGTTTAAAATATTTGTATGGTTAAAAAAATTTAATACACTATTAATTTTACATTTTATTTTGTACAGAAATGTTGTTCTGAACACTGGCGCCACCATGCTGCCCTAGACTGTGCTTACTGGCCACTGCCCTGTACTTGCTTGCTGCTGCCCTGGACTCCCCTTGCTGGCTACTGCCCTGGACGGCTCTGCTTTGTGCTTGCTGGCTGCTGCCCTGGACGGCTCTGCTGTGTGTGCCGCTCCCCTGGACGGCTCTGCTCTGTGTTTGCTGGCTGCTGCCCTGGACGGCTCTGCTTTGTGCTTGCTGGCTGCTGCCCTGGACGGCTCTGCTCTGTGCGTGCCGCTCCCCTGGACGGCTCTGCTCTGTGCATGCGGCTCCCCTGGACGGCTTTGCTCTGTGCATGCTGTTGTCCTGGACTGCTCTGCTGCCCTGGACTGCTCTGTGTGTGCTGCTCCCCTGGACGGCTCTGCTCTGTGCTTGCTGGCTGCTGCCCTGGACGGCTCTGCTCTGTGCGTGCCGCTCCCCTGGACGGCTCTGCTCTGTGCGTGCCGCTCCCCTGGACGGCTCTGCTCTATGCGTGCCGCTCCCCTGGACGGCTCTGCGCGTGCCGCTCCCCTGGACGGCTCTGCTCTGTGCTTGCCGCTCCCCAGGAATGCTCTGCTCTGTGCATGCTGCTGTCCTGGACTGCTCTGCAAATTTATAGAGCCATTAAGTTTCCATTAATAAATGTCTAAATGTCATTATGTCTTCATTAACCTTTAACAGCATTTACAATATTTTTATCTTTTACAGAAAATTGATTAAGTTCAGCTTCAGATTTTGAAGCAAAATAATTTAATTAAATATTTGAAAAAATATCCAATTCATTTTATACACATAATATACAAATGAAAAATATATATAAACAAATATATACAGTATATAAATAAATATATATAAAAATAAATATACAAAAAAAATTATATATGTAAAATAAATAAATAATAAATAGTATAATAAAAATATATAAATACAAAAATAAATATAAAATTAGAAAGAATAACCCCCAAAAAAGCTAAAAATACATAAAAATAGCTAAAAAATGTGAAAAAAATGGCTAAAAATAGCAAAAATTTGCCATTTTTTTTACCCTTAAGTGTTTTTTGAGTTTGCCATTGCCAGGAATAACGTTGAAAAAATTTGGTAAAGGATAATTGGAAGCGTCTCCGGATAAAAGCCTCTTCAAATTATCATTCACCAATAATATAAAAAAATACAAGCATAACGGACTACCTGGCCGTGGGGGTGAGTAACTCGGTAGGCGCCCAGCGAGTTACTCTCCCCACGTCCAGGTAGTCCGTTATGCCTTATAGTACACAGATGCCAAGCTGGAGCTCTTTAAGAATGGCACAAATGTTTTACCTCTAAAACCACACAAAAATTTATTATTACTCAAAATTTGCCCAGGAATAATTTTGGCCATTTTTGGACTTAAAATATTTTAAACGATGAATTTTTGGACTTAGAATAATTTTTACCATGAATTTTTGGACTTAGAATATTTTAAACAATGAATTTTTGGACTTTGAATAATTTTTGGACTTAGAATATTTTAAACGATGAATTTTTGGACTGGGAATATTTTTAAACAATGAATTTTTGGACTTAAAATATTACTGTTAAGCACATCTAGACCTCAATAGATAAATACAAAAATATTTGGCATAATCAGATTTAATACATAAAAATAATTCTGACATTTCATTGCTACTATAATATGCAATCTACTGGGGTATTTACACTGTACCCTCGTTAAATAGGATCGCTGTAATTCATACTTCGGTTTAATTCGCATGTTTCTCAAAAAATTAATTAAACGATTTTAATTTGGAATGAATCTGAAATAACCAAGTGGTTCGAAAAGTCGCCTTGGCTACCACATACAATATTCTATTTATAATTATTGTGCAAATAATGTATAAATATTTTTAAAATGTACATAAAATAAAATAAATAAATAATGTGATTCGACATTGTAAAAACCCTCATTGGAGAAATAAAATTCAAAATTTTGGAGCTGGTTTGACTGTACTGTATTGCATTTCTTCCCAGCTGAGAAGATATGCCCAGCCCCCTCCTCAAGAGTTACAGCTGATTGGCTGTTGCAAATCTGTCCGATTTTGTCCTGAAGTAATGAAGTATTTCTAAATGAGTTAATTCATAATCATTAGGATGACCGTTTCTAACGAGAAAGATATTTAGCTAAATTATATAAAGATACATACATTCCTTATTCCAAACATGAGTACGTAGGAAGTTTATCAGAAATCTTATACATGAATTAACTGTTAAATTCTGGTAGCAAATTGACACTTTCGGAGGACGCATACTTATTTTTGCTAAGACACATTACTTATCAGTAATACTACATCATGCAAAAACTAACATTTTAAAAGAACAGAATCACATTGAAATATTACACATCTCTTCTCAGCCGGGAAAAAATGCACTATCGGTCCCTCTTCTGCCAACTAACAACAAATCAAGGGAGAAACACATAGAACAAAGGAATCAGTCTCTTGAGTTAGGTAAGGTGGGGATTAGGAATTAATCTTCTTGAAGACAGCAGTGGACCCCAGACCTGATCCTGAATACTACAGTATTATGCTTTCTGAATATAATTTACATATTATCACCTCACCTCGCAATGTACAGTAAGTCTTACATTTATTTATTACTGTAATATTTACTTTATTATTACTGTTTGTACACTTAAAAAATATTTGTTTGCACAGTAATTATAAATAGAGCATTTCCTGTGGTAATCAAGGCATGATAACTGAGTATGTTTATTGGTTGGAATAATGAGGAACAATCTGAACAGACTGAACAGAAAACAAATGAACAATTTAATAAAAAAATTGGAAATTTTTTAATACAGTAATGTCAAAATATTCGGAACTCGGTTAATTTGTATTTTCAGTAATTCGGTGGACCACAAACTGCGCTATACCCTCATTGATTCGACAAAAAGAGACTCTGGGTCACTCGAATTACTGAAAATACAAATTAACTGAGTTCTGAATATTTTGACATTATTCAACAATTTCTAAATTTGTGTTAAATTGTTCATTTTTGTCTGTTCAGTTTGTCCAGATTGTTCCTCATCATTCCAAGCAACAAACATACTCAGTTACTATAGTAGCACTAACATTTCTTTACAACCTCTCCTCATGCCATTCTTTGCCTTCCTCTGACTCCTATCCCCTCCACATTCATTCATGAATCTCTTGACCCAGTTAGTTTCCTCCTTTCTCCTCACAAGCCTGAACCATCTCAGATTAGCCTCCAGGTACTGTACTTCTCTCTGTTGCCACCCATCTTCCACGTCTCACACAATCTTCTTTTCTCTTTTTATCTATCTGTCCACTTCATGATTCCCGCCACAAATCTTATCAATCACACTCAGCGGAATATCTTTGCTCTAATTTCCTGACAAAAATGTAGCCAATCGCCAATCTGGGTTTATGTGCCACCTGACTTAGGCCTACATGCTCTCTTCTTAAACACATGTTGCATATCAACCCCAAACTCAAGTATTCTTTCACCTTCAGTATTCCTTATTCCAAAGCCTTTCCTACCATGCACGCCTTCATAACCCACTGTGTGTTCACCAGCATGACAAATTTGGAAAATAAAAATGGTTTGCTTTAATGTAGATCACTACATTATAAACTGTATGTCCAAAAACAACATTAACTGGCATGACTATGACAATAATTGCTGCATAAGTCAATCAACAGACTTTAGAGCAACATTAAATGACACCAAACTGATGAAATTTAATTCCTCAAAGAACAATAATATGTATTTACGGTTTAGTTTAACATAAATGGGAAAGTTATCTAAAGTACCGGAAAAGTTCAACAGCCTCACTAAATCATATTAATTCTAAAGTCCTTGAAAACACAAAAGGAAACTGAACATAATTTTCTTTTCTTTAATTTCAAATCATATTGTGATGGTATTCTAAGTCCAGGTAAATTAAAAAAATAAATTTAGCCAAATTATACATGGATAAAAAGTGAGAAATAAGGTTTCTGGTTTATAATAATTAAAAGAAGACAAATTGTCAATCTTCCAGAGCTACAGCTAAACACCTCAGTTTACAAGTTCATTCAATATTTGCCTCCACCTCACACTGGCTCACACTGCAACAGAGTAACACCTGTGATGAAACAAAATTATCAGGAAAAAGCTCAAAATATTTCCATACACTAGACCACTTTAGATAGAAAGATATATATTTATTCAGTAAACTTATCATTTAAGTTTACAATTGGTTCAACTTGCATATAGCCAATGCAGGTATACAGTTCAGCATATAGACAATACAGGTATACAGTTCAGTGTATATTGTGAAAATTGTATAATTCCATGTAATAATAACAAATTGTAAATAAAACCTGGCAGCAACTTGCCCGGTGGACCCATGAAGCACCTATGGATATTTGGGTCGTGGTTTTGTGCAAATTTAACGTGAAATTGGCTTCTTGTCAGGGGTATCTTGGTTTTCTTACACTAATTTGTATAATCAATGATTCACATGTATACAAATATAAAGAGTGGTCATGGTTTATTATAAATTACTGTAGTCTGATGAACGTAAGAGGCCATCAGATGGTTGAATATTCTCAGCATTTATTATAAATCTGGTTAATTAGTTTATTTAAATAAACTAGTAATTGATTACCATTGTATTTTAACATTAAAGAAGTAACACTGAGTTATACAGTACAGTACAGTACAGTATATACCTTAAACTAATAAGTTAGTCATGGCATACAGGATTGGTTCCTGGTGTTGAGATGTAGACCAGTGGCGTGGAACACAGCCAGAGCTGTTAACGCACCCAGAGGACGAACACTTCTGACAAGGTTCAAGATATTGTGTTTTTACTTATATGTTCCATCAACAGTACAATATAGTACAGTACAGTATAATACAGTAATGTATAGTACAGTATAGTATAGTACAGTACAGTATAGTACAGTACAGTATAGTACTGTATAGTACAGTACTGTACAGTACTGTACAGTACAGTACAGTCCAGTACAGTACAGTACAGTACAGTACAGTACAGTATATTACAGTATACATTACATACCGTATAGTATAGTACAGTACCTCAGGAACAGCTGGTTGAAGTCTTCATAGAACTTCATTACTCATAAATCCTTCCTACAATAAGCTGAGTACAGTATATCAGAGTACATGTAGTGTTAGGATTATTTGATTGATTGATTTATGGAAATTAGGCTCAAAGCCAAGAACTGGAGCCAATAGGCCAAGTACTGTTAGGAGAAAAGTGAATTGTGGGATAGGTCGAGAAGGAGATAAGCCTCCATTTTACTTTAACAAATTAATTAATAATTATGTGTGTGTAAGCAATACTTACCACATATATAGACAAAGAGGTACAATATACAGTCAAGTTCACCATGTTCTGTATATAGACAAAGAGGTACAATATACAGTCAAGTTCACCATGTTCTGTATATAGACAATGAGGTACAGGTATATGGACAATACTGTACAGGTATACAAAAAGTGATGTACAGTACAACAATGTGGCCACAATAAGTGATGCTGCATTATATAACAACACATCAATCTTCACAAACAGAACAGAACAATTTGTGCCAGACCTCAGGTTAGCTTCTATACAGTATATAACCTTGGATTTAGAGACAAACAGTAAAGCACATGTGTGAGGCCACAGTCTGGGTACAGTTGGGTCATGTGATGCCAGGACAAGTTGCAAATAAGGAAGATCCAGGTACCTTCTTTATCACTTAGTCACTAGTTAAGGATCATCCCTCACCCGTTTGTGTAAAATTGGAACATGAAGCTTCCGCTGATGATGACTACCATCCTTACAGTTAACTTCTGCAGGTGATGGCTACCATCCCAACAGCTAACTTCTGCAGGTGATGGCTACCATCCCTACAGCTAACTTCTGCAGGTGATGGCTACCATCCCTACAGCTAACTTCTGCAGGTGATGGCTACCATCCCTACAGCTAACTTCTGCAGGTGATGGCTACCATCCCTACAGCTCACTTCTGCAGGTGATGGCTGCCATTTTAGAGTTAAGAATGTAATCCATCCTCATGTACTCAGTGAGGATTATAGAGGAACAGTCCTTAGTGTTCCTGACCTGCATCTGACAATGGGTGAACCACATCATCAAGGACAAAAATAAGTACATGTAATAAAAAAATGGCTTTGTTATAAACCGTGAAGTGCCGTTGAGGACGCCCATGTTGACAGCTGATACAGAGCTGTGACCTTCTGAATACAGTACTGCCAAGTTAAACCTTTTAAGGAAGGTCTTCACTCCCTGCAGTAGTTTGCAACAGGATGATCCAGGTGGGTCAGACCTGCATACAACAAACTACCAGACTTACACCACTGACTTAACACAAAAATATTTCATTGGTTATGACTGTTACTTCAGAGATCCACTACATCCTCACACAATAATAATTCTTGGCTTTTCCACAATAAAGGCCAAGGAATGTACAGTAATACTTTGTTTGTTATCTGACAGAGGGAAGATGGAGTGGCAAGAAAAGGCCGCCTTATAGTTGTGTGTGATCAAGATTCATTCATCAGTACATTACTGGCATAAATGTTGAAGCTCACTATGGCTGAGTCAACATTAAATTATGATTCACCTTTGTATAAGTTTACGTAGTGAAATTGTCATGAGCCGTTTGGGCAGTTGATCTGTTCTTTATTGTGTCCTTCATTGTCCAGTGTAAATACTGTACAGTATGGGAGAAAACTTTTGTATTGTACCAAGAGAAAACCTGCCATGTTTGGTAGTGAGGGTCACACCCTTCTCACATCTGTCCCAGGCTGAGGAATGAACCCAGGAAACAGTAATGCACCACTAAAGATATACAACTGATATATGAGAGACAATCGCCAGTGTTTTGGTATAAAAACAGTAAACAATATTTTCTTAGTTCTTCTATATTGCTAAAGTGGTCTAGTTGCTGAATATATTGGACATTTTCCTGGAAATATTTGTATTCCAGGTATTAATCACACACATTGTCAACTCAGTGCTGCCTATCATGGTTAGTACAGTAGTTCTGTGTACAGTACATATAAGACAGATATACTGTAGACAAATGGACAGAAAGATGTAAAGAGATAGACTGAGAGATATACCATATTTCCCACCATATAAGACATATTTTTAACCAAACATATGTTTCCACCTTACACCATATTTAACTGCATAGTTATATATATATACACCAGGCCAAGCTGTGTTATTGTTATTTTTCAACTTATATTTTTGGTTAGTTACTACAGTACAGTATATGTATTTTTATTCATTTATTTTTTACTGTTATATGCACCTGCAGTCATTCATACAGAGTGCACAGTACTGGGGATGGTTTCAGGGATTTCAGCCTCTCCCTACCAGGCCAAGATGGGAGCTGCGTTATTGTTATTTAACTCGTAGTTTTGGGTAGATATACGTAGTTTTATTCACTTTTTTAGCCGATACATGCACATGCAATCATTCATACTGAGTTAGCAGAAAAATAAAACATAAAAGAAAAGAAATGATGATCAAAAGGTCAAAAACAAAGAGAAAAACTTTTATTATGTCTGCAGGAGTCAGCCCACGATCGTGTGAGGGAGAGCGGGAAGCACGCCCATGTCCCGCATCTTTAGTGAAACAATTGTCAAATGGCAATGCAGTATTTTTTCTTTTCTTTTATTTATTATTATAATTTTTATTAATTCCTCACACTTAAGGAGGAATACATTAGACTGCAGAGGGATAGAGACGCCACACTTATCCACAGATTCTTGAAATTCAATACCGTGGTTGTGTGAAATGGTTTGCAGTGTAAACACCGAGAACATCCAGAATCCGCGAATGGAAATCCTTGGTTGACAGGGGTCAACTGTACTGTACAGGTTATGGAAAACATTGCAATATTTCTCATTTAAATATTTGTTCCTTTTATGCAAGTTTGGTTCAGGTGAACTTTCTTGGGACTATGAACCTTTCATGCTATATCAGTAGTTGCCTTTAATATGGTGAGAAATACAGTACAGTGGTATAGATAGATAGACTGAAAGTTAGACAGACTGAAAGTTAGACAGAAAATAGATCAAATTCATCATCTTCCACATCAAAATCATACAGCCATTTTTCACACTGTGTAGGTTAGCTGCAGTAACTCTTCATGCTGCACCATTTTTTGCCTCTCCTCCTCACCACATTTAGTCTCATGCACCACCTAACCCAGCTGGTCTCATCCATTCTCCCCACATGCCTGATCTCAGTCTACTTATACGTAAATCTTTGCCGATACTCTCAATACCCAGCCATCCTCTTAGCTATGAGTGGGGATTCTTATCTTTCAGTGTCACAGTACACATCCACCTCACCATTCTCATTTCAGCTCACTCAAGACTGCATAATGCATATGTCATCCTCTTCAACTGCCCATGCTTTACGGATATATAACACCACACTTCTCACACCAGTTGTATACAGTCTTCCTTTCATGTGATGGGAAAGTCCTCTTGCTGACAATAAAGACAACAATTCCCTAATATTCCTCCAGCCATTACCTGCAGTCTCCATCCACTCCACTGCACCTCTTGTGTACCCACCTTCCTCACTCATTGTACCTCTTGTGTACCCACCTTCCACATACAGGTATTGAAAGACTACCGGTAATAGAAAGATATACAGATACATAAAGATAGACAGTTAGACAAACCTCGAAAAATTGAGATTTAGAAAGATACAGCATAGAGAAAAACAGACAGACAGAGACATAAAGACATACCTGTAACAGCAGTTTCTCCATGTTCCAGTTGTTAATTTCTCAAGGGTTTAGTCATTACTCATCTGTAACAAACAAACAAAAACATTACAATCTGACCAATATCATGGACATTTTTAAGCCATGTGCTCTTGATATTAGGGGATATTTTGAAGTCAATAGTAAATATTTTTTACTGTACAAAAATACCTGAGTACAATACTGCATTAAATAAAAATTATTGGAATTTTCTGGTGAAATGGGGGGTCTGGACCCCCACGACTCCCCTGGATATGCCCTTGCAGCTGTGCATCACCAACAGCACAGTACTATGTTGGAAACACCGATTCTTGTCCGTATAGCAAAGTTAGTACTAAGATGGGTGACTGCCTGGCCCTATGATCACCACATGCTGCTGGCATAAAGACTCTACTGGAAATAATTATCCCATGGCTTTGTTTGTCAGCTGTCCTTGGTTAATTTGTCTGAATATTATCTTTAACCTCGTCAATATATGGCTGACAATGACTGTCCACAAAAGGATTTGAAGCAGATTTTCAACAGTAATAGTTCCAAGTATTTCATGTACTGTACTGGCATTGTCAGGTATAATTTACCAGTTTAACAAAGAGTATCAGATCAGATGTTTCCTGCATCAAGTGTTCCAATACCCTTATGTTACCTTAGCCGGCCGCTCATCACATATTTTGGAGGCTATAATGCCGGCCACAAATATGAGGGTTGCAGACGGCCCCATTAATTACCCAAATGAACCCAAATGTAGCCACAATGAAGCCAAATGATGGTCATACAAGCGTAAACGATTAGTATTTGTGTCATAAAGTAATTGGTAAACTTAATTTAATCTGAGTTAGGTTAGGTTAGGCTAGGTAAATGCAGGCGTTCTATTAACTCAGATTAAATTATGTTTTCCAATTTTTTGTGACTTTGTGACACCAAATACTAGTCGAGAAGTGATTGGCAGTCCGATTTATTCATGTAGGACCATTATTTGACTTCATTGCGGCTACATTTGGGTACATTTGGGTTCATTTGGGTAATTAGTCGGACCCGTTGCAGACCCTTGGTTTAAACTCTGGCACTCTGCTAGGAGGGTCAAGCCTTGTTCAGTTTTATTATGAACTGACGTGGTTTAAATTACCCTCATGGTCAACAGGCTGGGAACCACTGACTTAAACAGAAAGATATATAAAAGGAAGACAGACAAATGACTAACAGCAGCACAGTTACAACAACTTGTCTTAAGAGTTTGACGAGCACAACAAATTCCTGTATATGCTATGAGAGCTGTTCCTATAGTTTACCTTGCCATAGGTGGTAGTGGTGGTGCTAGTAGTGCTGGTAACAGCTTTCGTTCCATGCTCCAGTTATTATTTTCATCTGTTATGGAGCAGTTCAATTTCCCCAAGTTTTGTTGAAACATCTCCTGCAACAAACAAAATATTATATTTACTATAAAAAAACTTGGGGAGGTTAGGTTAGGTTAGACCCAGACAGCTGCTATTATTATTATCTTAGGTATTATTACACAACTCGTTTATAGTAATTAGTTATATCCTTATTTAACCTTAAATTATAAAAACATAAACACTTACCCCCTAAAGAACACTGTCACTAGCAAATAACAACAAGGTGTTGTTACTCAGGTCTAAACTACTTGGCCCAAACTGTTCCTTTTACCTTGGCCAAACTGTTCCTCACAACAACTATAAGGCTCTCTGTATAATACCTGCACACATCTCCCACATATTAATACAATATTACAAAACAATTTACCTCAACTCACAGCCGTTGTTGCTCACCTGTGGCCAGCGGCTGTTTACACCAGCAATTGTTTTACCTTATATTTATTTTTAAACTATAAAAATGATAAAGTTACTCTATAATATTATTAAATGTCTTAAATTGTGTAAATCTTGTAACTATGTGTTGTTTGTCAATAAAGCTTTAATAATTTATATAAGGCCTCCCTCAGGGCAAGTTATCTCACATTACTCGAGAAAAGTTATAACTTTCAGCTGATTATTGACGATAATGAAGTTTTTTAGGTAAATTTGAATTTCCTCCTCCCACTCCGTTAGAAAGTAAAAATTATATTGTTCTAGTGTATTAGTGTGTGTTTACACCGAATATGACCACCTTCATCTCCGTCGGAAATTGGCCGGGTTTTTTTTCGATGTTTTTTCGTGGAACTTATTCGAAAAAAATAATGGATAAGCGAATAAAAAAAATACACCAAAACACACTAGAAAAACAAAAACAAAACCTAACCTAACTGACTCTCGCCATATGATGAAATCACCTATTTCTTACCTAAGATTCTTATACAACGGCACTGTAGTGGATTTCTCCCCTACAAACGCTGTTTGTCGCTGAGTAGCCGACCCCACCAATTCCCCAGTGTATGCCTAGTGGTCTAGGTCAACCAGCGCCGCCATACATCACGGAGGTCAACTACTAAGCCACGCCTACCCCCCGCTATTTAAGACCTGACCTCGTGGTGATCACTCTCTTTCTACCTACACCAACCAGCCAGCAATACCTCCTCCTCCGCCTGCCTGGTGGCCCTCGCTCCCGCTGGCGAGCATGGCGACCCACAAGCTGTCCTCCTCTGAGCACCCTCACCAACCAGCTCTCTCTACATCACGCTTGTAACCATGCTGCCTTCCCAGCACCAAGCTGCATTGTACATCCAATACAACATGTATATAGAGAGCACATTGTGAGTTTCCTTTCTCCAACCCATCCTAAGTGTGAACCAAACAATCTCTTACCCCACAGCACATACGTTGGTCTTTGCGATATTTACATTCAGTCTTGCACTTATGACACTTTACTGAAGTTGGAAGAGCACCATGCAATCAAAAAAACGCTATAGTTTCTTCGTTTTTTTTCCAGAACTGGCAATCAGCTCCATGTAATTCAAGTGACAACCATCGCAGACTGCCATGGTCGAACTGAATTTGAATTTCGAAATAAGAGACCCAAAATAAAAATCGAATTTGATTGGGCCAAAAATACCGCGAATTAAACCCAAAATCAATTTAATTGGTTGCAAAAAAACCGCTTTTGATTGGTCGCATTGTAGTGGATTTCTCCCCTACAAACGCTGTTTGTCGCTGAGTAGCCGACCCCGCGAATTCCCCAGTGTATGCCTCGTGGTCTGGGTCAACCAGCGCCGCCATACATCACGGAGGTCAACTACTAAGCCACGCCTACTCCCGCTATTTAAGACCTGACCTCGTGATCTCTCTCTTTTCTACCTACACCAACCAGCCAGCAACACCTCCTCCTCCGCCTGCCTGGCGATCCTCGCTCCCGCCAGCGAGCATGGCGACCCACAGGCTGGTCCTCCTCTGAGCATCCTCACCAACCAACTCTCTTCTTCTAGCTACAGCCTCGGCAAGCAACACCACCTCCTCCGCCGCTGCCTGGGGGCCCTCCTTCCCTCCAGGCGGTGTAGGAGACTTGTTGTCTGCAGGGTTGCATGGCACATGTGAGGCAGAACGGGCGGTGCATGCCTCATGTGGGACATAACGGCAGGGCGTGGATGAGCCGGCTGCTAGAAGAGACAACTGTCTAGATACACAATACCTGTGGGAGAAGAGAGGGAGAAAGAGGGTGTGTGGAGGCGATGAATGTTGTGCTTCCCTCAAGGCAGGTACAGAGTCATCAGATGCACCTGCTGGGGTGTGTGGGCCTGGGTCAGGAGCTGCGTCAGCAGAAGCGGATGAGGGCTCGTGACAGCAGCTGGGTCCACGACAGAAGCAGGGTGCAGGACAGTGGCAGGGAGTACCTGAGGGAGAAAAGAGGGGTGTGTGGGTCCGCACTCAGGCGCATTGGCCGTGTCGGGAGCAGGGGCTGCATCAGCAGAAGCGGCAGGGGGCACTGCTGGGCCGGGGGTGGCGTCTGAGGCAGGACGGGTGTGTTGGGGTCGGTAGGGCATGGTGCTTGGGGCAGGAAGAGGAGCTGGTGTCTGCTTAGAGAAGTAGTGCTGCTCTAGGGTGTCAAACCTGCGGTTTAGAGACAGTAGCTGTAGAACCGATGAGAGCTGCCTCTGCGTGGGTAAGCCAGTCTTCCATGTTGCTTGAAGACTGGGAGAGTGATCAGTTTCTTCTCCATCCTGTGTGAGTGCGAATCTCCGGGAGTCACCATTTGTTTCTCCTCCATCCTGTGTGAGTGGTCACTCCAGGGTCACCATTTGTGGGGTACGGGTTGTTTGGTTCACACTCAGGATGGGATGGAGAAAGGAAACTCACAATGTGCTCTCTGTATACATGTTGTATTAGATGTACAATGCAGCTTGGTGCTGGGAAGTGGCAGCGTGGTTACAAGCGTGATGTAGAGAGAGCTGGTTGGTGACGGTGTTCAGAGGAGGACAGCTTGTGGGTCGCCATGCTCACCGGCGGGAGCGAGGACCACCAGGCATGCGGAGGAGGAGGAGGTGTTGCTGGCTGGTTGGTGTAGGTAGAAAAGAGAGAGATCACCACGAGGTCAGGTCTTAAATAGCAGGGGTAGGCGTGGGTTAGTAGTTGACCTCCGTGATGTATGGCGGCGCTGGTTGACCCAGAACATGAGGCATACACTGGGGAATTCGCGGAGTCGGCTACGCGTAATGATTTATGAAGGAGACACGCAGTGTGAAAGACGAGGTAGGCGATAATGGCGGAATATTAGTGGAAGAAAATAGATAAAATTTTGGATATGCTATTGTAGTGGATTCCTCCCCGACAAACGCTTGTCGCTGAGTAGCCGACCCCGCGAATTCCCCAGTGTATGCCTCGTGGTCTAGGTCAACCAGCGCCGCCATACATCACGGAGGTCAACTATTAAGCCACGCCTACCTCTACTATATAAGACCTGACCTCGTGGTGACCTGTCTTCTTCTAGCTACAGCCGCAGCAAGCAACACCACCTCCTCCACTCCCGCCGGTGAGCATGGCGACCCACAAGCCGGTCCTCCTCTGAGCATTCTCACCAACCAGCTCTCTCTACATCACGCTTGTAACCACGCTGCCACTTCCCAGCACCAAGCTGCATTGTACATCCAATACAATATGTATACAGAGAGCACATTGTGAGTTTCCTTTCTCCATCCCATCCTGAGTGTGAACCAAATAGCCCGTACCCCACACTATCTCTGTTATTATACATTTGCGACGGTAATGTAATAAATGAAAATGATCCTATAATTAGACATATTATTAGAATATGATAATAGATTAGTGGTAGGAATGTGTAAATGCAAAAATACTGTTTTTTAACTGTAGATTAATCTAATATGCTATGGAAGCCACACATCCTCAACATTGCTCAAACTGCCTCATTGAAAGTTGGGAATGTTGTACACTTTGTACAGATGCCGTAGCTACTTCACTCCAGAGCAGTTGCTTCAATTTTTTAAGGCATTCATTCGTCATAACTTAGAGTACTGTTCTCATTGTAATGATCACGGTCATGCATGTTAATTAACGTAAAATCAAACGATTTATTTTACGCTCAGTAGACCATTAAGCATGTAGCTATGCCATCATGTTTGAGTCCAACGTCAGAAGCCCTCGTTTTCTTATCGCTTCAGTACGCCTGAGCCCTCCGTTTTCTCTCAATTTCATGTATCTTCAAGACTGTTATTTCTTAAGAGCTCATACCATGTTCAGAGATTTAAAATTGAGAGAACCCCGTAATATTGTAGTACAGTGGTCCCTCGGTTAACCAGTTACCTTCCATAAGATTCTTAACTTCGGTTAACGAGCAATCCCTCGATTAACGAGTTTCTTACGAGCCGACCAGAACACGTTTTCGCTTGCATTTGGCGGTCCACCAGCTGTAGTATTAGTCCGCCAATACAGTAATCGGTTTCTAGGGCTTAAATTCCTTACCATTTTAGCAAATATCAAGAAGTTTATACTATTCAATAATTTTAAAAGTTTAATATTAAATTTTTTAGTCATTTTAACAATTATTGAACATAATTGAAGGTAATGAAACTAGTTTTATGCGCGCCATCCAGCCTCTCAACACACCATACAGGCGTCAGTCTTTGTGTCTTTTCAGTGGAGGTAACATCTTGCTTGAGACTCTCTTCAACTAAATGCTTTTTTTCTGTGTTTGCAAGCCAATTATTGGTCATTTTGAAATTTATTTTACATATTGACAATATATAATGCAGTGCAGTGTTGACTTAAAGAAAATAATCTTGAATTACACCAAGAGAACTAAAATTTTATGGGTGAAATGGCTCCATGGGGTGACTTCTCTTCCACCCCAATGCCTTCTCTTCTCCCTTCTCCTCCATCCCCATTCTAATTCCCATCATCATCATCCAGGAGCCTTCTACATACACACCTCAAAGTAAGTGTACTTTTCTACCTTTTTTGTTGAATTTAGGCAATTTTCGGTGAGCTGGAACCAATTACCCAAAAACCCATTGAAACAATGGTTTCGGTTAACGAGCAACCTGCTGGAACGGAGTGTGTACGTTAACCGAGGGACCACTGTATATTAGATATATCTGATTACTGATGAAACATTAAAGATCCTTTGTGAGTGATGTCGAAAGCTTCAACTGTACTTATTGTTAATAAAATTTGTCAAATAAGTGAATGTTGAGTCTGCCAGTAAGAATGACAAAGTACTAATATCGCCCTTGGGGGATGCCTGAGTTTCCAATTGCTACTGAAGTTAAATCTTTGTGATGCCCAAACATCAGAGAATCTGATGTTTGTGGTTTAATTATTGTCAGTTGTCTATTTAAGAAAGCAATTAATCTCCTGGAAGGAATCTGTCAGTCTGCTTATCTCAAAGATCTCAGCGTATTCCCATAGAGTTCCTTATTTGAAATTCTGCTAATGTGGGAGGAACAGCGTTGTCAGCTTGTGTATTTAATGTCCATTTCACTTTTAACTGGCAAGCTCAACCTCTGATTATATTGTATAAATAGATGCAAGAAATTCAGTGTGTGCATGACACCGAGTTTCAAAGCCAAATGTACAGCAATTGATTTCAATGGGAATTATGTTAATATGCATATTGTCATATCTGGCCAACTAGCCCATATATAAATGAGTGCACGAGGAGCGCGACTCTCTCGTCACGCTTCCTCATCGTATCTCCAGCCACAGCGTGGGTGTTAGCTGAATACCCAGTAGCTACTAGGGGACCGGAAGTGGCATACCAGCTGGCTGTCTTTAATTCGGCAGCGATTAAATTGGGCGAGTACCGCACCAACATCGTTTTAGCCAACGGCATCGAGTCTATCCGGCACTACTAGCATCTAGCGACCGAACCTCAGCGGCTTGGGTGTAAGCAAACACCATTAACTGACCCTGGTGTAATAATCACAGTTATAAGGGCAAAAATATTATTGTTGTACATGATTAGGGATAATTAGCAGAAATATAATTGTCCCAAGTTGAGTATTGTGCTCATAAATAATAAGAGTAAATGTTCCATGTTGTTCATTCCGAAATAACATGAGGTTATAAGTGATGGTGGATTAATGTGTGTTGTTGACAAGTGTGTAAAATATCCATCTTATTTGTCAAAGAAATAATATAACAGTTGCTTAATGTTGTAACAAATAATTGAAGATCTATTTTGTTACTTGCAAAGTAAGTCCTACTGTAGAGGTCAAGTCTTGCCCGAGTGTGTTAAATTGACATCTTATTCACTCTCGCTGTTAATAAATATTGATCTAGTAAACTTCAAGTATCACTGCTCATATCCTTCCAATTATTGCTTCTCAGAAAATATTGTACTCACATGCCTAAGCTCGAGGCCACCACGCTACCTAACAGTTTGACAATGTGTTATATTCTAATAAAAGCCTGGGTGGTGGTGGCAGTCTACCTGTGTAAGAATAATAATCACTTTAATAGGTGTGTGTAAGAATGACACGGTCTTCCCAGGTTAATCCAATGACTCGAATATAATTAAGCATGATAAGAAATTGAGAGAAAGAAGTACAGTAAGAGGAAAGCATAAGAAATAAATAATGACACTGAAAGGAAAGTGATTAGTAAGAAAGGTAAAATATAGAAATGAAATAAGTAAGCACACTGAAATAAAGACTTAGAAAAATATAAAGAAACAGAAAAATATATAAACGAAAATAATGCTGTATAACTAAGAAAATTATAAAGAAAGTTATATCAGACAGAAATAACAGAAAATATAAATAGAAACACATGAGAAAATGAGATATGTAATAGAACAAAATAGAAAGAGAAAATATGAAATTATTATATACACTGTACTAGACTAGACTACAGTCAACCCTCGCTTTACGCGGTCCCACATTACGCTCACATTCCGCGGTGCGTGTACCCCTTTACGCGGAGAGCGGCTGGCGAGCCGCGCCATTTTTGGATCCAAACCTCCCGCCATGTTGTGTAAGCGGCGCGAGCAGGGTGCGCACAAGGTCGCCCAGTCATCAAAACATTACCGAGTTCTTCACCTGCCACCCACCACAGCCGGCCCAAGTCAGTGATAATGATAGTGAGGATATGGACTTTGACAAAGAGGCCCTGCAAGCCTCTGTGGTGGATAGTGATACAATTGATACAGGTGAGGGCCAATAAACTGCCCTCTGCCTCGGAACCAACCCCCCATCCCCGTGTGTCCAGCCATCTTTTCTACTAATGTAAGTGTTAAAAAACCTAATATTATTGATATTTCTCTTAATTATTAATTGTGTGTGCATACCATCATAAAATTAAGAAGTTATTTTTACTACAACGTAGGTATTGTCTGAAAAAGTGGAGTTTGGGGGTCGGCCCGGTCTCTATTTCAATTAATCCCATATGTTATGTTGTTCACTTTACGCGTTTCTCACTTTATGCGGGCCGCCGTGGGTTGAATTAACCGCGTAAAGTGAGGGTTCACTGTAATCTCTGGTACATCATATCTGGGGGTGGCTCTTCTTCTACCGAACTGTTAGATAGGGTGGAATCAAAATCTTATTAACCCTCCTCATTTAGTTGATAATCTTTCTTCCCGTTCTCTTCGCCACATTGTTGTTTCACTCTCTCTCTTTTACAGGTACTACTTTAACGGGCACTGTTCGGCGGACTTGGCCTCCCGTATACCGCCGGCACGACTCGAGAGGATCCAAGGAAAGACAAAGATGTGCACCACTCTCTCATAATTTATTAATTTGTTGTTGAGCAATAACAACATTATAGAGTTACTATGTTATCACACAATAACAAACTGGTATATTAACCCTTTGGACGAGTCTTTTGTTTCCAAGCTGTATTGGTAAATTTTCCATTAAAATACGAAAATGCCAACTGTTCCTTTTTACTACTTTTTTGTCGAGGCAAAACCATAAAGTTTCTATATCTCACATTAATATTTCTTATAAATAACATCTATCAACTTTCTTTACATTACTGTGCAGTACATCTGAATATATATATATATATATATATATATATATATATTTTGCCACGTCCTTTGACTTCACATGAAAAAACAAAACGGCAAAATTCCTCAAATATTATTTATACTGTACTGAGATGTAAGAAAAATATTTGGTGGTAATTTAAGGAGAACAAAATTAGATGTCCAGATTTATATGTAGATGATGAAGCCACACACTATCAACTTGTAAAGAAAAGTCAGAAATGCAGAATACAGTATTATCATAATACAGTACATGTTTATGCATTATGTTAAATAACACACACAAACAAAGCTTATCTTGACATTATAACCATTACATATACCTAAATACTGTAATGTTAAAAACAATGTAAATCTGAGGAGAGAGATAAATGCATCACAGTGTGGGTGGTGGCATTGTTTATGGGTAGGTCGTCACTGTATAGCAACAGTTACTGGGTCCATTGTCTGCCGGGTGGAAGATGGAGTGTTGAAAGACACGGAGAAAAGTCGAACACTGTATATACAGTATTAGTATTCCCGATTCATTAGATTGCAGTGAAACAGCACGTCCAAAGGGTTAAATAAAAGATATTCAGACCATCTTTTATAATAAAGATGGACAAATGTAATGACAAATAAACTTTCAAAATACTCGTATTTAGTTTTCTTGTCTGTCTAAATATATTGGATGTAATTAAATATTCAAAAGGCAGCCAAATACACTAAATGATAGAGAACAGTTGTACCCACAAAGCAAACCAACACCGAGGCTGGTTGTTGGTATAGTCCGTCACCTGCTTAACAAAACCTCTGCATTATTATTATACAGTACAGTACATAGCTCCCAATGCCAGTCACTAATATCATTCAGGTCACTCCTGTAGCACAGTACAGTGCTTCTAAGTTTACAATGAACTGACTTTTTGAGTTGTTTAGTTAGCTACAATAAATATTTTAGGTAATACTTATAATTCTCTGTAATATAACAATAATAAATAGAGGAAAGCTGAATAAAATAATCTATCGGCCTGAATTACGAGGTATTTTGCAGTCTCTATAGTTGTAAATATCCCCACAACTTTATTTAATTTAAAACATTCTAAATGCAACTGGTAAAAACTGCCAAGACTGCTGTAATGTTATTGAATTTAATTTTCTTTCTGAACAAACGTCATTGATTTACTAACCAGACCTGTCTTATGGATAAAACATACTGTATTTTCTTTTTTGTCATGTCCACCTCAACGTGACCAACTCAAAACATAGAAAGTCCAATGAAATCGTGGGACACATCTTTTTAGTGTAGTGAATGCAACACATTACTCCAGTTGTATGGAGTTGTGTTTTAGTATATGCTGTGAAAAGTTATGGACGTGTTCCTAATTACAAGTCAGGACAGTATTTCGACTTCACTGATGTTTTATAGTAATAGATCCTCAAGTAACATCCTATATCTAAGATCACTAATGCCTGTTGTTGTAAACTCTGACGTTCTTTGATTGTATCTATTCCAGGATCTGAAAAAGAATAAATATGAATTAATTGAAAAATCCTCAACAGCTTATGAAATGGCTTAAAGTGCACCAAGATAAATTTGTAATCTGAAAATAAAGAGACATCAAGTGATATTTCCCATTTAAAATTATATTATACAAAATAAGAAAGAGAATAAATGATATGGGTATCCCCCGTGATACGAACGTTCTTGATACGAAAATTCACTTGTAACAATTTCATAAATTGACACCACATTCTTCAGAAATGAAAGCTCCCCCCACTTAAACGAATTTGGGTCCAGGCAAAAATTCAAATTGCGTGCCTCAAGTCAGCTGGCATGGCCATCTTAGGGTGAGATGTAGAGTCAGGCCCCTACTAAGTCCACCCCCTTGTGGTGGTGAGCCCAGACAGCCCTCCCATAAGGTGGAGGTGGGTGGACTCCCTTCATGGCTAAGCAGTTGTTGGCACTAACATCTGATGCCTATCTGGTCAAGTGCACATGCAAACTGCAATGCCATTCTGCTAAATGTTCCTGTAGAAAGACAGGGCTCAACTGCATGGATATATGTTTGTTCTGAGGGTGATGATGTATGAGAGAAAGTTGGACAAGTGTTTCCAGTGAGTGATGAGAGTGACCAGTGATGATGAGTAGAGACCCTCTATCTACTATCAACAGTCAACCCACCCCTTTGGGAGGGGGGGGGGGAATAATTTTAACTTTGCAATTACTTGTGTGTTATATTGGTGAAAAACAGCATGTTATCAATTTTGAGTTTGAATTATAGAGGATTTTGAGAATGTATGGTATCTCCTCAGTCAAACACAATCGGTGAGAATGTCGATTTAACAGTTGTATTCCAATAGCTTCCTAAATAAATCTGAACAAGTTTCCTGACTGCCAGTAAGTTTTTATTGTTCATTGGGGTCCCTTTGATCGCCTCGGGCAGTGGTTTGCTTTCACCACGAAAATCCCACAGGATTTTAGACTCTCCCTGACTAATTATGTATTCTACATAATTTTACCCATTTCTTTAAACCCTCGAAGCATCCCCGTTAAGACAATACTGTACATAATCTACATAAAAAGTCACATAAATGAGTATAGGTAGTGAGGTGTGGTGCACTGACAATTATATGTATGAAGGCAGGACTCGGCCCATGACACGTAACACCCACGCAGAGACGTTTAACAGCACGTATGAACGCACAAACCGTTTGAACTGATGATGGATTTTCGGGACTTTTTAAAAATACTTTTAGTGAATAGAGGGTGGTCTGGAACACCCCAGAGTCAGAAAAAGGCAAATTCTGGTGTACAGAGTTTCTAGCTTAAAGAATAATAAAAAAAAAAAAAAAAAAAAAAATCATTCGGTACTCAACATCATCTACCATGCTAAAAAGCCCAGTTCTAAGATTTCCATTCTAAATTTCAGGTCAAATGATGAGGCATAAGAAAATCTAAAAAATCTTAGGAGTGCTGGAACCTATACTAAAACTAGAGTGCTTGATGGCCATTACTTCCTTCACAAACCTTCCCTAGATACCAATGGCCTTCAGACACAGACCCTATATCACCAGAGAAGGTCAGGCTCGACAACTCCTAAGACTAAAATATCTCTGTTATATCATGTTCACTGGTGTATTAATAATGACCTAGGAATACATACCAAAACTAACAGCCCTGAATGATACAGGATCCACTTGAGACTTACCTGAGTTACGAGTCCAGCAGCTACAGTAGAACCTCCAGTCCGCAGCATAAAACGTCCTAATTCCTTAAAGTCTCGGAAAAGCTCCAGACATAGAGGACGTGTGAACTCTAACTCTACTATAGCAGCGGTGTTCTTGACGAGGGCTCGTGGCTTATTTTTCACAATTTGTCCGGTGGTCTTGTGGAGGTGAGAGACTAATTTCCGGATTTTTGCAGGTTCAGTCACAGCTTGGTAATGAAAATCAACCTGAAAATAATGAAAAATTTGTTTAACCTCCCCAACATTGGTTACAGCCTCCCACCCTAAGTACATAAAAGGAAGGCATGAAGTGATAGAAATACTGTTCTCTCACAACACGTAAATAACACACATTGTGAGACCAAGTACATAATCTTCACTACATAACACAAGTCGCCAACTCGCCAGGCAGTTGTAGCCTTGAGATGCCTACTGTAAAAGTGTGGGGAAATCATTTGTGTGTGTTTGAGGTGAATGTATGTATGTATGTATGGATGCGTCACGCTCTCCCCGATGTGACGTCACGGCATACACAGTGTAGCAACCTCGCATCTCTCAAGTCAACTGACTGGCTGAACTCTCCACTCTTGGCGTCACCCACAGAAGTGTTCAAGGGCAGAAAGAGCTATTTTTTGTACATAAATTATTTGTTACAGGTATTGTATTTTATGACGTGCTATGTATTTTTTTTCATTGTTTATTTTAGCCATATTTGTTCGTCTTTGGAGTATGTAAAATACAGAAAAATGAAGGATTGGAACCTATTTCCTTTTACTCATAGTTAAATCTACCTATGACAACGGAGTGGATTTCTTGAAAATATCCACTTCATTGCCACTATCTCAAACTGCTGCCTTTGTAGAAGATTGATCCCTAGCTAGCTGTTTTTGTATACAATTTGAGTTGTGCAGTACTGTACATTACTGTACCCAAACACTATCAGCAAAGAATAAAGTGTTAAGATGTAAAAAAATTATTACTGTTACATATACTGTACTGTACAGTGAGGGTCAAAAGTTTGTTCCCTCCCAAAATGAAACAGCATCGACCCCAAACAAGATACAACATTCAGGGTAAATCAGTTCGGAGACTCATTCCTGTGACTCAGTTTCACCATGGAGAGCGAACCTTTGTCCATGACTGTACATTCAGTAGGTGGGAAACACTGGAGCATTAGTTTCTGTCTTTATTCAAGAAATCTTCAGGTCATTAGACCCACTAATCCCCCACCCTAACAATGGGTGACCCGACACTGCATCAGAAGGTCGGTAATATGAGACCACTAATGCCCCACCCCACCTCCATCTCAAGTGTTAAGACGTAAAAGTGATTTCAGATATGTATTACATGCAGCAGAGCGGACAGTGTCTGCCTGACATGAATGAGAGAGGTTGTTGGGTGTTACTGGGTCAGTACCGTGGGTATCAACTTTCACCAGGGAGTGCTGAATATTAATTTGCTACACTAAACCAATACCAATTACTGGGAAGCCTCAAGATCCTACTGTAAGCAATAGTACACAACCAGATGAAAGCGAGTATCCGAGATCATGCCCAGTACTTGCCAACAGTGCGTAACAGAGACGTGACCGACCGCCCAAGCAGCTAACGAGCCGATCAGTGGCAAAGAGAATAAAAATAAGTAAGACAATGGACAGTGAGACACTGGGTGTGGTCATTACCATCGCTTTCACCCCTTGCCTGCCATTTCCCATGCTTACGGCGGCAGGAAATTTGAAAAATAATCTTCCAAACGCGGTTATGGAGAGTTTGATGTGGTTAAATAGTCGTATCGGTTTGAATTAATAAAGCACGGTAAAGCCCTGGCTCGGATAAACGATCAGCGGTAAAATGATCATCTTCTGGACTGTACTTTCAATTCTAATGGGGGAGGTGGCAACCAAACCTAAATACCGTACCAACAACAAAGTGAAAACGTTCATATTTCCGTTTTTTAAATCATCCACTGTGGGTTATGTGAGCTAAAAATCTATCAGGTGCGTAGTGTGTTTGTCATGAGACCCTCGGACAGAAAGGAACACCGAAAAAGCAAGAGGTTGATGTAGACTCCTGAGTTAGATAATCTGAGCTGATAGTTATAAAGAAAGTACAATATAAAGAAGGAAGTATAAGGTTAAATCGGGTGTAGCTGGCAATTTCATGGATGGGAGGCTTACAAAGGAATACCTACACAAATAATAATGAGATGAGCATCAGCAGTATTATTATAGTATCTAGAAAACTTATCACACAGGTTAGGTTCAGTTTATTGATTACATACAAGCATAACCTGTCTAATGTAGATCTCTTATTAAAGATGGCTGAAAATAACAACAACTGTAAATTCTACCACCTACCTGTGCTCCTTTAATCACAGGTACTGTGATATTGAATACAACAATGCGAGCTTGTACTCGGGTAACAAGAGGAATGGGATGGGTTGGATCGCACAAAAAGTCACCAATGTGGAGCACACTGGGATCAACACCACTGACTGTTAGTGTCACATGATCACCAGCAAAAGCTGTAGCAGATGCACTATTGTCTGCCAGCACACCTGCAACATTACAAGAAACAATTCATTAGAAAAACCATAGGTGGCAAGTAATTACCATTAGAAAAGGAATTAAATTTTTGGAGATGTCATTTGGTAAAGTAATTATATAGATATCAACTTGCAGACAACAAATCCTTAATCAGCTTGTTCAGAAGTACATATATTGAGATTTTTAACAAAATCGGTGGGATAAGATTATTTCCAAAATGGTAAGCTTAACCCCTCATACTATAAGGCATATGAAAGATTGTGTGGCTGTAACAGTAAACAAAATTGAAGAAAATTATGTACTGTATATCTACCCAAAATTAGGAGTTGGAAAATAACCATAACAGATCACAGCTCAGTCTGGTAGGGAGAGTGCTAGGATCATGTGGCTAGTGACAAGTCTAACTTGGCAACATGCCACCAGCAATGCAAAAATATGCAATTAATACAGTTTTT
This sequence comes from Homarus americanus, assembly GCF_018991925.1. Classification (NCBI taxonomy): domain Eukaryota; kingdom Metazoa; phylum Arthropoda; class Malacostraca; order Decapoda; family Nephropidae; genus Homarus; species Homarus americanus. Next base: position 3,843,638 of record NW_024742338.1, read on the forward strand.
AAATTCCATTAATTTTACACTTTTGAAGGAACGAAGAGGTAAATTAGACATGCTAGGAAATGCATCTCATTATTTTTGTATTGTTGCAATAGTATTATTGACCCACGAGGCGATGATTCCCCTCATACCACAATATTGGCAGACACGTGTCCGTCGCAACTCGAGGCTTTCCTGAAGGTTCTTTAAAATGGGTTTCATAGGCTGGATAGTCCATTAAGAAGATGCAGGTACAATATACTGAATACTATGACTTGAGGAACACAATGAGGCACTGTAACCATCATCTAAATTTCCCAAAATTAAAATTTAAGCACCCATTCACAGTTGGGTGGTCTGGGAACACCTCGAGTAACAACAAACAACCCAGAGTGTGTGATGTGCAAAAACAACACTTATCCTTCAAGCTTTTTAGTGGTCAAGTACTGGTAATAAAAGTCTTCAGTGTCTGGGTAGTGAGGGAGAACTGAGTACAGTACAGTAGTGAAATTAATATCCCATTTAGGTGGTTTGGGTTTTCATAGGGAGTGAACACGAGGTCAAATAACTCCATGAGCTGGTTTCCTTATAGATTCTCAAGACATACAGTATAATGATCATGCATTTGATGAACCAGCTTACCCTGTCAGTGAAGTTTACATGTATACAAGTAATGACAGGCTTTGGCCAGGAGTGTCCAACAGTGGTTTGCTTCTAGTAGACCACTTGAGAGGCCCCATATGTCAAATGCAACAAGCTCAAAAATTACATTTAAAAGTATACAGTAGTAGTTTTTGAGAAAATTTTCTTCTGTTGTTTCAATTTCATTTTCACAGACATTCCTACTCTGCATAATCCTGGTGGCTAATATAATTCATTATAAATAAATTACTCAAGACATGAAGATCGACAGCTCAACAAAGACCTGTAATAAATTTTGTTTGGCTAATCCCTTCAGTTTAGAAATATTTTTATGATAAGTAAATAAATCAATGTAATACTCACTTTTGACGGTAATTACATCTCCTTGAGGAAGCAGAAGCAGTCGGTCACTATTCTGAACGTAGCCAGTATCAAGTCGTCCACTTACACACATGTTCGACCCCTGGCCTTTATAAACGTCATTCACACACATTCTCACTGGGCGGGAAATGCCACGCTCTGGTAATTTTAGCTGATCTGGAAATTAATGCAAAAATAGTAGTAAAAATAAATGTTAGAACTATTGGGTAACAAATGACCTCAACAAACATACTGGTAATAAATATTCTTTTCACCAGCAGCATTTAACCTGCCCAAGAGACAGCTATGGCTGCTCCTTTTACTTTAGTCTGTACAAAATTACTTAGTATCATTTCTAACTTCTTGACTTGAAAATTATAAGAAATATTTCAGAACAGCAATAAGCAAAATAAGAATTCACAAAGACAACATGTGTCAAGGAAAAATTAAATCATGACTGCCTTAGTGTCTCTTATACACAAGAGTGCAAGTTGGATAAAAATAATCAAAACCACATACAATTTAATTCACTGTGCTTAAGACATCAGAGGCTGTAGTTCAGACTTGTACACAGGAATACCACTTGTGGTGTTGTGGCTACTGGTATAAATGCTCATTATATAATCCTTAATACCTATTCTGGATGAGTCCTTCTTAAGATTTTGTAAGCTCTGTCCATCATATCAAGTAGAGTATATAATAAGTCTATTGCCATGTATGACCTTTGACCTTCAACACACTTAAATACAGTCTTCAGTACCTCACACGAAGAATCAACAAAAGATGTGCTGATACAAGAATTCTGTGCTGGACAAGGAAAAGTTCACTGACATCCACCCTGACAACCTGACCATCTTAACGAGCAGGTAAAAAGCATTCGGAGAGACCTGAAAACTTCTGCACTTGCCTTCCTCATAAAGCAAGGAAAAGAACACATTATGGAGTTGAGGAAAGTTATCTAAAAAATAGTGAATCATATGAGTGGATGAATAAAACAAAATGGCATCCATCCACAGCTTATAAATTGAGCTGTATAATGGCTACAAACTGTTAACACAAATGGTGAGAGAAGCCACAAACTCAATACTGCCAGGTAAGTACAGGTATAATTTCTACTTACGGTTCGAAGAGATTCACATGGAAGCAGTAAAGGACCTACCAACTAATATAATACCAAGGTTTCTTATACCTCTTTGACCACATGCAGATGAGACTGAAGTGAGGAGAATGGAGGGCATCTAATAAATACCTGAAGGCAAAATGAAGACATCAACTTACCAATTGCCTGCAGAAGAGTTGGGCCTTTATACCAGGAACATAACCTCTCCTCTGTGCTGGGCTTCACAAGGTTTTCTCCGGTCAAACCTGAACACGGAATGTACACTACGTCCGCGTCCTTAAAGCCAACGGTCTTGAGAAATTGCCGTAGATTATGTTTTATATTCTTGAACCGTTCTTCACTCCATTCAACGGAGTCTAATTTGTTTATAGAGACGGCCAGCTGAGAAACACCTGGGGGGAGGGGATGTTATCTTACTGGTCATTGTTTCACAAAATCAGTACTTAACATGCTGCATAGTAAACTTCCAGTTTCTATAATGAACATGGTAAAATATACATACAGTACTGTATATTCAGTGCTTGGAATAACTGGCTTACTTAGAAATAACAAGTACAGTACAGTAGTTCTTAAAAAAATGTATTAAAGTCACTTAAAACTTCACAATACACTTAAAACCTGTAATGGTAAAGGAGTCAGCTTTAAAAAAAAAATTAAGTTTGGACAATGAAATCTTTGCCAATCCCACTTTTTAGTTCTATGGACTGATCAAATGAAACCATTGATTGCAGTACAACAGCAATATCTCCGTTAACCAGAACTCTCTGATAGCTGGAGTTGAAATTTGCTCAGAATTTTTTTGGAAAATTCTGAGTTTGGGAACGATTTTGCAGAGCGCATTTTCTGGAAAAATATGAGAAAATTCTGCTACCCTGAAAAATTACGGGATGGGGAATTTTTTCCAAGTTTGAGAGTCGTCTTGTTACCCGGAAAATCTCTCATTCCCAGAAGTGCTCTGTACCAATTGTTTTGGCTAATGGAGACATTAAGATACCCCTGTATTGTATATTTCAAGCAAGCAAAATTTATGTATGCTGTGTGCGTGGGGGGCGGGGAAGGGAGACACCTTCATTGTTATGGAGAGGTGTACCTATATTTAAAATATATATTTTATGGCTTTTCAATTTACCAAGTTTCAACAAGCTTGTCTATTGTATATTACTCCAGGAATTATAATAAATGTCACTACTGACTAAGATACAATGGGAACATATTACTTTGAGTCATGAAAATACAGTATGAAGAAAGTTCAGAAAATCAAAGTGGCAGCACTCACCTAGAGAGCGTATAAGAATTGCGTGTTCCCTTGTCTGCCCACCACTCTCAAACCCTGCTTCAAATCCCCCTTTGGACGCATCAACGACTAGAACGGCAACATCGGCTCTAGCTGCTCCCGTTATCATGTTAGGGATGAAGTCTCTGTGTCCTGGAGCATCTAGAAGTGTTATTATTTTGGATTCGGACTCGAACATTCTTTGAGCAATATCCACCGTTATTCCTCGAGATCTGCAACACCAAAATATACTAATTAATAAGAAGTTAAATTAAATAAGAGGACAGTCAAGGGGTTAACATATCTTAACCAAGGAGTGGGGGACCATACTCAAAGGGTTCAAACATAAGAACAATAATTCCAGGAACAAACATTACCTCTCCTCATCAGTGTCATCCAGCACCCAGGCATACATGAATGACTGTTTACCAACTTTCTTGCTCTCCTGTTCGTACTTGTGCATAGTTCTCTGCCCAACATTGCCCTAAAAGAGGAAATAAAAATGAGACAAGAAATCCCAGGATTAAAACATCTGAACATGTGGAAACTCTGCAATTTGTACTTATTATATGAGGTGCTCTGTAGTAGTAGTAATAATAATAAAAGAAGATGCAGTTAAAGCTTAGCAATTGTAAAGAAAGTACAACTATATAATAAACACGCCTCAAGTTGCTTTGCTGCACCTCATATGAACATGCTTGCTCCATATAGATAAAAGTACCGTATATTCTCGTCTATAACCCCCCCTCGTTTATAGGTCGACCCTGATTTTTTGACCAAGAAATCGTTAATTTCCAATATTCCTCGTTTATAGTTCGACCCACGTTTTTGAGGGTAATGGAACAACAAAACCTTCACTAAAAACGCTCTACGTCCTACAAACTGAGGCTCGCCGTGCATGAAACACGAGTGCCGAAAGCAAATTGTTTACCATTTCTTATTACGACACTTTTCACTGAAACGCGGGTACTTTCAACAAAAATATTGTATATTTCCATTCAAGTATTTATTCAAGTCAATTAGGAGGAAATATTATTGTAATACAACAGTTTTTTAACTAAACCATTCGAAAAGCGATTACGGTAACATCTTTTGAACGAAAGAAAGCGAAAGTCATTGCTTTCGTCACGATTTTATCCCACTTTCCATTGTAATACGCACGTAATTTCAGCAAAAATATTACATTTCCGTGAATGTATTATATCAAGCACAGTATGAATAGAATACCATTGTAATATAACAATATTTTAACCAAAAGCTATTAAAAAAACGAGTAACTTCTCTTGAACATCGGAAGGTTAGGTAAAATCTTTTGTTTTCATCATGTATTTTATCCTATTTTACATTAAAATACATCACGTTTCAGCAAAACTACTATTTATTTCCGAGAATATATTCATTCAGGCGCAGTTTAGGTAAAATATACGTGTGATGTAACAGTTTTTTAACAGAAAACGATTCGAAAAACACGTGTACCGTCTAGCTGATACAGCTGGTTGTGCGTCATGCGTCGTTGTAAACAATAGGAGGTTGAAGTAGATTACCGGGTATTATAGTAAGTGTGAAATATCGAAAAGGTTTTTAATACCGGTATTTTTTGTAGATCAATGAGAACTGTGATACCATATATGACATGATAAGTTAGCCTGTGCTAAGAACTTCAACATAGACTACTGAAAGCACGTTGTAAGGTAATTTAGCCTATTGTAAGTTGGTGAGCTTCATTTACTGAAGGAACTGCACAACATTTCATTACTAATTGGTACATATTTTACATTTCCATTGTTTACTGGCAGTAAATGGTAAATATTTTTCATGTCTGAAGCTAAAAGTTGCTCCTCGCCCTTCCCATCATGCACGGGTTCAACCTAACAAAACTATTACGCTTGTATAGGACGACCCCCAATTTTTTGCCTAAAAATTTGGTCTTAAAAACTCGAACTATACACGAGTATATACGGTATCTATTACAGTATAAAAAAAAAAGAGAGAAAATCTACACTGCTTATAAACTGCAGCCACTCACTGCTGAAAAAGGAAAGACCCTAAAAGAGATTAGTGTATGTGTGCAGTACTTAATGAAAGAGAGATTTACCTGCAGGTACAAGAGATGACCCATGAGCGTAGATTTGCCAGCATCAACATGACCAACAACCACAAGGTTAAGAAGGTCTTTCCCACTCCCTCGCTGCTCCTTATACTCCGTCAAAACATCCACTGCCTTATCTCTAATCCTGGGGGGATTGATGATTAATAATGCTAATATTCAAATGATACTACAGTAAATTATAAGTATACTTTACCAACTAAAATTATAGAATATCAAGTGAGGTTATTGTGATTTAATAACTTCTTAATAAATGGTTGTCTACTGGTCCATTTAAGTTCACCTAGAAAAACAAAATCCACAAAACAAGAATTAATAATCTAGTTCATACTTAGCAGGAGTCTTGGTCACTGTTGGTGTATCTTTATCTCTCTCTTTGTCTTTGTCCTTCCACCCACGTACGGGAGTATTCGACCGAGACCGTTTGGACTCCCGCTCCTGGCTGCCAAGGTTGTTCTCTGCTGCTCCACTCTCTGATGAGGAAGATATTTCACTTTTAAACCACTGATCATCTCTGACTACCATACACGACAAGACAGATTTGGAACACAACACACGATTCATCCTCAAAGAGCCAGCAATATTCCCGGTGCAATTTATGACCACAGGTGGGTTATTTTACCTGTAGTGCTGACAACATAAAGATTTTCCTACAGGGACTATACCACCACCTCATATAAAGGAAAGTGAACTATACAAATCATATTGATATATGAGAAAAGTGTTAAAGAACTTCTGAAGAATTATGGCAGTGTTACTAATTTGGAGGACTGCCGGACATAGTTTACAAGGATGTAAATACTGTATTTGGGATGTGTTGGTAAATTAAGATACAAAAAGACTGTAGGTTAAATCAACTTATTTATGCTATAATAAATAATGAAAAAAGTTTTCATTATAAAGCTTGAACAACTCAACTGAATTTGGTACATATTCAACCACTAATTGTACGGTCTCCTGTATCAGTAATTAAAACAGTACAACAACCCTGACTACACTAACCCTCAGCATCGTGAACGTTGAAGCCACGCACCACCCGAGGAGTACTGCCACCTTTTGCTGGTGTGGTCACAACTATAGGGGCTGCAGGTTGTCTGGGAAGTTTAGATGCTTCAGATGATGGGGCCTTACAGCTTTGTGCTGATTCACCTTTATAATCTCGATGATGGTTATGAGACAGTGTGAGCTGCTTCACACCATCTGAGGCTGTGAAAGGTTTATCTGAAAGAAACCAATAACTCATGTAGTTTTCAAAACATGGCAGCAATATACCCAAATGTGATTTAACTCACAACAAGAATTAGTGACATTATTAAACTCCCATAATTCACTACTTTGGGTAAGTTCAGAACACTGAAGTTAAAAGTGACACATTCAGTAAATAATTGTTTGAGATAAAACCTGTGGCTTCATCTAAGATGAACTAATTCTGAACATTAATGTTTCAATAATATTTTAAATATAATATAATCAAAATAGTCATCCTTCAATAGGAGGTACAATATCAACCATACAACAAGATGATCATTTACTCACCTCTGCTTCTAACACGCTTTTCTCTCTGTGGGAGTGACTGTGCTGTGGCTGGTGATGATGTCTTGTTGAGGAGAGCATTGAGGGAAGCATCCAGCTCAAACTTATGTGTTAAGACTGTTTCTGTCAGTTCTCCTTCACTGTATTTGTCACCCAGGATATTCCTCAATTCATCCAGAATGGATGCTAAGCGAACCTGTAAGCAGTTAGGCATAAATAAAGTGGATTTGCCAGTGTACACAGTTTTGCTGTCTATATCAGTAATATTTATTTGTTTTGTATTTTCTTGATTTAAGCCTTTATTGTATCAAGGCGGCCAGAATCGGGAAAATATACACAAATATTCCCTCTTCATTAGTCAAGCATTGATTCTTACTGTTGTAATACATGTGTTCTGGTATAGATGTCCCCTTCTACAACACAACTCCAAATAATAATATGGTTTACCTCTTGGTTTATGCACTCTAGCATCAATCATAAGCAACATGACCTTCCCTATAGAAAAAAAAAAAAAAAAAAAACCTGGATATTTGGCTCCCCACTTATTTTTCCACACTGCTGTTTCCTGAATGTTTATTCCTAATACATTGCTTGCATCCTTCACCTCTCCCTTCCATCTCCTCCTTGATCTTCCCAATTTCTGTTTTTTTTTAAAACATCCACAACGCGTTGTGGTCATTTTCGCTCTTTGGATTTGGATTTACCGGCAACTCACATTTAACAGCAAAATTTACAGATCGTGAATTTGAAAGGCCCGTCCATCATTTCTACTAGTACCCCTTCCTCCTGCAGCGCTGTGCTCGTGTGATTGCCTTAAATTTCTACTTTCTTTGCATCGTGGCCTCTAAGCAACCTGAAAATCCTGCCAGAGTTGCTCGTGACCCAAAGAAGAAAAAAGTTTCCCTGAATATTGTGCAGAAGGTTGAAATATTATATAAACTAGACCATGGAGTGTTTAAATTTTGCCCCCATCCCACTTTGACTTACTGGCGTGGTCCAGGTCCCTTCAATGCCGTTAAATTGAGCTTCAACCTGTACTGTATTTCTAATGAAGTGAATTTGGATCACTGCAGCAGAGGCTCTACAATACACAGATTTACAGTATTACCTCATCTTCAGGTGACAGAAGTGGCTTGACATAACTTGAAGAATCATGGCGACTTCTTTGTAGAGATTCTGACTGAAAAAGCAGAATACACTTTAATCAATAACAGATTCATAAAGATAATGACATGAAATTTAATATTGATACAAAACTTAACTACCGGTATGTTCCATTTGCTAAGTTATTCTATGTACTATTGAGAGAAGAATTAAATACGAATACGAGACAAAAAAAAAAAAAAAAAGTTACTTTCCAAAGCTACACTAACCTTGCGAGCGGTGCCATTGACAGCCTCCTCTTCCTCCTTTATGTCTTCTCCCGTTGGGAAATATAAGCCAAAACCTTGTGTATTGTCTCGGCTTCTGTTATATATATATTCCTCTGAAATATTACATCTAGTTATTATCATACTTCAAAAACTTAAGAAAAAACTATAATACACTATTATTTTGATTACATAACATAGTAACTAAGATATCCTGATGACAAGTTTTAATGTACAGTATAAAAAGAGTTGAAACACAGACGACTGGCACCGTAGTCCCACTTTATGGCCGAAACAAACTGACTCTTGCGACATATCCAACAAGTCTATGAACTGGAAACCTATGACACCCGATAGTGTTAGAGGCTGAAACCTGCCCACTTGACAGGTACGTACCCATAAAACAACCTGGCTTACCGGTACATTTCCCCCAAAAGACACGAGGCAAAATCTGCAGTTTAAATATATTTTATAGATGATTAACCAAGTGTAAGTAGATTATTATGGTGATTCACATGTTACATTAGCATAGACTGAATCATTTGGATCACTATATGATCATTTTAAGTCTTTACTGTCTTGAATGTATTGAAAATTTGATAGAATTGACTCCACTCCTCACCTCCCATGACAGACACACACACACACACTGTACAGTAGACAAAACAAATTATCCTCACCCATTCCTGGAGACACCCCATAGTCACCATCATCGACTGAATGGCCGTAAACATCTTCGTCATATGCTTGGTTATATTCTGTCAATAAAAACTAAGTTGTGATTTTAGAAATACTTAAACTACAAAATACTCTTCAAAACACTTTCTAAATGCCATTTTATAAGATTCTTACATGAGAACAGTTTTTCAGAGTGTATATATTACAGTATCTTCATAAATGAACCAGATATTAAATCTTTTACATTCACAATTACACTTTTACTGCTAACTGTATTAATAGTTTTTAACATTCAGGTAATTAAAAAAAAAAATGAGTGAGTCTTGACAAACTACACCTAAGTTTAAAATTAAATTAACTGTCAAGTATGATACAGCACACTATACTGTACAGTAATTAAGATCCTTTAACATTACCTAACTCGTAAAACACTAGTTTTAACGATACAGTAAATGGAACCAAAACTCAATACAAATGACCTTCCCTTCCCAAACACCAGACTTGTGTTCCATGTATTAATATGAACACAGCAGGGAAGGTCTCACCCTGGTGAAATATCTTGCAGTAGGTAGCTAGAATGGCAATTCTGAGAACAGCACTGCCATCAAAAGTGATAGATTTCGTTAATTTTTTCCACAGATGTTCTTATCATTATACAGGTAGTAAGTATTTTAAAAGAGGTAGTAACTTTTTATTTTAATTATAAGTATTTTTATTTATTTTTTTAGTTTTTCTCTATCTACGATCATAAATTACCTGTAATGGTCAGGGCATGAAGGATGAGGGAAATTGCAAGATAAAACACGGTAAAAAAATCGATCATATGACACTAAAATTATGTATCTTTTTTACTGTAACTACTCCTCTGAAAATCCTGCCGAGTCACCGCATGTTGTCTGTTTGTTTACACCGACCCGCCCGGTGCTAGCGTTCACTTACGTCCACAAAATACATATTACATCATGTCACTAGTTGCTTTCATTGTTACCAGATATCAAAATAAATATTGTACTTTCTGTTTAATTTAGCAGGGGTGTGTGGCTAGGAAATTAGGTAGGTTTCTTTGGTTGGTTAGGTCAGGTTTTATTAGGTTCTGTGCATTGTCGTATTATTTTTATTACTTACTATCATCCAAAGAACATCTGTGGAAAAAATGAACAACTCCTTCTGGTGGTAATGCTGTTCTCAGACATAACCGTTAAGACACACAACTAAAATGGACTTATGCCGTGATTTTAAACTGGGACAATGTGTGTGCAGAACAACAGTAGTCTGAAATAACAGAAATGTGGTCCCTACTCAACATGGTAATTGTCGTATTGTCATTTATCAAAATAGGCAAAACAACCCAATCAAACCTAGCCTTACCTAATATAACTGAAATATTGGTAATTTTTCTTTATCCACCCATCACTTTTTTGTCACATGAAAAATATATAATTTTTTTTAGTTTTCTTGCTGTTTTAGATGATTCTGACATTTATGTATGGGGTAAATCATTTTTTTTCTCTTTAGTTAGGTTAAGTCAGGTTAAGTTAGGTTAGGTTGGGTTTTCTTGCCGTTTTAGATGATTATAAATGTCACAATCATCTACAACAGCAAAAAAACTAAAAAAAATTATATATTTTTCATGTGACAAATAAGTGATGGGTGGATAAAGAAAAATTACTTAAATATATTCTATGATAGTTAAATTAGGTTAAGTTAGGTTTGATTCAGGTTCATCACGTGTTTATTCTATAATTTTCACCAGAATCAAGCTTAACAAATTCCTAGTGTTAGATGGTTCTTTGAGAAAACTCCACATTAAAATATATTGTGAAAATCAGAGATGTATAAATCTAATGGTTTTAAAATTAACTACGAGTATTCCTCATATATTCCAAGATAACTATACTTAATGCGTCCGTGTATTATATGTATATTAATTAATTCTGAAGGCTATATTAGGGTCTATTACCTGATATATACTATAGAGGGTGACCCCATATTTAAGAACTCTCTAGAGCTGGCATAACAAACCTTTACATCTGTTTAATATAAAAGCCCTGGAGAGAACACCAAGGCAAGTATTTAATTATACTTACCTTCGTCATAATCTAATTTCCTAACATCTCTATGCCGCGACATGTTGTAAATGAAGTGTCAAAATGTGCTTCAGTGTTATTCCTCGACGACCCTTGCCACAGACCATGTTGGACTTGTCTCAACTTCTAGTTTCAGAATATCTTGATATATTGTAATAATATATCGTAAATTTAAAAAAAAAATTATCATAGAAACAAATTTAAGTTTATAAATATTATTTATATTATAAAACGTTAAGATGGTTTAGTTTATTCATAATAATTTACAAAACTTAAAGTCGAAGTTGGAGTTACATTTACCACACGGAGACTGACGACAAGAAGCAAAATAAAGATGGCAGTGCAAATTTCCCGGGATATTTAAAGTGGACAACTAACACTAATACATTACTTCTTCAGTCATACAATTGTCTATATTTATATCTAATATCAATCATAACTTCCAACTTTATCATATCAGAGCCCAATATTATTCAAAATCGTATTAATAAGGAACTATACATGATTTAGAACAACTTTGACTGGATGTTATTTTCGATACAATTAATACTTTAGTAGATGTTTTGCTTTTAAATTTTTCGAATATGGTGAGTATTTTTCAAGTTGGCGACTGGAAAACTAGCCGCCATCTTGAATAATAGCCGCCATCTTGAATAATAGCCACCATCTTATGTAATAGCCGCCATCTTAAATAATAGCCGCCATCTTGAACAATAGCCGCCATTTTATGTAATAGCCACCATCTTATGTAATAGCCACCATCTTATGTAATAGCCACCATCTTATATAATAGCCACCATCGTGAATAATAGCCACCATCTTATATAATAGCCACCATCTTGAATAATAGCCACCATCTTATGTAATAGCCGCCATCTTAAATAATAGCCGCCATCTTGAACAATAGCCGCCATTTTATGTAATAGCCACCATCTTGAATAATATCCACCATCTTATGTAATAGCCACCATCTTATGTAATAGCCACCATCTTATATAATAGCCACCATCGTGAATAATAGCCACCATCTTATATAATAGCCACCATCTTGAATAATAGCCACCATCTTATGTAATAGCCGCATCTTAAATAATAGCGCCATCTTAAAAACAATAGCCGCCATTTTATGTAATAGCCACCATCTTGAATAATATACACCATCTACGTAATACCATCTTACGTAATAGCCGCCATCATACCTTCAAATAATATACCTTCATATATAGTCTTCAAAACAACAGCCGCCATTTTATAATAGCCACCATCTTGAATAATATCCACCATCATTTACGCCATTCAACAATAGCCACCATCTTATATAACACCATCTTAAATAATAGCCGCCATCTTAAATAATAGCCACCATCTTAAATAATAGCCACCATCTTAAATAATAGCCACCATCTTGAATAATATCCACCATCTTATGTAATAGCCGCCATCTTAAATAATAGCCACCATCTTATATAATAGCCGCCATCTTAAATAATAGCCACCATCTTAAATAATAGCCACCATCTTAAATAATAGCCACCATCTTGAAAAATATCCACCATCTTATATAATAGCCACCATCTTATATAATAGCCACCATCTTAAATAATAGCCGCCATCTTGAAAAATATCCACCATCTTATATAATAGCCACCATCTTATATAATAGCCACCATCTTAAATAATAGCCGCCATCTTGAAAAATATCCACCATCTTATATAATAGCCACCATCTTATATAATAGCCACCATCTTATATAATAGCCGCCATCTTGAAAAATATCCACCATCTTATATAATAGCCACCATCTTATATAATAGCCACCATCTTATATAATAGCCGCCATCTTGAAAAATATCCACCATCTTATATAATAGCCGCCATCTTATATAATAGCCACCATCTTGAAAAATATCCACCATCTTATATAATAGCCACCATCTTATGTAATAGCCACCATCTTAAATAATAGCCGCCATCTTGAATAATAGCCACCATCTTAAATAATAGCCGCCATCTTGAAAAATACTCACCATATTCGAAAAATTTAAAAGCAAAATAACTGCTAAAGTCTCCATTTCCTGACCAACACCAGCGCAGGTACAGATACATTCAGGAGACAGTACTTGCCAACAGTGTGTAACAGAGACGTGGCGGATGAAGGAATAAAAAAAAAGGGGGGAGGGGGAGTCCAGTCCAAGAAGTTGTCGGTGGGGGGAATGTAAGTCTCACCAGATATTTTCTTTTAAATTTGATCAATATGATGGATATTTTTAAGGAAATTTTTAAGGCCATGTGTACTTAATATTAAGAGATATTCTGAAGGCAATAGTAATTACTTTTTATTAAACAATAATGCCTGTACAATACTGCATTAAAGAAAAGTAATGGAATTTTGTGATGGAAAGGGCGGTTCGGACCCCTTAGGAACCACCCCTCCTCGACCCGCCTTTGCACAGAGGTGACCGACAGCCCGAGAGAGTTAGGAACGATCAGTGGCGAAGAGGATAAAGTGAAGTAGGAATCAACTAAGGATCAATCACCTATTAGAAAGAGAACCTCAGTGATTAATAAAAACAAACCTCAAGGTCTGGCGGGTATTGGACCCCCGCCCCCCTCCAGACCAGACGGCTGATGTAATAGTCCTCTACCCCCCCCGCCCCCCTCCAGACCAGACGGCTGATGTAATAGTCCTCTACCTCTGCCCCAACAAGATATAAAGATACCCTCCAAGTAGTCAGTTAGTAACTACCCTTCATGACCTAGGCGAGTCAGTACTCCTGCTCGGTCAATTCTTGCCTAAGCATAATGTTAACTTATACGATGATTTTAATGTATAAGTAAATATCTATCTATCTTACACTGGTCACTCTACACTAGTGATAATCATGAAAAGATAGATAGATAGATAGATAGATAGATAGATAGATAGATCAAGTACCGGCAGTGATCATATGACTGGTGAGAAGTGAACTACATATTGTTGACGAGCGAGCACCTAATAGTCCTCTCTCTCTCTCTCTCTCTCTCTCTCTCTCTCTCTCTCTCTCTCTCTCTCTAAGGGCCCCCCAAACTACTTGTCTCTTCTTATAACACTTCATATCTCTCTGTTGCTGAGTCCCCTCAAGTAACCCTTGCCCAGTGGCGTCAGCTTGTGAGTGATAACCATCTCACCTGATCCTTATCTCACTCCACATTTTATCTCCCCTGATAACCATTTCACAACATATCACGGAGACAGTTTAGTGTTATGATGGTTTATCTTCAGGTGATGATATAATCTGGGGTGCTTAATCTTCAACTGATCCACAAATCACTAATATTATCTAAAATAAGTAATACTATTGTTCTAGATTTAATAGCAGTGGTTTGCCCCGTGACAGTCCTGCAGGTGTAGAAGCAGCCGTCAACACAACAACGTCACCCTGAGGTAGTTTACGCCCCCCCCCAAAATAAACACTGTGACTCCTGTTGTCTCGGTAGGGTTGTCAAAATCATCGATCCTTTGTCGTATTATCTAACATAAAATTGTAAAGATACTTTCTTGTGTATCTGTGTAACTCACATTATAAGGGAAAGCCCAGGGAGACCGGAACACCCGCCAACTGCACTGGTTAACCCCTAAACAAAATCCCCAAATAGGTTTACAATAAGTCCCAAAAATTCTTATGGCTGCTTTTTGCAACATATTCAAAATGGCCGTACTTAGCATATCAAAGTGGCTGCTCTTAACATCAAAATGGCCACTTTAAAAACCAAATGGCCACTTTAAAAACCAAATGGCCACTTCAAAAAAACAAATGGCCACTCTAAATAACAAAATGGCAGCTCTAAATTACAAAATGGCGGATCACCTAAAGAATCGTCACCCCAGGTTCTCCCACCTGAAGAATCACCACCCCATCCCATAATATAGATAATATGGCAAAATGCACACTGCTAAATACAAAATAGTTTACTTAATATTCCAAAATACACGATGCATATTACAATGGGTAGGTTAGGTTAGCTTAGGCCTGAAGATTAACCACCATGGAAGGTACTGACCCCACCTGAAGAATGGTCACCCTGCCAAGCTCTGGGGTGACGATTCTTCAGGTGATCCAAAATGGCCACTCTATATAACAAAATGGCCACTCTATATAACAAAATAGTCTATCTAAATAACGAAATGGTCGTTCTGACTATAATTCCTAGATGGCCGTTCACCCTAACAATATACTGTATAAAGATCAGTGTCACTTGGTAAGTGCCAGAGACTAATTAATTAAGAGCACGTAAGAAGGACGAGACTTGCAGGTCAATGATCTGTTATTTTAACTGTATGTAATGTTGATATGATATGCACGAGTATAATAATTTTACTACTGCATCTTATTATTATTATTGTTGTTGTTATTATTATTATTGTCTTCGCCCCAACACGAGATCCAAGATATTTACCCCAAGATCCTCCAGGGAGTCTCAGTTCAATTTTACCTTAATTTTTTCAGCCAACTTCGTGTCGTTGCTAAATTCAGCAAGACATGGGAGGAAAATTCAACACCTGTCTGTCTGTCTGTCTATGTATTTACCTAATGGCCACTTACTGGAGGTGGCCATGACGAGGGAAGGAGGTCAGTGGCCTGTGTACCTCCATTGTTGTTGAGCTATTTAGAAGCCTAGTACCAGAGAACGTTTAGCGTGGAGGACTGTGGTCGCCAGCCCTCACACATGAACACGGTACTCTGATTGAATGACTGTCTCTATTCCACAGCTTAAGGTGATAGATTGTCCCATAGGTCTCCCAGCCTCTGTGTGAAGAACTATTTCTGTATGTTTGTTCTGGTGGTGCTTGACACAACACGTCATGACGTCATCGATGACTACAAGACCTCAGAGACGGATTTGAGGAGAATGGACAGATGGTCCTGTAGTGGATTCCTCCCCTACAAACGCTGTTTGTCGCTGGCTAGCCGACCCCGCGAATTCCCCAGTGTATGCCTCGTGGCTTAGGTCAACCAGCGCCGCCATACATCACGGAGGTCAACTATTAAGCCAAGCCTACCTCCGCTATATAAGACTTGACCTCGTGGTGACCTGCCTCTTTTCTACCTACACCAACCAGCAAGCAACACCTCCTCATCCTCCTGCCTGGCGGCCCTCGCTCCCGCCGGGGAGCATGGCGACCCACAAGCTGGTCCTCCTCTGAGCATCTTCACCAACCAGCTCTCCCTACTCACGCTTGTAACCATGCTGCCTCCTCCCAGCACCAGCCACTAAGCTGCATTGTACATTCAATACAACATGTATACACAGAGCACATTGTGAGTTTCCTTTCTCCAACCCATCCTGAGTGTGAACCAAACATCTCGTACCCCACAGTCCCATCACAGCTGTCCTAGCGAATGCTTTCCCTTCGTGCTGGGGAATCCTTGTAGTGCAATATTAGTACAGGATCAGATATAAATACATACATACAGGAATATTACAATAAAGACGATTTTTACAGGACAAATTCCCACCACACTATTCCAAATGAACTAAAATCCCATCAGAAAACAAGTGCATCGTCGAAACTCCTCCCCCACCTCCCCCGGCCCCATAAGTCTTCGCATTAACTTATTGGAATTTTCTGCAACTGGATATAACGGCTGCACCAACCCACGCTTTAATACCTATACGAGAATATATACACACTCTTCTGTCGCCTCTTGACATTCAGCGAAAACCTATTACATATAAATCAGTGTTCGTGTATGTAGTTCAGGTCCTAATTATAATAAAGAGGGTATTTGGTTTCTGTCAATTAATAGTGAAATGTACAGATAGTAACGTTAGTTCAGTGTATGTGTAGTAAAGAGTACAGGTGCGCGAATACTGACAAACAGCGTAACGATTTAACCAAAGATTTGAAAGTAAAAACAGTAATCAAAACGAAATCCGTGAAGAAGATGTTGTTTATTTACACTTTAGGAGAAGAGTAATTACATAACAAGATAAAGGATGAGGACGCCTGGCAGTGGCTGGGTGGCTCAGTGAGGGTCAGTGTGGCGTGGTGAGAACATCTCTCGCCCTGCACCAGTGGCCCCATGACCCTACTCACCAGAACGTAAACACACCTGCCAATTATCACAAGTACAATAAAAACTCGCCATCATGGACCACGAGACTAAATCTACACAAGAGACATCTCCCGGTATGGTTTCCAGGATACCCAACGATCCTATGGCGGTGACCTGGGCGGAGAAATACAGCGACACGTTAGAAAAGTATTGGAACAGGTTGCCTAACTTCGTGGGAACTTTCATTGCCAGTGTAGCCGTGTTTATCCTGGGATCCACAATTAGAGGTAAGGAATAGCGTGTGTGTGTGTAGTGAACCATTTGTCTGCATCTGAGTACTTCAAGTCTAACACGGCCGGCACTGTACTCGACCGATTCATTTATCTAAACTGTAAAGTTAGGTATTCATTTACAGATGACTGGAGAGGTGGTGTCCAGGGATCGAACCAGCAATTCTTGGGACAGGTGGCGATCTCTGTATCCACTTCGTCACCGCTGCTCTACCTTACAAGAAGGATATCATCAAAATAGTTGGGGGGGGGGGGGTGTTCTGTTTCTAAGGAATTGTTAATTGAATCTACTTATGAATAACGAATCCGGATCGGCAGGTGGGTGGTGACCTCCTCGCTGGAGTGTGTCCTGTTCTAGCGGGACCGAAGATCTGAATGACGTGATATACTCGTGTACTCATGTTTGACAATATTCAGGAACAGGTTCGCGCTAAACTCAGTCGTGTTTCAAGTTATGGTCGCTGAGAGCCGGGGACCTTGGACCATGACCGAGATGAATCCTGTCGTTTCCGCTAGTTAGGGACGTCCCTGTAGAGCGCTGCACCACTATCAGGGCATCAAGGGCCATTTAATTTATCAAACATTATGGGTCAAATGGTTAAGCGGCAGCAAAGGAAAGACTGGGACAGAGAAACAACTTTATTCTATTGAGGAAGACCTTCGAGACGTAACATCAAGAATAAAATTGTCTGTGGCCGTGTTCCCACTGCTGCCACTGAACCATTTGTCCAAATAAATTCTACCAAGTCATGGGTCAGTCTATATTGACCTTTTTTAAGGATAATTGCTGATTGACAACAATTTAGTCCACATTTCCCAGCTTTACAAAAAATTTGGAGTCATGTGTACAAAGCAAACTATGATCAGATATATATAATAAAACAGTTAATGAATAGCACCAGTACTAACCTAACCTAACCCATCCTGTCCTAGTGTGAGCCTAACCTGACCTATCTGGGATAACATTGGGTAGTGTTATGGCAACTAAGGATGTCCTGAATGAAATAGTCAGTATGTAAAGGTTTATAGTTACACCTGAAGAGAGAAAATATGATGATAATATTGTGATGTGCAGAGGACCAGAGGAGCTGACGAAGATGAGGGACATTGTAATTCAGTTATGTTTTGTTTCAAGCACGTAACATTTACTTTATTTTTGCACTATTTTCTTCATGCCATTAATCTCTCGTTAGCCGCTTGGACGGTCGGTCACGTCTCTGTTACACACTGTTGATTAGTACTGGGTAAATGTGTGTGTGTGTGTGTGTGTGTGTGTGTGTGTGTGTGTGTGTGTGTGTGTGTGTATCTTTCATGTGAAAATAATCAGACAGATAATCAAACAATATCAAAGACTTGGATGCATGGCGGCCCGGGGGTCAAGGTATTTACGATGAATATTTCTAGTAAGTGAAAGATAAAAGACTGCACCTCAACCACGGTCACCACGTACAGTGCCGGCGGGGTGTACTAGTCTGGCTGGGGATCCTGTCTCTTATGTTTTTATTATAAATTATTACTACACTCCTAGCCGGCCGGGCGGGCGGTTGGTCCTTCTCTTTCTTAGGACTTTTATTGTCCAGTGTTAGTATAAGGAAGGAACCGAAGTACCCGGGGGACCTGCCATGTGAGTCATACTGGGTAACACACACATCTGACCAGAGGATTTGAGGCAAGTAAGGTGAACTGTACTGTACCATCAACAACCACAAAGTACTCCATTATTTGCTTCAGCCAAATCTACAAAAATCAATCGCTAGACACGTATACAGGACCTTATTTACCCAAAACATATACAAATCTAAGCTAACCTAATTTAACCCAAACTTGTGGTTTAAGTAAAAAAAATAAAATAAATGGTTTTCGTCTAAATATATGAGTCGGGAAGTTAATTTGGTCTTGACTATTCCCTCCACGTTAAAATTTACACCCGGAATCCTTAATGCACCAATACTATACATAAAATTAGGTGTTTTAAGTAAACTTGTACTGAAAATGTATTATCTAAGCCAACAAGACGTCACAGGAAATGAAGCCAAAGATCGTGGCTTCACGTCCTCTCGTGACAAGTCACACATGGACTTCCCAGAAAACGTCTGATATTTTATCTTCAATTGCGCAAAACTTAATTTACATCTTGTGTAACTGTATAACTTTAAATGCCCTTTCTTTAAGAAACATGTAAATGATTATTACTAGCTATAAAGTCCAAACACAGTTATATTTACCCCGTATACGTTAGCCAACTCAAAGAGTCCTAATCTTGGAAGAACACGATACCTCACATTGCCGAAGTAAACAAACAGGATGCTAATATGATCACTATAGATACATAGTTTTGTATTTTACTAATTTCACGGGATTTTTTTTTCGTTGGTGAATGAGTTAAGGCAGGAGTTTTTTCTTTCTCCTTTTACAATTAAGAACACTCACTTCGTCACGTAGGGCAATAAGAGACTGGGAGTGAGAGGGGAGGAGGGAGGGGGGTATCCTAACTTAACCTGCCAGGAGGTTCAAGGGGCCACTTCAGGGGTTCAATCTTCAGGTGAAATAAGCTGGGGTGTTTAATCTTCAAGTGGTAGCATTTCTTTACATTAAGGGTACACTTGAGGTGATAAAAAATCCACTTTATCACTTTTATCTGAACGAATGCTGACCTAAGTATGTCAGATACAGATTACAGATTGCCCCGGAGGGGGCTAGTTTATTGGGCACCCCCTTACATCCTGTGCAAGGTGAAGCGCAGAAGCATTTACAGCGCCCAACTGGGAAGCATGCGGAGTTCATGCTTGCCTTTATGACTCATGCATTAAGGGCGTGGAAGTATGTCAGAGGATAAGGGTCAGCTGGTGATTCACTGTCAGAGGTCAACAAAGGTCACAGCCAAGGAGAACTCAAGTATACCGGACTCTTATGTACCGGAGTCTTTTATGATCCAGGGACCTAAGCCTCTGCAAAGAAAGCGGATGGGACGCTTAGAGTAGGGGTAAACACCGACTCGACCGTCATAGCTGAGTGTGATAGCTTTAGATTAGCTCCCCCCTCAGCTAATTTCACCTGATGAATAAACCCCCTAACGCTATTTATGGGGATTAGAAGAGGTGAAGTTTGGTTAGGTTAGGTTAGTGTTACGGGTTGGTATTGTGTTGGGTTAGCATTAGGTTAGGTTAGGTTTGGGTAGTGTTCGGTATGGTAAGGTTAGTTTTGAAGTTAGGTTAGGTTGTTAACGTGTTAGTAAAGTGTTCGGTTAGTTATAGGTTAGGTTACGAACATGTGACAGGTGAGCCCCAATTCTAAGTAGAGAACCTTTCTTAGGTAGACAGGAAGCCGTGAATCCTTTGTTCATCACCACCACCACCACCACTACACCAACACCACCCTCACCATCACCACCGCCACCACCACCCTCACCACCACCACCACCATGCAGCTGCTACCCTACACTTTACTGCTTCCCGCGGACATTGGCTATTTCATTGTGCACCCGATACTCATCCTGTGGGCGGTAACAGCACATAAGACTCACCTAACTCGTCGGGGATAAACTAACGCTAACCATCGACTATATACTATGATGGAATACAGTCTTTGATAGTCAAGAGAAAAAATAATTGAGGAGAAATACTATGACTTTAACCATGGTGATTACCAGTTGATGAGGGACAAACTACAGACAATTAACTGGGAGGAAATCGTTAAAGAGGAGACAGACAGACAGACAGACGAATCAAGGCAAGATTTGATGGAAAGCCTTGAGGAGAGGAATATTTACCCCGGAAAACAAGAAGAGGAAACAAGACCAGGTGGATGATTCACTGATGTAGAAACACCTGTGAAAAAAAAAAAGAAATACCAATTGTGGAGGAAATACCGAAGCTCAGGTCATTATGTAGATTATGTAATATACAATAGAGTCTCTAAATGTAGCCCACCAGGAAATTAGATCAGCCAAATGGTACTTAGAGATGAAATTAGCCCAAAATATTGACAAAGATCACAAGTTCCTTTTTTGTGTATGTCAGGAGATAAATTAAACACAAGGACGAAAACAACTTGGCTCTGGAGGATGACAGACAAACACTTGTTTATCCCAGCGTCAGTCCGGTAGTGGTGGGTGTTATCGAGGACGCCCCTGTAACAGCTGTGTCTTGTGTCCTGTGTTACGTAAAAGAGCCATACTAGGGATTCCTCACCCTCACTCAGCCTAAAATTCCCCAAATCCAGAGGCCAAAAATTCCCCAAATCCAGAGGCCAAAAATTTCCCCATATTCCCCATTTTTATTTATTTTTTTAATATTTTAATAAAAAACGATAATTCATTTAAACCTAAAGTACAGGGTGAATATAATATGTAGTACGGTAATAGTACATATAAAATACCATTGTGGTTAATATTTCTGGATAAGATTGAACGACACTTCATATTTATATTAGTAATTAATTTGTAAATGCAGTAACGTGAAGATTAGATTTAAGGATGAATATTATCACGTGTCTGGGCCGAGGCTCGAGCCCTTGACATACAGTATTGCAGTAGTGAGAGATACGCCCGTCCGCTCTACCACAGTGGACAAGAAACACAGTATGACACATTGGGAAACATGTGTGTGTGTGTGTGTGTGTGTGTGTGTGTGTGTGTGTGTGTGTGTGTGTGTTTGTAAACCTTAAATCACACACGGTGGACGAGGGAAATTTCCAACTCAATGTGTAGCACCTTCACGTATCGCCGTCACTCACAACAACTCTGTGTTATCAGGGCTGTCCATACAAATAATAACAATAACAACAACAATAATAATAATAATAATGATAATAATAATAAAAATAATAATAATAACAACAATAACAATAACAACAGTTGACCTTAGATGACATTATGACGTCAGGTTGTCTCGTGTTGCAGGGGAGTGGCTTCACATCCTCGTTCACTTCCTCAAAGCCTTCCAGTACGGGGAGCAGCAGCAGGAGTCAGGTAGTATCTCCAACACCAGCATCACCACCTCGTCAGACTTCCTGGGCTTCAACCTGGCTGACTACAGGCTACAGGGGTTCGGGTATTACTGGGTCGCCGCCACTACCATCTCCTATATCTTCTACCTTGGCATCGGCGGGTTCCTGCATGTTAGTCCTCACTTCACTGCTGTATCTCTGGATCACCTGAAGATTAGCCCCCTAACCTCTTTAACTTTAAGATTAACCAACGTAATATTAACCTAATCTAACCCCCCTTACCTTATTTAACTTTAAGATTAACCAACGTAATATTAACCTAATCTAACCCCCTTACCTTATTTAACTTTAAGATTAACCAACGTAATATTAACCTAATCTCACCTAACCCCCCTTACCTTATTTAACTTTAAGATTAACCATCGTAATATTAACCTAACCTAACCTAACATAACTAACCTAATGTAACTTAACCTAACCTCCAACCTACAAACTTCACTTCACAATCTTCGTCTTACACAATATATCTAATGCTGACTTCTCTATACCCCTCATAACCTAGATCGTAAATTAATAAGATATCTTAAATGTCGCAAGCTAGATAGAATTAAGTCAGTCAGTCAGTCAGGCAGTCAGTTTAGAGTGTACATTAACGAGCGAACTTGTAAGGAAAGACTTCAACGAAAAGAAAAAAAAAACTGAAAAATTGTGAAAAGTACAAAATCTGGCTAACATGACACTCTTCCTTCCTAACAGTGGTATTACTACATACGCCAACGTGGCCGAGCTATCGAATGGAAGTGTCAGCCAAATAAGTTCCTCTCGCCGGAGTTGGAGCGTCACGAGATCCTTCTGGGGTCTTTCTCTCTACTGCTGGGGTCGACGTGTTCAGCCCTGGTCTCTTGCTACCTCATGAACGGCGGCAAGTCTACTATTTACTACGATGTGTCTGAGTATGGATGGTTGTGGTACTTTGCTTCTTGGCCCGTCGTGTTCGTCTGGCAGGTAATGTGTTTAGTTATATCTACTATTACGTGTTTCTATACTTCCTTCTCTCTTTCCTTCTTCTTCTTACTATACTTATGTTCCTCCTTTCTCCTCCTAACTTCATCTTTTTTTTTCTGGTTCTTGTTCTTCTCACTATCTCTTGCCTTATCTTTTTCTTATCAGCCCTTTTCTTCTTATTCTTCTTCCTCCGATTTTAAATATTTGTTTTTAGTTTCAATGACTCGTTATGTAATTTCTAAAAAAAAAAATAATAATAATAATAATTTCCGGAAGTTGACTAATTGATGAAATATTAACATGATTTTGTTTACTATTTGTATTCAGGATTACCTTACCTACTGGACCCACCGCATGTACCATCTACCCTTCCTCTACAAGAAGTTCCACAAGCTACATCACAAGTACAAGCAGCCTACAGCCTTCAGCGTCACTGCCATCCACCCTTTTGAGTTCCTGCACATGCAACTAGTTCTTATCAGTCCCATGGTCATCTTCCCTGTCCATTGGAGTGAGTTTATCTCTGTCACCCTGTCTGTCTGTCTCTATGTTTACCATTTGTCACCTCTCTCTCTCTCTCTCTCTCTCTCTCTCTCTCTCTCTCTCTCTCTCTGTATAATTTGTCTCCCTGCAGTTGATAATTATATAACCAATGGAACTACATAACCCCGCACCTCTACCTCTCATTAACCACCTCTACCTCTCATTAACCACCTCTACCTCTCATTAACCACCTCTACCTCTCATTAACCACCTCTACCTCTCATTGACCACATCTACCTCTCATTAACCACCTTTACCTCTCATTAACCACCTCTACCTCTCATTAACCACCTCTACCTCTCATTAACCACCTCTACCTCTCATTAACCACCTCTACCTCTCATTAACCACCTTTACCTTGCCTCCCACAGCGGTGTTCGTGGTGTTGCTGATGTACTTATACTACCACGGGATCATTGACCACTCAGGCATCAACTTTAAGGCCTACTGGTGGCAGCCTTGGCAACCCGACTGCATCTTTCACGATAACCACCACCAGTACTTTCACGTCAACTTTGGCTTCAACTGTGCACTCTGGGATAAGGTCAGTTTAACACCACTACTTGAGATAAGTCACAAAGGTGTTCAGATAAGGGTTAAAGATATTTAGCCAAGGATGTTCTGTTTTACGGCATTATCCTTAAATAAGCTATAATATTCAGGGCCATTATGCCTATCTAGCCTCTCCTAACCTAACCTAACCTAACTTAACCTAACCCTATCTCAACCCAACCTAACTTATCATGACTATCGGCCTCCACAGATTCACGGGACTTACAGACAGAAGAATAAGGTATACCGCGAGGACATCTTCTACGGTAAGGGTAAGGACTTGACTCACTGTTCCAAGGACGAGCTGAAGGACGAGCTAAGAGAGAGGGAGAACGAGAACCACCTAGCATACCGAGGAACAGTGCGAGATGAACAGGTGAAGGAGATCAAACACAAGCTTACGTAGAACACATCTCACCTGGTTGACGTTTGGATCTACTCTGTAAAGGATGTTCCGGGTGAGGTTCCTTCCCTTGGACGTCGTCTGAGCCTGGGTTGTGTCTCCTGGCCTGACCGTGACCTGCGTGGCTAGGAAGAAGGAGAAGAGGATAATGTAATTTTAAACTGACTCTTTATGTGCCATTGTTTACAGTACTTATGGGAATCACCTGAAGTTTAATGCTTGGATTACAATGACAAGGATGTACCAATAATCATAACACTCTTGAAGTAGCCTTATTTTGGCCTGAGTTATAACTACTGTTTACGGAATGAGCATTGTTTATATTGTACACTAAGTCATGTAACCCTGAGTCAGTTTCTCCTGCACTTGGATAATTTCTATATTTAAGGAGACGTGATAGTTCCTGCCGATGGTCAACTGGCAGGATCGGACGCAGCCACGAGATCTTTATAAAAAAAAATCGTATTCCCAACATAAAATAAATCAAATGTTATTATAAATTAGGTATAAAACTGACAGGAATTTATGCATGTCAGTGTTGCTAAGTAATTTACAGACAGATATGAAGTGTTTGTAATGTAGTAAATAAATAAGATAAATAAGTGGTGCTCGAGTCGGCGGGTACAGACACATTATTTGAACTTGAAAATACGAGGAAAATAATCGCTTATGTAACTACAGATACAAGATAAATGTGAAGTAGGTTTAGGTAAGGTTAAAGATAACAGTATCTGCTAAATATTCAGTACAGCACGCAGACTCAAGGTCACCCCACTGCCCCCAGGATGAAGGAACAGCGTACAGTAGTCTAGTCGCGTTTTATTGTGAATGTTTTAAGTTCATATCTTTGTTTAAAGTTTATCTTCGTAGTTCATTGTACCGTAACACCTCATCTTTTTGTTGGTATTAAATGGACTTCTTGTCAACAGTATAAACTAGTCTTCATGTTCTCTCTATTGCTGGAAGTCGTAGGAGGCGGGGTCTTTAATATAGAGTCTACAGTATATTATAGGCCTCGTGACGACCATCACTTGTCTCGTCTTATCTCGAAGGTCAACACACTTTGAGACGTAATCACAAGTCGCTAGGAGAAGTTGTTAATATCACTGTGCTATTAATAATTGTGTAAAGTGGCCATCTTTATTGTCAATCATCTATCACAATTCCCCTAAGGAGGTATAAATTGAATGTTAATTGAAGATCTATTTTGTTATTTTTAAAGTAAGACCTAGTGGTCCGTTCTTGTCTGAGTGTTGCAGTAAAGTAATCGGTGATTGACCCGAGTTTTGTTGTGGATAAAGGTTCAACTTGTCATACTATTCACAGTTAATTTTAATGACTGTTGATTTAGTATTGTGGGTATCACCGCTCCTTCTAACTATTGGTTCTCAGAAAATAAACACAGTAACCCACGTGCCTTAGCTCGTCTACCACGCTACCTAACACTTTAATGTTACCAGTTATATTCTAATAAACGCCTGGGTGGTGGTGGCAGTCTACCGTGTAAGTATAATGAGTATACTAAGAGATGATGTTAAAGAATGATGTGGTTTTCCCAGGTTAATCCATTGAACAGACTATAACTAAACACATATGAGAATAGTAATAAGAGGATATACACACAAAAACACTGATAAATACTGAAATAATTAAGAGGAAAATATAATAAACAAATGATGACATTCAAGGAAATATATAATATCGAAAAGAAACGTAAAGAATATTGAAATACTTAAATACATAA
Source organism: Homarus americanus (assembly GCF_018991925.1). Taxonomy (NCBI): domain Eukaryota; kingdom Metazoa; phylum Arthropoda; class Malacostraca; order Decapoda; family Nephropidae; genus Homarus; species Homarus americanus. Next base: position 3,870,307 of record NW_024742338.1, read on the forward strand.
AAACATTGAAATACTTAGAAAATAGCTTATAAAAGAATGAGCAAGTAAATCATAATCTACATAAACGATCTAGATACTGGGATCAGCAGTGACATAAGCAAGTTTGCGGATGACACCAAAATAGGGCGGCAAATTAATTCAGGGCAGGATGCAAATGCATTACAGGAGGATCTAAATAAACTGCAGGGGTGGTCTGAAAAATGGCAAATGAAATTCAACACCAGCAAGTGCAGTGTACTTAATATTGGAGGAACAAATACTGATAATGTATACAGCCTTAACGACATCAACCTAGAGAAGTCGACTTGTGAAAGAGACCTAGGGGTACTTGTAAGCCCGGACCTACGGCCTAGAAAACAGTGCGTTAATGTTCGAAATAAGGCAAACAGAGTATTGGGTTTTATATCTAGAAGTGTAAGTAACAAGAGTGCAGAGGTCTTATTGCAACTATATCTTGCGCTAGTCAGGCCGCACCTCGATTATGCGGTTCAGTTCTGGTGCCCCTATTATAGAATGGATATAAATTCACTAGAGTCGGTGCAGCGAAGAATGACAAAAATGATTCCGGGACTTAGAAACCTTCCATATCAGGATAGGTTAAAGAAACTTAACTTGCATTCCCTAGAAAGACGAAGAGTGCGGGGAGTTATGATAGAAGTATTTAAGTGGGTGAAAGGAATCAATAAAGGGGATATAGATAAAGTTCTCATAATATCCGAGCAGGATAGGACTCGGAGCAACGGATTCAAGTTGGATAAGTTTAGGTTTAGGAGGGAGATAGGAAGAAACTGGTTCACAAATAGGGTGGTGGACGAGTGGAACAAGCTTAGCAACTTTGTAGTAAGTGCGGGAACTCTGGAAAGTTTCAAAAGGAGGCTGGATAGATTCATGGATGATAGAGAGTGGTAGTAACTCTCGACAGGAGCTGCCATGCACAGGCCAACCGGCCTATTGCAGACTCCTTATTTTCTTATGTTCTTAAAATAAAATATAATAGAACTAAGAAAATTTAAGAAGATTACATGAGACAGAAATAACTTAGAAAACATAACTAAACAAAATTAAAGAAAGTGATATGTTATAAAAGAGAAAACATCTTACAAATATGTATCAACTGAGATAGTGAAATAAAAACAACTATTTAATGGTCTCCCCTTACAGTATATAAAGAGTAGAGGAACGTTTCACAAGGTAAAGCATGACCTCATCAACTCGGAAAAAGTGGGTTAAACAAACGAGCGGCCGGGAAGTTGTCTTGTTTATTTAGCGTCGCCTTCTCCTGATCTGCCTAACTACCATCCTCAAGTCTCAGATCTGATACACCCACACGTGTCGTTAATTTCGTTTTTGCGTTTACAATCTGCCTCTGAAGCTGTTTGGTTCTTGTGATTTTTTTTTTTTTATTTATTGGGCACTCCCCTACATCCTTGTGTAAGGTGAAGCGCAGAAGCGTTTACTGTGATCTAGGATACCGCATACATCCTTCTGTCCTGCTCATCACTTGTCGCGACCTATCTCCTGGTTCATGCATGACGGTGTCCCTGTAGAGCTGAAGCCAGTGGGTCTGACCTTGGGCATATATTAATCAATCAAATAGATCACTTTATCGTGTATGATATTCAGGGTAGTGTCAACGTTCTTGTTTCTCGACCCGTCACAGGTCCACGAAAGCCTTAACAGATCAAGAGGACTGTGGGCTGATTACGAGGAGTCAGAGGTGTCAGGTGTTTATTCTAGAGGTATCGTCTCGTTAGAGTAGAGTAGTGGATGGTGTTCCTTCTAAAATAACTTAAAAAAAGAGTCCGTATCGCCGCTCACTAACCCACCACCTGACTATCACCGACTGATTGCATGATACCAGGCAGGTGTTTGTATCAATATAACTATTGCGTTAATGGCTGGTCATGTAGGAAATTTACCTCAGTCAAATATCTCCCGTAACACATCTATATAACTGCGAGCCCTGACGGATACTCTAAAGTTTTTGAGAAGAATATAAATATACAAAACGAATGTTGTGTAGTTGTGTGTTCCTTGCGGTGATCGTGTTCATTGATATATTAGAGAACAGAAGTGTCACCAAGTTCAAAATATCACCACAATTAAGTTACAGGTCGAGGCGGGAAGAACACATAGACACGAGGATAATAAAATAAATAAACCTGATTCTCCTTCTTATACCACCAGAGGGCTGATAATAACTAGACTTCATTATTCTGACGGCAATATTTATAAAACTTTACTGTTGGTTGACCGTATCAAGCGTCCCGTTTCTTCCCAGGAATTGTGGTATTGAAGCACCGAGGACGCCTCTGTAAATCATAAGAAATTACAGAATAGTACAGCGGATAAGTGGTTATGTTACGGTGCTTAGATATGGCGTCGGCACTGTACTTTGTATCATCTGTGGCTGGTGGTTTTTGCACATGACTTAGAAAAAAGTTGAGCTGTTATTTCCACCGCAAAATTGTCTCATTGTGGTGTTGTACCGTTGTTAGTCTTACAGCAAGGCGTTGGGAATAACTGCGTATAAACTTCAGGCTTATTCTCTGACACAATCCAGCTAGGAAAACAATGACCTGGGTGTTGTATTAGTGTTGTGGTGAAGGTGTTGTATTAGTGTTGTGGTGAAGGTGTTGTATTAGTGTTGTAGTGAAGGTGTTGTATTAGTGTTGTAGTTGATTAAATGTGGATCTTGACCAAAATATTAGATATTTTTTAACTAGGCAATGACCGTGTTTATGATGTTAGTGTTTATAATATTAACACTGGGTCTTACTCTCACATTAACTACTGCACAGTCTGTCATAATCTCCACCAACACCACCACCACCACCTCCCTCTCCTCCACCACACCCCCTCCCCTACACCACCACCACCACCACCTCCTTCTCCTCCACCACACCCCATCCTACCACCACCACCACCACACTCCTCCTCCCACCACCCTCCCTACACCTCCACCACCACCACCTCCCTTCTCCTCCACTACACCCCTCCTACCACCACCACCACCACACTCTTTCTCCTCCACCACACCCCTCCTACCACACCACCACCACCTCCCTCTCCTGCCACCACACTCCTTCTCCTCCACCACACCCCCTCCTACACCACCACCACCACCACACTCCCTCTCCTCCAACACCACCACCACCACACTCCTTCTTCTCCACCACACCCCCTCCTACACCACCACACTCCTCCTCCACTACCACCTCCAACACACAACTGGGCCGACATGATGATCTTGTTGAGCTGCCACAGACGTACAGGACAGTGACCACGTTACGTTGCTCTGGAGGAGGTAGGAGGTCCCGGTAAGTATAGGGCGTGTCTTGGATCAACCCATACTGCCTCGAGGTCATCCTTGGGCGGTGACTACACACGCCGTCGCCGTCGCTAGCTCTCGATCGAACTATGAGCCACGTCTCCAATACAACAAGAATTGCCGCCTTGGTCATGGTATCATCCCGTTGGGGTGACCGAGAGTAAGGTAAGCTATGAGAGCGTTCAGGTTGGAAACACCATGTGAGAGAGGAGGGAGGGAAGGTGGTGATATGTTTAAGGGGGTCAAAGGGAGGAAGGGGGGAAGGGGGGACCAAGTGAGGGAGGGACAAACAGACGGACGGACGGACGGAGAGAGGACGGGGGTGGAGGCTCAGTGTGGCGGCAGATATCGTGTGGTTCAGGTCGTGTTGTTAGCTGCTGTGAGAGAAACAGTGAAGACATCAGCCTCGTCTGTCTGTTCAAATTTATACTCCCTGCTTCAGGGTCGGTGTGTGGGGGGGGGGTTACTTGACAGAAAATAACGTTATAATATAAGAACATTACCTGCTTGTGGGAAAACCTAATCTAACCTAACCCAACCCAACCTAACCTAGTTTCTGTCAGTACCTGTCTAGTATCTGTCCAGTACCCCGTCTAATATCTGTCACACCTGTCTCTTATCTGTCCACTACCTGTCTAGTATCTGTCCAGTACCTGTCTAAATATCTGTCTAGTACCTGTCAATAGTGTCCTGACTTCCCGATCGTTTAGTGAGCTGACAAGTGGCGAGAGAGAGAGAGAGAGAGAGTTACAGCTATATGAAATGTGTATAACTCCACACACACACACACACACACACACACACACACACACACACCCACCCACACACACACACACACACACACCCCAGTCCTTTCATTGTTGACTTAACTGTCCCAATAAAGGCGTCCTGAGGTTGATCGCTAAGAAGGGGCAAGACGGTGTTATGAAACTAATTGTCATCAACTATGTTCAATTACTGAGTTGGCGTAATGGTTAATAGTGGATAATAGTAATGATAATAGTGATGATTAATAGTACTGGTAGTAATAGTGATTTATGATTGTGGTAGTAGTAGTAGTAGTTGGTAATGGTGATTGGTATAAGGCTTTAAGGTCAAGTATTGTAATTCTAAGCCACTAACGACGATATACTCAAGTTGTACTCACAGGTTTTGAACTTTCATCAGAGTACATGGACTTGGAATCAGTTCATATAGTATATATTCTGCTAATTCACAAGAGAGTGTTTTCTATTTCAGCAAGACCAACTCGTTCCAGATTAAATTGATGGTTTAGGTTAGGTTAGGTTAGGTTAGGTTAGTTAGATTTACCTCGACGATTAACAAAGCCTCTGACAGTGCCCCCAGTGGAGTCTCCTGGGATTGGTCTAACTGGTATTCAGGAGGTGGTTGTGTTGTTACTGTAGAGACAGACTGACAGACATAGACAGAGACAGAGAGAGAGAGAGAGAGAAACAGACAGTGAGTGAGACATAGTTACAAACAGAGACAGAGTGAGACAGAAAGACTAGACAAACAGACAGACATTCAGGTCAGTGGTGTGTACTGATTACATGAGGCAGCTACAGGAGTTCTGGCAGGTAACCTATTCACCATTACACCATACAACATACACCATTACACCTTTACACCATACAACATACACCATTACACCATCACCACCACAATCTTAAGCTTATTATTAATACAGAAAATAAAGCTTTGTGTATATTTTCGCTTCAGGAAGATGGTGTGGCGACCGAGGAAGGTGCTACCTGTGTTGATTGTAACTGTTACCTGCTTTTTGTGGTGAGTTATAGTGGCTAAAGCTTTATGTTAATTAAGCTTTATAGTGGCTAAAGCTTTGCAGTGACTAAAGCTTTATGCTAATTAAGCTTTATAGTGGCTAAGGCTTTGTAGTGACTAAACCTTTATGTGAATTAAGCTGTATATTGAGTAAAGCTTTATAGTGCCTAAAGCTTTGTAGTGACTAAAGCTTTATGTTAATTAAGCTTTATATTGAGTAAAGCTTTATAGTAATTAAGCTTTATAGTGCCTAAAGCTTTGTAGTGACTAAAGCTTTATGTTAATAAAGCTTTATATTGAGTTAAGCTTCATATTATGTTTTATATTAATTCACATATAGAGTTAGCATTTGATAACAGTTTTCTTAACATTATTCTCGCATTCCCACAGGCGTGATGACCTTGTGACCACCGTCTTGGGCAACGTCTTGACCTCTACACCTAAAGTTAGAGGTCAGGGAGAGAGGACAAGGGGGGAGGTCACGGAAAGAGGTCAGTGAGAGAGGCCATTGTTAGAGGTCAGGGGTAGAGGACAAGGGGGGGAGGTCACGGAAAGAGGTCAGTGAGAGGGGCCATTGTTAGAGGTCAGGGGGAGAGGCCAGTGTTAGAGGTCACGGGGAGAGGCACGGGAAGAGGTCAGTGAGCGCCCAGAGAGGTAAAAATGAGGTAAAAATGAAAACAAAATCAGGAGGAGAGTTTTTGGGTCGAGTGCAATAATCTTAAAGTCATCCATCCATCACCCGCCAGGTTAATTAGTCATCCATCCACCACCCACCAGGTTAATCAGTCATCCATCCACCACCCGCCAGGTTAAGTAGTCATCCATCCACCACCCACCAGGTTAAGTAGTCATCCATCCACCACCCACCAGGTTAATTAGTCATCCATCCACCACCCACCAGGTTAATTAGTCATCCATCCACCACCCACCAGGTTAATCAGTCATCCATCCACCACCCGCCAGGTTAAGTAGTCATCCATCCACCACCCACCAGGTTAATCAGTCATCCATCCACCACCCACCAGGTTAATTAGTCATCCATCCACCACCCACCAGGTTAATCAGTTATCCATCCACCACTCTCCAAGTTAATCAGTACAGTACACAGGTGTCCCCAGGTGGTATAGGGTAATTAATGCAGCCTTTTCGTGCGTATTCAAAGGCCACTGTTACCTGTTGAAGAAAAAATTTGAAAAATACCGTAAGTGCATTGACCGCTTTAGCATTTGCTGAGTCATTTGGTGATCTGGCCACTCTACCTTACTGAGAGACGTGGGGGGGGGGGGTGCTGTGTGTGTGTGTGTGTGTTGGAGGGAGTGTGGGTACCTCAGAGATTTTATTAATAGTATTATATCAAACACTCAAACTATTATATGAAATTAGATAAAAAAAAACCCACAATTCTTTTAAGTTACATTTCATTTGGGTGACTCGTGTGTTCTCATGCTAACAGAAAACAATAAGACATCACCCATAGTAAACACGACCCAGACAACGAAGGCAGCGGGGGATGGTGGTGGTGACGATGATCCGTGGAAGTTGGAGCAGCGTCGACGGAAAGAAGCTGTTGACAGAGCTTGTGGGGGAAGGCACGATGGTTTCAGAGACAATCTGCCCAGGGGTAAGGGAAGTTCTGCCATCTTCTCTCTCTTGGTTGACAACACTCACAAGGCCATCTATTGCTTCGTGCCCAAGGTTCGTTGTTTTAATGTGGTTAGGTTAGGTTAAATAATGCTACACATGTATTGTATTATATTAGGTTAAACAGCATTTTATCCAAGTGTATTCTTTCAGGTCGTTTGTACCAACTGGAAGAGGCTGTGGATGATCCTTACAGGCCTGAGCAAGGAGACAGAACCCTTGAAGATTCCTAACTTCGTCCCTCACAAGTTACACCGAAAGATGATGTTAGTACTTCAGTCCAAGAGTGTAAGTGTTGGTGATGGATGTAAGATGTAGTATGCCGCCATGCTTCCTCCTTTACCCGTTGCTGCTCTCTTTTACCTGATACCCAGATCACCTCACACACCAACCACATCTATTTATCATTTTAATATTGTAGTTCCTTCTTCACGTCTGTCTCTCCCCTTCACCTTCCACTCATAACCATTTGTTTTGTTCTCAACTGCTGTCATTACCTGTACAAGTAAGTTTAGGTAGGTGAATACTGTACACAGGTAGTATTGTAATAAGGTTTACCTCACACAACACTATGGTACGCGATAGCATGAATTATTTGTCCTGTTTCTAATATAATTATGATTAAGTGTATTTGAGCAACACGTCATATATACACATCACTTTTTATGTCACTCTTATAAGTTTATTTTCCCCCAGACTAGAGTGCTGCTGCAGAACCTCCACAACTACACCAAGTTCCTGGTGGTACGTGACCCCTACGAGCGGCTACTCTCTGCTTACCGAGATAAGTTCGCTTACCGAGATAAGTTCGAGGGCAAAGACAATTTTTTCATCGAACACTATGGTTATGATATTATGAAATCTTACCGCAAGAATGTCAGTGAAGCAGACATACCAAAGTCTGGTGAGGGTGTTACCTTCCCTGAGTTTGTTAGTTACGTTATTGACCGTCCTGTTAACGGCTTTGACGAGCACTGGAGACCATACCACCAGTTGTGTTTCCCGTGTGACATCCAGTATGACGTGATCGCCAAGTATGAGACTGTAGTCGAAGACTCAGAAAGGTTTCTGCGGCTTATAGGAGCTCCAGAGTACCTCCACTTTCCTCCCTTTATCCTGACCAACACCTCAGCGCTCCTCCACTCCTACATGGCACAACTCTCTCACTACCAGCGTGATCGTCTCCGTGCTATTTACAAAAAGGACTTTGAAATGTTTGAGTATCCAGATAGATTCTGACACTTCACAAACGTACTTGTTTACGGATAATGTTTCATTTCTTACTATAACCAAACAAGAAAATCAACACAACCTTTGACCTCTGACCCCGGTAGTTCGTCATATTAACGGTTAACCTTTCTGTAGAGAATTACCAAAGTTTCTTCAGTATTCATATAGGTATAGAGTTGACGCTGGACGTACAGTAGAGAGAGAGAAGACCAGTGACTCTAAAGCAATACCTCACCTCACCTTTCTCACACACACCTTACCCACCACCCCCCATCCCTCCACACACGCTGCTATAAAATCGTACAGTAATTAAGACAGACAATTCTCAAACTCTCTAAAAGGAACCAACTTCAAACAACTGCAACTCGTACAAAGTGAGAAAGAGCTGTGGCCTTCACGTGTAACCGACTACACGGGGGAGAGTTAACTGAGTGACGGTGTGCAGAACACTGTGTGTGTCATCAGCGAAGGTGTGGGGCATGGAGGCCAGACAGTGGTACCAGTATTGTGATGTACAGTGGTACCAGTATTATGATGTACAAGTACAGTGATACCAGTATTGTGATGTACTGTACATTAACCTTCCCCTATAACTGGTAACCGTGTAAACCTCCGCACAGGATGACTGAAGACGAGGTAGACCATAAGTTAGGGTGCTTCAAGATGGCGGCTGGCAGGAATGGTGGTTTGGTAAATGGTGATTTTTTCGGTTTAGTTTAATGAATGATGGTAGATACTGGTCCCGATTTGTTAGTGGAAGTTAATATGATATTTAAGGACAAGTGGAGCTATGGTGTCGCTCGATCACTCTACCATAGAATAAGTTAGTGAGGGGCAACTTTACAGCACGCTATTATCGCCCACTGTAAACCGTAATGGCGTTAACAGCAACAAACAGTCATTCATCAACAAACCAAGTGACCCAATTGTCTCTGACTGCTGTGAGGCAGAACAGTAAGGCGATCACTTGTGACTCGTGTGGAAACTGGGTAAATACATTAAGTGCTGCGACATTCCTACGGCCGTGTATGATGACGCTGTCGTATCAGAGGTTCATCCCCTTTGTGTGTTACAGGAGTGGCCAAGAGTGTGGCCAACCATGCCATTTGTGGACGTGGGTCAGGCCTATGTCCACACACTACCAGTGGAGACCCGCCCTCCGTACCTTAGCGGGTTGGGGCTACAAGTACAGTTATCCAAACACCGCCACCTGAAGAAGGTTCCTGACCAGTTGGTGTTTCCAAAGTTGTATATTTAATAATCTTTAAAGAATGATGGACTGGTGTAATAACTAGCCTAATTACGTATTTTAAAGAAAGATGTTGAAGAGCTTTAATAACAGTATACCTTTAACGATTGGTGTTGTAAGCGCTCCAAATAAATCCGGATACTTGGTGGACGAACTCCTTGTTTATATTTTGGTTCCGCTGGTCTGTGATTGGTGGAGAGGAGAGGAGGACGGTCTCAGGGCCTATCTCCTTCATACCAGCGGCCGGCACTATATTAAATATGGCTTATATCTCACACGTAAGTCATCAAATAAGGGTAAAATATGTCTTGAGAGGAAGGGGTGTTCTGTTCTTTGTGTCGTTCAGTGGTTTATGTGAGTGTTTTATGAATGAGTGGTTTATGTGACTGTTTTATGAATGAGTGGTTTATGTGAGTGTTTTATGAATGAGTGGTTTATGTGACTGTTTTATGAATGAGTGGTTTATGTGAGTGTTTTATGAATGAGTGGTTTATGTGACTGTTTTATGAATGAGTGGTTTATGTGACTGTTTTATGACTGAGTGGTTTATGTGAGTGTTTTATGAATGAGTGGTTTATGTGAGTGTTTTATGAATGAGTGGTTTATGTGAGTGTTTTATGAATGAGTGGTTTATGTGAGTGTTGGGATGGTAACAGAGTACAGTTCAGCATTTGAGAGTGAAATCCAAAGTAACAGACGTAAACTTACATCAAAATACTATTACTTCAGATTCGTGTGCAGCTTTAACACTTATTTTAGATTTCGGATTTATATGATAAAGTTCATTTCTAGGATTAAAAAAATAGTCAATTTAAGGTTTCTGTAGACGACAAACTTCATATTAGTAATATTCAAGAACACGGACTCATGGAGAGGAGCAACTTCAGGAAAAATTTCTGTAGAATATAACTTATTTGTTACCTTGAGAATATAAAAAAAAGTGGACATGTTGCAAGTTTCTTTTGTTTTTCCGATCTTTCCATTATTAAGTGTTTATGTTAGCACTAAAAGATAAATATATCGTGGACATAAACATTTCTGCTCCATACACGTGAAAAACTGGCAACTTTGCAAAGAATTTTTTTTTTGTTTTTTAGTTTTAGTTTAGCTGTTTTACCTCAACATTATGTCATACCCACAAACACTTCCCACCGACCGATGATTTATTGTAGATAAGATAAACCAACCAAACCTATCTATCCTAACCTAACCTAACCTAACCTAGCTGTCCCATGAAGGAAGTGCATTGTTTTAGGTTATGTTATGTTAGGAAGTTAAAGGTGTTATTTTGATACCTTATTGACAACTGGAGCACAAACCAACATGATGTCTTCGTGTACAGTATATGGACCTCATTCACTTACCAAAGACTAGGGATTAACAAAAGAAAGTTCCAATTCATCCATTTTTTCTTATATTCTAGAGGTAAAAAAAGATGGGTAATACTTGACGAGACTGGTCCGGCCTTACCACCAACTAGAGGAAATTTCTCTATAGAAGATAAAAGCTTTCTTACCTCGAGAAATAAAAAAAAAATAAATAAAAAATTACAAAATCCCCAAAGAAAATGAAAAAACCCTCACGAGCTGTGTAGTGACTGTAGGAATGTTTGTGTTTGCAGAAAGGAATTTTACTTCAGAAAAATAAGGTAGAAAATAACATAACTGTAATGTGTTAGGTTAGTTTCTCTTCCTTTTATGAATTATAGAGTGTAAGTGTACAGTATCTAAACAAAAGAGAAGGGATTGTTATTTTATTTTATTAGAATAAGATAGAAAATAACTTATGTTTTTAGGTTTGACTTGACAAGTTAATTTTCTGTTATGACTGACATTATAGAATGTAACTGTAGCTATCTAAAGAAAAAAAAGATGTATAAAACAAACAAACATTCGATTGCAGAAAGTATGATGACTTACGTACCTGAGTACAATGTTATCATACTCAAGGCAACAGATAATTCTACAATAACCCAATAATAAAGACATCATATTGAAGTGAGTACAGTACAGTACAATACATTGTGTCATGTTCTCATCACCATTTACAGCAATTTTCAGGCTTGTCTGGGATAGCCGAGATTACCTGATGGCAGCTCACCATGTTACACAGTCTCTTGCAGCATCTGTGGTCAGATTCCTATCTCTGAGGTCATCTTACAACCTCAAAAGAGAGCTGACCTGACCTTCATAGAGCACAATGGTGGGACGAGGGTTAAGAATATATACTCAGGGCTAACTCACTGTGCTCAGGGGACCGGCATAGTACTCGGGGGGTTAAGTAGCTTCTCCAACTATCAGATGAGTGAAAACTTAAATTTAAAATACTCACCAACTCTTAGATGTAGAGTTTAAGAAAAACCTGGTTAGTTTTTATTCAAGGTTTTGATGAATGGCTTCAGTATCAGTCACATAAAGCAGACATGTTTACACATGCGGACGTACAGTACAGCACCTGTGGAAGTAATACCAGCTCTCAGTGTTTGTAAACTAATCACTTTTTAACTACATAATCTGTTGTTTACCTGAAGCACTTACTAGACAAGTTATTTATAATAAATTTTCCAGATTGTGAGATTAGCAGCAGCTTCCTCCCCATGTGTGGGCATGGAGACTGTCATGTACAGGAATATAAGTCATGTATTGAAGAGCACCATTGTCCCTTGTACACTGGAACTCTCAAGAGGGATGGCTGGACACAACAAGTGGTCTAACATCAAACACATCAAGGCCAGTAAAGATGCCGAGAGGCAGAAGATATACACAAAGTGTTCTCGTCTTATAAGAAATGCAATAAAAGGTAAACTCACCCCTTGATATAACTTTAATCTGATTCCTTTCATTTGTCCTCGGAGTAACCTGTCATCTCAGACTTTGGTCAGATAATATATGTTTTAGGTCTCCAAGTTAACTGCATGGTGACATTGGCTTTCAGAGAGGTGTGTTTGTGTGTGTAGGTCTCATATTTGCCAAAAAATATACCTATCAAAACCACAGAACAAGATAAAGATATGATGTACATTATCTCAGTCATGCCAGGCTACAACCAGCTGTTCCACCTAATGTTAGACAGACATGAATGAAGCATAATAGAAATAATGATGATAAAAAGTGAAAAGCCACAAAAATATGTTTTTAAATTTTTCTACAATCGCCCCAGGAATTTTTGATGGCTGGATAAATATATGACAGTAAACAAATTAGAGTGATGGAGGTTGTGTGTGTTCATGAGTCTGGTTGCTGCATCACAGTGAGAGAAGCTCATAGGAGTGAAAAAATAATTCCCCGGTTGCTAGTGTCTTGATTTAGAATTGTATTGTTGTTAATTATATTTTATTTGGCAGAAAAAGAAACATCTTTCTTCTTTTCTAGAGGGTGGAAATACTGACCCCAACCTGAACTCCAAACTTGCCAAGGCTGTTGAACTTGCTCGCAGTAACAACATGCCTCTAGCTAGTATAAATAATGTTATAGAAACACATCAGGTAAGTCTTCTCTCCAATATATCTTGAAACTGTTTCATGACATACAGTATTGAGATCCATAATGTTCCTCACCAACATCAACACATGTCTAAAAATAATATACTGTATTCCCTCTTAGCACCCCTGTAGTTTATAACAACCTTCGTACCGTGGGGCCACTTCACACCCCACACCAAAATGACAAAAAAACAGTATTAAGTTAACATGTTTAAAATATTTTGGTACTGTATTAAAATTGGAAAACATCACAAATCAATGCCTGGTAACACTTTACTTAAAAAGATATACATGATTATAAAAGTGAGCTTGTAATTTTTATCTAAACATCATACTATGAATTTTTTTGAACTAACATCATTGATTACCCAATATCTGCCTTTATTCTTGCCATACAGTAAAGGAAATAAATCTTTACAAGCAGCATCAGAAGCTCACTTGCCTTGCCCAGTAGAAGTAAAGTTACTGTATTTGGCAAGATTTGTTGTTTCTAAGTCAGTAGTAACAAATACTAGAGGTGATTATTGTGTCCATTATTTATGTAATTTTCCTCTGAGAGCTACACCTAAACATGGGATGGCAGCCTCTGGTATATAAGGATTATCTTAGCCCCACCAAACTTACTTGACAGAGGACTGAACCTGTGTCTCAGGCTGGAGGTCCTGAACACCATCAACCAAGTCATGTACAGAGGTGTTTACATTTTGTTGAATTTGCTCATCATTATGGCACAAAATATAACTTTATATGTTATTCAAGATGTTCCCTCGACCTACTTTAAACACATCTTGGTAATGATGCTCTTGATATTTACAGAAGTCTCAGGACAATGCTAAGGCTGCCATCATAGAGTACAGGGGACCTGGATCTGTGTTCTTCTTGGTCGAGCTGTTGACTGACAACGTAAATCGCACCAAGATAGCTTTGCAGAGCGTGATCAAAAAATTTTAGTAAGGGATATTTTCATCGACTTTAATTTAAGATTAAATTATCGTTGAGGTTTATTTTGTTTTATGATTCCACCTTATTCTTATGCTGTACTAAAGTATCAAAAGCTTTATGCCTTTACCATTAAACCTCTCTTTGTTGCCTTTGTGTCTCTCATTACAGTATACATATTGCTTCATCCACAGATACATTAGATAGATTTACAGTTAGGCAAGAAAATGGCTCTACAGTATAGGTATTGTAAGTAGAATGGGAGAAGTACAATAAGGGGAAGAGATGAGAGTATAAGAGAAATATTCACTTGGGAGAGTCCATACACCTGTGTCTTGATCATGTGAGACTAGATGGCAGTACAGTACAGTAATTCCTCGTCAACCAGTCTTGAATATTCCTCATTTTATATTTTCTCTGCTGTCCTAAGTATTTACGAGTTTCCACAGCCACCAGGGGAGATTCAAGTATCATTTATTATAACAGGATATTGAGGGTAAAACATCATTCACTTCCCATAAACCACTTTCATATTTACTTTAAAATTTAGAGTTTATTTGATTTGTACACTATGCGCTATTCTATATTACATTAAGGTAATTTTTTACTTTCAATCTAACTTCTGGGCTGTGTTTTGTAAGTTCCATATTTTGTAAATTCCATATTTTGAGATTAAAAAGTCAATAAATATTAAAGAACCATCCCATGAAATAATCTACATTAGTTTACTTCTTGAAATTCTTTTGTTAAATCACTGGAGACATAGATACCTTCCATCATAATAACTAATATACAAGGCTTGGGACATTGGCACCATATGCATTGAGGAGAGATTTTGCTGGTAGCTTGAATTCTGTTGCATATTTACTTTCAAAACAAAATTTCAGTGAATAAAACCCTATTTACTTCCTATACTATTTACCAATTTCAAATTTACAAAAAAAATCAAGGAATATTAAATTTTTACATTATTGTTTCCATGTTGATCAGGCACTTACCAGTTACCATTTGACTATGTTGTATCCAGGACTGCAAACTGTACCAGCATCCACCCAGTGACTGAGTGGTTGAGACTAAAGACTATTATTGTTGTTGTCTGAGGTTATGACTGAACAAGTGACGTGAGAGATGCACACTATCTATGTGGTTGTATGAAAAACCAGTTCTCCTTCTGTTTTAAATGATAACTCTTACTTCTGTGTTGCTATCCTAACTTAACCCAGTCCTGAAGACTTGGTTGATTACATGGATCACCCAGAGAACTTGTCTGGTTATAGAAGATGTAGCACACTCTTGTATGATCATATATGCTGTACTGTATATCCTTCCCTCACAGTGTGCAGGAAGCCAAAGGTAGTGCTCGACACATGTTTGAGGAGAAGGGGATCGTGGTGGCCAGTGGTAAAGGAGCCTCACTGGAAGCAGCTATGGACAGTGCCATTGAGGTTGGGGCAGAGGACGTAGCAGAAGAGGATGATAACTTAGTGGTAAGTCTTGTGTGGGAGATGTTAAGGATATATTATTTGGGTAAATTCAAAGATGAAGATAAAATTATATTTGGGATCAGCGAGTCGTCATATTAAAACAGTTTAGTTCCACTTTGTTGGTGTCCCAGTCACATCAGAGTTCTCTAGTTCTTAACACCAACATGACTCTTAGAGGTGTTTGTGACTTGTTAAAGAGAGATCCATCTCTGATAATACTCTCAAGTCCTTTACATATTATGCTGGTCAGGCTCACCGGTCTATAGTTGTTCGTTGAGTGACGATCGCCCTTCTTGAAGATAGGACTCACATAAGCCACTTTCCATTCACTGGGGACCATTTGTTCATCCAGGCATTTACAAAACAGGATCCTCAGGGGCTCTGCAAGCTCGTTGCACAACTCTCTTAGCACTCTAGGATGCACCATGTCAGGTCCGGGACTCTTATGGACCTTTAGCCTGGACAGTTTATTTCTAATACCCTCTTCTGTGAACACAATGTGGGTCAGTGCTGTGTCGAACCGTCTGTCCTCAAACGCAGGAAGGTTAGTTGCCTCCTCTCTTGTGAACACCGAGGAAAAGAAGCTGTTCAATGCCTCAGCTTTATCCTGGTCAGAATCTGCGTAACTACCATCCACCAGCCTCAGGTCTGATACTCCTACTCGCGTTTTCAATTTCGACTTTGCGTAGCGGTAAAACGCCTTTGGGTTTGACTTGACCTCTCTTGCAACCAGCCTCTGGAACTCCTTTTCAGCCCTCTTACACTTTATCTTTGCATGGTTTCTGGCTCTTGCATACATCCTCCTGTCTTGCTCATTGTTTGACCCAACCCACGTCTTGAATTTCTGGGTCTTCTTCTTAATTTTGTCGACTGTCGCATGGTTCATTTGTAGGGATCCCCTCGTATTCCTAGAAGCACTGGGTTTGGTCTTGGGTATATATTTATCGATCAAATGGGTCACTTTACTAGTTATGATATTCAGCGTAGTGTCTGCGTTCTTTAATAAGTCAGGCCAGTTGATACCCCTCATCTCTTCCCTCATCCCATTATAATTTCCCTTGTAATATTTGCACCTTGGCCTGGCCTTATCTTGAACTAGGTAACAGTTAAATCTGAATGACAACACTGTATGGTGACTGGTGCCAACTGGGGCAAGGTGTTCCAGTTTGGCCACCATACCCTCCTCGTTTGTTATGATGAGGTCAAGTGGCTTGGGTGTTTGCTCCCCTCTGTAATGTGTCGGGTCTCTAACATGTTGGAACAGAAAATTATCTCTCAGAGTTTCTACAAAAAGAGTAGCAGGGTTATTCAAGTCATTCGGGGTGGACTCGTTTCTCCAGTCGATGTCGCCATAGTTAAAGTCCCCCATGATAAGGAGGTGGCTAGGGTTGAGCATCGCTGCGTTGTTTATTAAGGTTCTTAAGTTCCTTTGATTTAGTGGGCCACAGTTTGGGGATCTGTAGATACACCCGACGATAAGTAAGTCCCCTCCCTTTAATTGAATTTTACACCACTTGGACTCTTCAAAAACATCCTCTCCCTGTACCCTCGCCTGGCTGGCTCTAAGGTCTTGCCTAGCAATACTGAACTCACATTCCTCTGGGTCGATTCTCCTGTTCTTGTACAACAGTTTTACAACACCTTCAATATCTGGTTGGTGTAGTCTTAGTAGTGTTTCAAACTCCTCTCTGTTATCAAAGAACGTGTCAGTATTAGTGTACATGACATTCAAGCCAGAATTTGTTCTCGGTAACGTCTCTGTTCTTAGTAATAAACCTGCTCCCCCCCCATTCTCAGAAGCTGCAGCATTTGCTAAGTACACTGTATTTTGCAGGGTGTGGTTAGAAATGTCATTGTTTACACGGCGCTCGCCTCCTCCTGTCCGGTAGGCTGAGCTGGTGCCGCCTCCCGGGTGGGGGGTTGAGTGGGTGGAGGGTGCACTGCTGCCCCCTGGCCCTGTGTCGGCACACTTGTCTCTTGCCATAGTGGGGAATGCCTTAATGAATAGAACAAAATAATTGATCAGGTATATTGTCTTTGACCAGGTATATTGCCTTGGATCAGTACAGTACTGTATTTATATTTCAGACAATAACCTGTAGATCAATAATGTACAAAGCTCTTGCCTGTTGTTTTCTCTATAACTGATTTGTTATCCACAGTTCACCAGTGCCCCTAACGACTTCATGCAAGTCAAACAAGGTTTGGAGAGCCTCGGGTATGAAATAAATTATGCCAACGTTGACTATTTAGCGAAAATACCCGTGACAATTTCTGAAGATGACGAGAAGCAGTTAACTACGTTGTTCCAAAAATTAGAAGATATTGACGATGTAATGAAAATCCACGTTAACACTCAGTAATGTATTTTTAATATTTATGGTGTTTAATTACAATAAAAAAGAGTTTATGGGGATGTGATATTTTTTACCTTAGTTGTAAGACATTAACTAACTCCAGATAGATGCCAGCCAAGGTAGGTGTGAATTTCTACTGAATGGTGATTTATTTTGAAGCTGTGATTTTTAACCTTTGATCTCTTGTCTCTTATTAATAGCCTAGGGGCTGATTTTGTCTGCTAAGTATTACCTCCTTCACTCTGGGGATGCCATTGTCAAGTATATTTTATAACTGGGTTCTGTAAAATAGTGCAATATTTTACAGTACGTAAGAAGAGAAAACTAACTAAATGCAAGTAAGAGAAAAAGACTCAGGTAGTGTGTTGATTATCCTTGTCCCCAAACTTCAGAAATTTCCAAACCTGAATACTGTTTAATGTGTAAAATCCAATTGTGAGGAAACTGAGTATGAGAGAACACCCTACACTTTTCTCTGCTATGCAACGTCATCTGACTCAAACTGAACCTGTACAAACTCTACCTGGCCAGACCAGTGTTTGTGTGTGTCCTTCCCTCTACAAGGGTAACCTACAAGAGGGTGCTGGGGTGAGATAAACAGTACCACTAATGGTCAAAATCAATTCCTGTGACATCTAGAAATAGAAATCAATAACTTTTTATAAATAGAGTACAGCTTTTATATGAGCAATTATTTCACTTGGTTTCTTTAATTTAAAATTAAATACTTGTGCACAAACTCCTCTTTCTGCTAAATAAAGATGTACAGTAGTCCCATACTTTACTGTACTTAATATTTTATAGATATTCTAACCTCTTATATCCTCAAATTGGAAACTTCCCAATTGCAGTTTGTTTGTGGTCCTAAACTTGCCACATAACTGATACTATATCATCTGTAGTTAATGAGGCCGGTCAGCTCAGTGTGAAGGAAGAAGGGCCAGTAGTAGTAGAAACCCTTAATGTTTAACAAGGTAGATGGTGGTGTAGCATAAGTTTACATAACAGGAATGAAATTGTGTTTATTGGAATACAATTTGAAGTTTGGGTGGAGAGGAAAAATGTTTACAGTGGAATGTGATAGATGCCTGAATGGATAAATACCTCCTCTAATCACCCTGAAAAGATGCTCAGTTGTCAATCTCCAAATTAGAGGTAAGAGGAGGTGTGTGGGAAGTGTTAAGAGGACAAAGTAGAGCTACACACACACACACACACACACACACACTTCTTGATAAACAAATTTCTCCCCTTTAAGAACAATGAATATAAACTGTGTACTGATGTTAAGTTTAATATTATTAGACCCAGGGAACAAACACATACTCCCTCCTGGTCACCTCCCATTACCCTACCCCTCGATGGTCCTGCAAGACTGTCTGATTAACACCATCCATACCTGTCATAACCTGAGTTTTTTTTTACCAGTTACTGATTCTTCTTTCTTGACTATATTATTTCCTTCAAAGTTACCCATAGTGTGTGGAGGTATTACTTTTGGTGTGTGTGTGTGGTCTGAACAAGTGTTGAAATGTGCAGGTGTCACTGACGGCAGAACACTTGTATCTTCCACATCTGTAAACTAACACCTGCTCCCCCTCACACACACACACTTATATTTAAACATAACATACTAACTGTACTGTTTTATTTACTTAATAAGATCAAATCTACTTTTCAATTAGTAGAGTAGACGAAACCCTGATAATCCTCTCTCTCTCTCTCTGTCTCTCTCTCTCTCTCTCTCTGTCTCTCTCTCTCTCTCTCTCTGTCTCTCTCTCTCTGTCTCTCTCTCTCTCTCTGTCTCTCTCTCTCTCTCTGTCTCTCTCTCTCTCTCTCTCTCTCTGTCTCTCTCTCTCTCTCTCTCTCTCTCTGTCTCTCTCTCTCTCTCTCTCTCTCTCTGTCTCTCTCTCTCTCTCTCTCTGTCTCTCTCTGTCTCTCTCTCTCTCTCTCATTGCAATATGCATAACTAACTAGGTTGCAATGTGAGTTCTTCCCTCCTTCCCCACACCCATAATAACGACGAATCTTGCAATAGCCGATTAAACTTGAAGTAGACGTTAACGGTACGATACTGAAACATAAACACTCGTAGCTATGGGTCAAACTCTTCGTCACTGTACTGGTGCTGGGGCCGTATAGCCCCGCCATAACATTAACCATGACAAGAGGAATAAGGTTACAACATCGGGACCTTATCGGCTTACGGGACACCAGACTGTTTACAATATTGTTTGTTTACATAAACTCTCTATATGGAAAGGAAAGTCCGTTATATCGAAGAGACCGTTAGATGTAAAATGATCCCCATCGGATTGACGTCCGTTTTATGGAGGTTTCACTATAAGCTTTTAAAAAAAATCCTGGTTATAAAATCCTTCCCGCGTTTTTTTTTTCTCCTTCCTGTGAGTGACAAAACCTTCCTCTTTCCCTCCACTATATTGTGCGTCGTGTTGCCGCCGTCCTCCCCAGCTGACTCACACAGACACTAGTGACGTAAGGCCTCTATGTGTGGGGGCTCTAGTGTGTGTTTGGCAGCTTTATTGACATGTGTGTGTGTGTGTGTGTACGTGTGTGTGTGTGTGTGTGTACGTGTGTGTGTGTGTGTGTCAGCAATACATTGGTGTGTGTGTGTGTGTGTGTGTGTCATCGTTGTTTGTTTGTTTGTGTGTGTATGTGTCATTGATGTGTGTATGTGTGAGTCATCGTTGTGTGTTTGTGTGTGTGTGGTGTGTGTATGTGTCATTGATGTGTGTATGTGAGTCATCGTTGTGTGTTTGTGTGTGTGTGTGTGTGTATGTGTCATTGATGTGTGTATGTGTGTGTGTGTGTGTGTGTGTCATCGTTGTGTGTTTTGTGTGTGTGTATGTGTCATTGACGTGTGTATGTGTGTGTGTGTGTCATCGTTGTGTGTTTGTGTGTGTGTCATTGTTTGCGTGTGTGTGCGTGTGCATGTGTCATTGTGTGTGTGTGTGTCATCGTTGTGTGTTTGTGTGTGTGTATGTGTCATTGATGTGTGTATGTGTGTGTGTTCTGTGTCTGTGTGTGTGTGTGTGTGTGTGTCATCGTTGTGTGTTTGTGTGTGTGTATGTTCCATTGATGTGTGTGTGTGTGTGTGTGTCATTGGTGTGTGTGTACGTGTGTGTGTATCATTGATGTGTTTAATAATAATAATAATAATTAACGGTTTATTGAAGAGCTTGGCAGCCAGAAGGCTGAAAATATACAGTTACATATTTGGGAATGGGTTACGAATTACAAATAATATACAAGTGTGTGTGTGTGTGTGTGTGTGTACGTATGTGTGTGTGTCATTGATGTGTGTGTGTGTGTGTGTGTACGTGTGTGTATCATTGATGTGTGTGTGTGTGTGTGTGTGTGTGTGTACGTATGTGTGTGTGTCATTGATGTGTGTGTGTGTGTGTGTGTGATGCGGGTGTTGGCAGGAGCACCAGTACCAAAGAGTCAGTCCAACTTCCGAGCCCAATGTGTGTGTGTGTGGGTGTGTGTGTGTGTGTGTGTGTGTGTGTGTACATGTGTGCGGGTCGGTGCACATATATAAGTGTGTGTGTGCGGGTCAGTGTACACGTGTGTGGATTCCGCTTGGCAACATCTCAGTGTTCGATGTACTGTGCCGTCCCACGCTTGTGTTCCTAGCTGTGGTGTGTTCCTAACTATGCTATGTTCCTAGCTGCTGGGCATCCCTTAGCTGTTGAATCTAGTGTTCTCGTCCAGTGGAAAATATTATCGGAGCGTAATCTTCAACAGTTCCGATTACCAAGTGTTGTGTTGTGTTGCGTGTGTTGTGTCGTATTGTGTTGCATTGTGTTGTGTTGCGTTGTGTTGTGTTGTGGCGCTGACTGTGAAATATAATACTATTGTCAGTCTTGACAGAAATCAATCCTAACTGGAAACTGACAACTGTGGTGACTGTAAACTGGTTAACATATCAATAATAAAAGTATTTAAAGTATACAAAAAGTATAAAGGAATTATAAACAAACGTAAGGAAAATAGCTATAACAGAAAATTGTTTTATTACGTGAAAACAGAAACTTGCTTCAAACTTTCATATGTAAAGAATGAAAAAAAAACCCACCTGCGTATGTAAATTAAACCACCACCAATTAAATATAAAACGATCATCATGAACTATTAAATACCTGGTTAAATTAATCATGATAAGGGTTAAATAGGTGTTTAGTACAGTTGTTATTAGTGTGTGTGGTAATTAGTGACATGGGGAATACGTGAGTCTTACTGGTTACCTGTTGAAAGGTAAGTGTCATGTGTACTGTCTTATGGTGCATTTGAAGGGAAGTGTCACATCTATTTTGTTAGGAAAGTGGTGGAGAGGAGTGAAGTGAGAGGGGGTGGAGAGGAGTGGGAGGTGTGGAGGGGGGTGGTGGAGAGAAGTGAATGAGAGGGAGGTTAGGGTCATTAGGTGTGGGTGAGTGGGGACAGACGTAGGTGGATGAGTGGGCAAGTAACTAAAGACAGGGCTGGGTGGGTAGGTGGGCGGAAGGAACTCATTCGCTTATTTAATATAATATTATTCATGTTCATTAATTTTTACCACTTCTCGCTACCACCACCACCACCACCATTACCACCACCACCATCACCACCACCACCACCACCACCATCACCACCACCACCATCATTACTACCACCACACCGTACCACCACCATCACCACCACCCCCACCACCACCACCAACTTATTCTCCACACTACCTGAGGAATTATGGAGTTAAAATTAATATCAACACAGCCATGAACAGGAGAGAGAGAGAGAGAGAGAGAGAGAGAGAGAGAGAGAGAGAGATCTACTCACTAAGATCAAATTAACCTAACCTAAACTAACCTAACCTAACCTCTGACACAACATTTGAAACACAGGTCAGGTTAGTTTAGGTCAAGTTAGGTTAGATTAAGTCATGTCAGGTCAGTTTAGGGTAGGTTAGGTCAAGTTAGGTTAGATTAAGTCAGGTCAGGTCAGTTTAGGGTAGGTTAGGTCAAGTTAGGTTAGATTAAGTTAGGTTAGATTAAGTTAGGTCAAGTTAGGTTAGATTAAGTCAGGTCAGGTCAAGTTATGTCAAGTTAGGACAAGTTAGGTTAAGTCAGGTCAGGTCAAGTTAGGGTAGGTTAGGTCAAGTTAGGTTAGATTAAGTTAGGTCAAGTTAGGTTAGGTTAGGTTAGGTTAGGTTAGGGTAGGTTAGGGTAGGTTAGGTTAGGTTAGGTTAGGTTAGGTTAGGGCAGTTAACACCAGCTTCAATAGGGGATCAAATGGTAAACAGCTCTGGCCCATAAATCTCTACTAATCCCCCAGTAATCGACCATAAATCCTCCCTCTCTCCTAATAATGATGAATGGCTGATACTAATGGCCTATTACTGTTTGGGTAAGGTCATTAGATAGTTGAGTATGTTGGTGTGGGTATGTTGGTGTATGTGGGTATGTTGGTGTGTGTGAGTATGTTGGAGAATGTGGGTATGTTGGTATGTGTGGGTATGTTGGTATGTGTGGGTATGTTGGTGTTTGTGGGTATGTTGGTATGTGTGGGTATGTTGGTATGTGTGGGTATGTTGGTGTTTGTGGGTATGTTGGTGTATGTGGGTATGTTGGTATGTGTAAGTATGTTGGTGTTAGTAAGTATATTAAGTGTGGCTAAGTATATCAAGTATGGCCAAGTGTGTTGATAAAGTGTGTCATAACTTAAGACACTCAGGAAGATAAAAACCGTCTCCCACATCTATACTTACGAGAAAAAAAAATGACTTGGGATAATTTTAAGAATCCAGAGAGTTAATGGTCGTAAGAGGGTTTTGTGTTGTGGTTAAAGGTGGTTTTTGGGGGGTCAATGGTTTTAGCTATGTCTTTTTTAAGGGGTGAAAGTTTTAAGGGGTTAAGGCTTTAAGTGAGAGGAAAGGTTTTTTTTGTTTTAGTGAGAGAGAGAGAGAGAGAGAGAGAGAGAGAGAGAGAGAGAGAGAGAGAGAGAGAGAGAGAGAGAGAGAGAGAGAGAGAGAGAGAAAAGACACTCTCAGAGGTAAACTAACGCCAGGTGATAGAAGCTCTCACTAATCACCTTAATAACTTACCTGGCGACTTCCTCACCTATATTAATAACTCACGTCCCCCCCGCAACCAAAACACTCCATATAACTTTATAACTAATTAAAGGGAATTATATAACTTACAATCTATTATATATTTTTCCTGCTCCCATGAAATTCAGAGGTTAGGTGACCTGTTAAGGGCAGTGTGGATGCAGCATACTGTATTCTAAGCCTTTGTTATGTAAGGTAGCAATATGGCCGCCGGCACTGTAATCGACCTCTTTCACTTCACATTTACAGTTGGGTAGATTGGAACTGCCTTGGGATCGAACCAGAGACTCTTGGAATGGGATTTGAGTGCTGTATTCACTCGCCCGCCACCCACCTCTTTTTTCACTCGTATCCGAATGTATAAAGTTATTCATAAACCTTTTACGCTTATTTTTTTCACTATTAACTTATAATAAACCCCTAAAGTTATACATAATTTAAGCTCGTATTTAATAATATATCCAAAAGGTGTATTTCTTATCATTCATAATTTACTTAGAAAATAACAATAACTCCCAAAATAAAATATATACCTGTAAAATTGCCCGATATTTTTCACTCAACCAAAATAGCGAAAGATCCCAAAATGATATAAATATATTTTTTTTTTTCACTTGTCACTCACTAAAAACAGCTATATCAATCGGTTCATTCTATCACTGGTTGTATGACTGGTAACAACAGAAACGTTCATGACTGCTGGCAAAAACATTGAAAAAAACGTTCACAATACGGCGTCATTATAACTCCAAAAATCCCAAACGTTCGGAAAAAAAGTTGCTGTTATTTCTTCTTCATGTAACCAGAGATTTCTTATAAAATGGCAAACGTCTTCAAACGTTATCCAGTGACTGTATTCTTTGTAAACATCTCGAAACGTTTATCACATACACTGACTCACAACACTCACTCACAAACACTGACTCACAAATACTGACTCTCAATACTCACAAACACTGACTCACAGCACTCACTTACAAACACTGACTCACAAACACCGACTCACAAATACTGACTCACAATACTCACAAACACTGACTCACAACACAATCTCTGACTGGCTGTGGTGTTTACGAGGAGATATTTTGAGAACAGAAGAGGAACAATGTTTTTCCTTAGCTCCTGAGTTTGTGTTCCTGAAAACTCATTCTGGTATGTGAATAAACTAGTGGGTGTGGTAGTGATAGTGGTGGTGGGTGGTAGTGATGATGGTGGTGGATGGTAGTGATGGTGGGGTTGGTGGTGGTGGTGATAGTGGTGGTGATGGTAGTGGTGGTTGATGGTAGTGATGGTGGGGTGATAGTGGTTGATGGTGGTGGTTGGTGATAGTGGTTGGCAGTAGTGGTAGTGGTTGGTGGTGGTAGTAGTGATGACAACTGATAGGAACAAGCACAAAGATTGGACAACACACCCACACACACACACACACACACACACAACACACACACCTAAATATCACAGTGAATATTGTTGTTGTGGCGTGTGTGTGTGTGTGTGTGTGTGTGTACTGACTCCCTCCTCTCCCGTTCACCTTTACTCTCTCTCTCTCTCTCTCTCTCTCTCTCTCTCTCTCTCTCTCTCTCTCCCTCCGATCCGGTCGGAAATACTCTATCAAGGAGCGTGGGTTAGTGAGAGGTGCTATTTAAAACAAGGAGATGACATAAACTTCAACATGTAATCATAAAAGTGTCAGATGGAAGAGTGCATGGGTGTGGTTCGGTATAACAGTACACACACACACACACACACACACACACACACACACACACACACACACACACACACACACACACCGGCTGGCGACAACATGCTTTATTGTCTGTATATTTAGCGCTCCAGTACTACCTCTTGAAGGACAGAGCTGGATTATGTGTTTCTGCTTCCTAAACCTAACAACCTTAACCTCAACCTAACCTTAACCTAACCTAATCTAACCTAACCAAACCAAACCAAACCAAACCAAACCAAACCTAACCTAACCTAACCTAACTCTAACCTAATCTAACCTAATCCCAATTCCAACCTAACAAACCAAATCAAAACCTAACCTAACCTAACCTAGCCTAACCTAACCTAACCTAACCTAACCTAATCTAACGTAACCTAACCACAAGTAAGAGGGAGAAAAATAAGTTAATTGCCTCAGTAATGATCGTAATTATACCCCTCTAATTATATCTTGACTCTGGATAAACAAATTAGAGACGAAGGTGAATAGTTATTTAAGGTCACTGTTAGAGCCTTTTGCCTCTATAGGGGTGGGGGTGAGGGGTAAGGGGTGAGGTGGGGAGGTGGGGGGAGGTGGGGTGGTGAGGTGGGGGGGAGGTGGGGTGGTGAGGTTAACTTGGGACAGGTATAACCAGCCATAGACAGGTATAATTACTAACAAAAATGAAACCATAAACCATACAACCACGAATATTAAAAACACCTGAAACATCAAAATCCCACTTCCGACTCACCTGGTAATCGGCCCCGTCCCCACTACTGACTCACCTGGTAATGGCGCCGTCCCCACTACTGACTCACCTGGTAATCGGCCCCGTCCCCACTACTGACGCACCTGGTAATCGTCCCGTCAGAGAATGAATGACGCTTAGCTCGTAAAAAACTCATCAATCACTAAAAATTCATTAGGTGTCATGTAAAGGTTGAAAACAGTTGCATAAACGACCTGACTCACACGGAGATCAGGGAGAGTATAATCGAATCTCCATGGAATAGTGGCAAACAACTTATAAATGAGTGGTTATGGCTTGTAAACAACATAGTTAGGTCCTGTAAACAACTTATGTACGTCCTGTAAACAACATTTCTACGTCTTGTAAACAACTTATGTACGTCCTGTAAACAACATTTCTACGTCCTGTAAACAACATAGATAGGTCCTGTAAACAACTTATGTACGTCCTGTAAACAACATTTCTACGTCCTGTTGTTGTAAATGATATCTTGTTTTTTCTTTCCATGCTGGGTAAACAACTTTGAGGGTTGTAAACACTGTGTAAACAACTCGTCAATGTCTTATTATGAGGTGCAGAGAAAGAGAGAGAGAGTGTAGGAGCGAATGCCGATGCAAACAACAGAAAACCGTATTCAAAAAGTGGTAACAACAACAGTAAACAAGAACAGCAAACAACGGTACAAAGAGTAAACAACAACAATAACTGACGGTAACAATAGAAAACAACAAAGGTAAACAAATAACTAAACGAAACAATAGAAAACAACAAATAAACAAAAGTAAAACAACAACAGTAAAACCAAGGAACGAGAGGCGGGCGGGGACAAGCTGCTGGGTTAAGCAGGAATGAATGTTACTCTTAGAAAGGCTCCAGGCTCTCCTCACTCCCAGGCTCTCCCTCACTCTCCCAGGCTCTCTCCTCTCCCAGGCTCTCCCTCACTCTCCCAGGCTCTCCCTCACTCTCCTACCTCATCTCCAGTCTCCTCACTCTCCCAGGCTCTCCCTCCTCTCAGGCTCTCCCTCACTCTCTCAGCTCCCTCTCAGGCTCTCCTCACTCTCCCAGGCTCCTCCTCAGCTCTCCGGCTCTCCCTCACTCTCCCAGGGCTCTCCCTCCTCTCCCAGGCTCTCCTCTCCTCTCCCTCCCTCACTCTCCCAGGCTCTCCCTCTCCCCTCTCCCAGGTTCTCCACCTCCTTCTCCCTCCTCCTCCTCCCCAGGCCCTCCTCACTCTCCCAGGCTCTCCCTCCTCTCCCAGGCTCTCCCTCCTCTCCCAGGCTCCTCCCTCTCCCAGGCTCTCCCCTCACTCTCCCAGGCTCTCCCTCCCACTCTCCCAGGCTCTCCTCACTCTCCCAGGCTCTCCCTCACTCCCAGGCTCCTCTCCTCCTCCCCAGGCCCTCCTCCTCCCCTCCTCCCCTCCCTCTCTCCCAGGCTCTCCCTCACTCTCCCAGGCTCTCCCTCACTCTCCCAGGCTCTCCCCTCCCTCTCCCAGGCTCTCCCTCCTGGCTCTCCCTCCTCTCCCCAGGCTCTCCCCACTTCGGCTCCTCCCTCTCTCCCAGGCTCTCCCTCACTCTCCAGGCTCTCTCACTCTCCCAGGCTCTCCCTCACTCTCCCAGGCTCTCCCTCACTCTCCCAGGCTCTCCCTCACTCTCCCCAGGCTCTCCTCACTCTCCCAGGCTCTCCTCCTCTCCCCAGGCTCTCCCCTCACTCCAGGCTCTCCCTCCTCCCACAGGCTCTCCCCTCCCTCTCCCAGGCTCCTCCCTCACTCCCAGGCTCTCCCACCTCCCAGGCCTCTCCCCTCACTCTCCCAGGCTCTCCCCTCACTCTCCCAGGGTCTCACTCCTGGGCTCTCCTCCCAGGCTCTCCCTCCTCTCCCAGGCTCTCCCTCACCTCCCAGGGCTCTCCCTCCTTCTCAGGCTCTCCTCCTCTCAGGGCTCTCCCTCCATCTCATCTCTCTCCAGGTCTCTCTCCCTCACTCTCCCAGGCTCTCCCTCCTCTCGGTTCTCCCTCTCTCCCAGGCTCTCCTCCTCCCAGGCTCCCTCACTTGGCTCTCCTCCTCCTGCTCCCCAGGCTCTCCCTCCTCTCCCAGGCTCTCCCTCCTCTCCCAGGCTCTCCCTCCCTCCCAGGCTCTCCCCTCCTCTCCCAGGCTCCTCACTCTCCCAGGCTCCTCCTCCATCTCCCAGGCTCTCCCTCACTCCCCTAAGGTCTCCCCTCACCTCCCAGGCTCTCCTCACTCTCTCCAGCTCTCCCCTCTCCCTAGGCTCTCCTCTCCCTCTCCCAGGTCTCCTCCCCACTGTCTCTCTCTGCCTAAGCCCCTCACTCTCCCAGGCTCCCCCTCCTCTCCAGGTCCCTCCTCTCCAGGCTCCTCAGTGTCCAGGTCCCTCATCTCAGGCTCTCCCCTCACTCTCCCAAGCTTAGTTGGTTGGGAGTTAGGTTAGTTGATTGCGGTATATTTCTTGCACGGTAAGTGTGTACCCCACTAACTAACAGCTGTCAACATCTTAACTCCATCACAACCTGGTTACCTGTGTCCTGACTTGGCTAAATTACCTTAACGAGGCTTACCTGCAGGTCCCCGCTCACCTATCTTCACTTTTACACATTGCCTTGTCATCCAGTCTCTCTCACATCATCCTATCATCCAGTCTCTATTATCACCCAGTCTCTCTTCTATCTCATCATCCAATCTCTCTCTTATCATCCTAGACCAAAAAAAAAGACGTTAACCTAACTAACTCTACTTCCTAACCTAACCTAACCTAACCTAACCTAACCTAACCTAACCTAATCTAACCTAACCTAACCTAACCTAACCTAACCTAACCTAATCTAACATACAGAATTATCAGGTCACACAACCACCTTTGAGGACCCCAAAACATACTCGATGTTAAGTGTGTCAAGTATTCTATAAAATGTGTTAAGTGTTCTAAAAGGTGTGTCAAGTGTTTACAAAAGTGTGTTAAGTGTTCTAAAAAGTTATGTTAAGTGATCTAAAAATGTGTTAAGTGTTCTAAAAAGGTGTGTCAAGTATTCTATAAAGTGTGTTAAGTGTTCTAAAAGGTGTGTCAAGTGTTCTAAAAGAGTGTGTTAAGTGTTCAAAAGTGTGTTAAGTGTTCTAAAAGTGTGTTAAGTGTTCTAAAAGATTTTGTCTGATATTCTAATAAAGTGTGTTAAGTGTTCTAAAAGGTGTGTCAGTGTTTTAAAAAGTTATGTTAAGTGTTCAAAAAGTGTGTTTAGTGATCTAAAAAGTGTTAAGTGTTCTAAAAGGTGTGTCAAGTATTCTATAAAGTGTGTTAAGTGTTCTAAAAGGTGTGTCACGTGTTCTAAAAGTGTGTTAAGTGTTCAAAAAGTGTGTTAAGTGATCTAAAAGTGTGTTAAGTGTTCTAAAAGTGTGTTAAGTGTTCTAAAAGGTATGTTAAGTGTTCTAAAGTGTGTTAAGTGTTCTAAAAATTGTGTTAAGTGACGTGGTTGGTTCATCTGTCGACATGTTTGTGTAGGAAGTGAAGTAGTGTCAGAGCGATGTTATCATGGGGGGACCGCATCCGAATCTCTCAGGCATAAATGGCGTCATGGTCTAGACTCACTGAGGCTCCTGGGGGGAAATAATACTCGTAACTCCATAATTGGTTGATTCTATGTTAGACTCACAATAATATAAAATAACTTGGACTCCAAATAATATAAAATAACTTAGACTCACGATGATATAAAATAACTTAGACTCAATAATATAAAATTAGACTCACAATATAAAATAACTTAGACTCACGATGATATAAAATAACTTAGACTCACAATGATATAAAATAACTTAGACTCACAATGATATAAAATAACTTAGACTCACAATGATATAAAATAACTTAGACTCACGATATAAAATAACTTAGACTCAAATAATATAAATACTTGACTCAAATAATATAAATAACTGATACGATGATATAAAATAACTTAGACTCACAATGATATAAAATAACTTAGACTCACAATGATATAAAATAACTTAGACTCACAATGATATAAAATAACTTAGACTCACAATGATATAATACTTAGACTCACAATGATATAAAATAACTTAGACTCACAATGATATAAAATAACTTAGACTCTACGTTAACCAGACAAGCTTTATCTACAGAATATTGCCAACATATTATTTACCTTCATATTGTGAGGTGCCAGGTGAATGTATCTAGTTAAGGTAGAGTCTCGGTGTAATACTGGTGCTGTTATTGAAGGGTAATGCTGTATTTTACCTTAATTCAACCATTTAGGACCGGGACAACTCGCCAACTGCACTGGCTAACCATTACCCCGGAACACGATTAACATCCAGGTCCCCAATTACTGCTGGGTAATGAAGTTTACCAATATTACTCAAGTTTACCTTTTGGTAGAAGCAGTGTCATGGTATTAAATTAGTTTACTTGTGGATGGTAAACTTAGGGTATTCTTTTTTATTTGATTTTTTATTTTATATTTTTTTTCTGGGATTAGCCCACCCGGGCACAGGTCACTGACCCACATCGGCGCCTGGGGGCGAAAATGTAATAATAATAATAATAAAATAATAATAATAATAATAATAATAATAATAATAATAATAATAATAATAATAATAATAATAATAATAATAATAATAATAATAATAATAATAATAATAAAAAATAATAATAAAGAAATACAAAATGAAAGAAAGATCAAAAGTGAGAAACAATATATGTATGTTGTGTTGTCAATGGTAAGAGAAACAATTGAAACCCTGCAATTATGTGTAAATGAGGCAGAAAGTCAGATCAGTAACCTGGGACTTGGTCACAATTTTCGTGATGCCATATAGCAGCAGGGTCTACCATTAGGACAAATACATTATGCTTCCAATATCTTCCCAGGCAGTAGTACCTCCCTGTTTGGTAGCTGTCTAATACCTATACTGGTTATATCCACCTGGTCACCAAGGCACCAGTACTGTACTGTAATTACCACATCTGGCCATATGAGTCACCTCAGAACTCATAGATGGCAGGACAGTGTTTAATAATGTGTGTGTGTGTGTGTGTGTGTGTGTGTGTGTGTGTGTGTGTGTGTCGCAGCACTCTATAATTATTTCTGGTCATCAGTTAAGGAAGAAGTTAACACACCGGAGACTTTGTGAGTAACCTAACCTGAAGGTGTTTTAAAGGCCTGGCCACTGAACACCTGAGCTGAGTGGTTTACAGGTAACAGCCGAAGGAGGAAGAGTTTGCTGCCATATGGAGCCTGGCCAGGGTGTACTGTATACATACAGGGCGTAATTATCTCAGTTGTATTCTGCCGGAGTTTAAGACCAACACTGTCTTGACAATAACACTGCTAGACGTTTATAAACAGTATATCACAATAAGGGAATAATTGAGGAAAACAGATCCACTACACCAGCTGCTGGGTGATGGTGGAACAACCCTTGGGTAGACCAACATCCTGCCAAGGTGGTGGAGTAACCCACTAGCTGCTGCATATTAACCACCAGTATATCAACACGCGCCTGCAATACTACACATTAACAGGATATAACTAGTGTGG
>NW_024742338.1:3906942-3932447 GCF_018991925.1 Homarus americanus
AACCCATGAAATTACCTAGGCTGGAAGCCAGGGATCACATGGGTGGGGTGATAGTGTGGGTAGACAGGTGTGGGGTGATGTGGGTGGGGAGACAGGCGTGGGATGGTGGTGGTGTGGGTTGGGAGACAGGTGGGTGATGTGGGTGGGGAGACAGGCGTGGGATGGTGTGGGGTGGGGTTGGGAGACAGGTGTAGGGTGATGTGGGTGGGGAGAAAGGCGTGATGGTGGGTGGTGTGGGTTGAGGAATGTGGGGTGATGTGGGGGGGAGACAGGCGGGATGGTGTGGGTTGAGTCAGGTGTGATGTGTAGAAAGGGGGTATGAGGTGGGTGAATGTGGGCGTGACGGCAGGAGTGAACACCCACGCCCTACTCTAAGAAAATAGCCTGACAACTGGTGACGAGAAGTGAAAGAGAGTTTATTATGAGTGGTAATGAGGATGTCTGTTACACACCTGCTGATGAGTTAACCAGGTGTGTGTGAGAGAGAGAGAGAGAGAGAGAGAGAGAGGGGAGAGAGAGAGAGAGAGAGAGTTCAGTGAAATAACTCAGCAGGGAGGCAGGTAGTTAGACAGGTAAGTAGACAGGTGTTGTGTGTAATTACCTCAGTCTCTCCACCACCACCACTTAACACTCACCTACCACAAGCTGTCGACGAAAACATGACCAATTGAAAGATGGAAAATTAATGTTTCTTTTTTTGGCTTCAAAGTTAATCGGACCTGCGGACGTTAATACTATATAATTATGAAGCTCGTTAACGTGTTGGAGGTAAGGTTAAGTTAGGTTAGGATTAAGTTAGGTTAGGTTAGGTTAAGTTAGGTTAGGATTAAGTTAGGTTAGGTTAGGTCAGATTAGATTAGGTTAGGATTTATTAGGTTAGGTTAGGTCAGATTAGATTAGGTTAGGTTAGGTTAGGATTATGTTAGGTTGTATGTTAGGATTAGTTAGGGTTAGGTTAGGGTCAGATTAGATTGTGTTTGTGTTTAGGTTAGATTATGAGGATAGGTCAGATTAGATTAGGTTAGGTTAGGATTATGTTAGGTTAGGTCAGATTAGATTAGGTTAGGCTAGGTTAGTTTTGAACAGCTGTAAATCATTCAACAATCTTACTAAAAAACAAAAAACAAAAAAAAATTTTCTCGAGTAAAATAAACACGAGAGATTCTGTAAGCTTCTCTGTAATACGTGAAGTTCTGTACCCAGCTCCTGTATTTTCTTGACCTTCTCTACCGATACAGCAGCTTACATTAAGATAATTTTTGTAACTTTTCATCATCATCTCAAACGAAACTTCACAACTTCACAGAAATCATCCTATCTGCACGTCAGGGTAGGAAAAGTTGCTGTGTTTGCTCTTGCCTGTCTGTGTCTGTCTGTATGTCTGTCTGTGTCTGTCTGTTTGTCTGTCTGTCTGCATGTCTGTCTGTGTCTGTCTGTCTGTATGTCTGTCTGTGTCTGTCTGTTCGTCTGTAGTCTGTTCGTGTTCGTTCGTTTGTCTGTCTGTCTGCATGTCTGTCTGTGTCGTTCGTCTGTTCGCTTGTGTCTGTCTGTATGTCTGTCTGTGCTGTCTGTTTGTCTGTCTGTCTGGTATGTCTGTTCGTGTCTGTCTGTCTGTATGTCGTTCGTGTCTGTCTGTATGTCTGTCTGTGCCTGTCTGTTCTGTATGTCTGCCTGTGTCTGTCTGTCTGTCTGTCTGTTGTCTCTGTGTCTGTCTGTTTGTCTGGATGTCTGTCTGTCTTCATTTTGTTCATACATCTATTAGAAGTGGGCCTATTAGAAGTGGGCTTATTAGAAGTGGGGCCTATTAGAGTGTAACCTATTAGAAGTGGGGCCTATAGAAGTGGGTATTAGAAGTGGGGCTTTTAGAACATAGAAGTGGGTATTAGAAGTGGGGGCCTATAGAAGTGGGGGCCTAGAAGTGGGGGGCCTATTAGAAGTGGGGCCATTAGAAGTAAATCTATTAGGGGGGCATTTATTAGAAGTGGGGCCTATTAGAAGTGGGGCCTATTAGAAGTGGGGCCTATTAGAAGTAGGGCCTATTAGAAGTAGGGCCTATTAGAACTGAGACTATTATGAGTGGCGTCTATTAGTACCTGAGGTCTATTAGACTGGGCGTTATTGGGCCCATTAGGAGCTAATGACGTATAGCGAACAGCAGTGACGTAGGCGGACAGTAATGACGTATAGGTATGACGTATAGCGAACAGTAGTGACGTATAGAGGAGGTAGGACGTAACGGAGGACAGTATGACGTAATAGCCAGTAGTGACGTATAACGGACAGTAGTGACGATAACGGACAGTAATGACGAGCGGACAGTAGTGACGTATAACGGACAGTAGTGACGTATAACGGACAGTAATGACGTATAGCGGACAGTAATGACGTATAGCGGATAGTAGTACGTATAACGGACAGTAGTGACGTATAACGGACGTAGTGACGTATAGCGGACAGTAATGACGTATAGCGGACAGTAGTGACGTATAACGGACAGTAGTGACGTATAGACGTAGTGACGTATAACGGACAGTAATGACGTATAACGGACAGTAGTGACGTATAACGGACAGTAATGACGTATAGCGGACAATGATAGCGGACAGAATGACGTATAGCAGACAGTAGTGACGTATAGAGACACGTTAAGAGACAGAGAGATAAGAGTCGAAGTTCTCTCTGGGTCTCTCTCAACCAAGCAGGGTCACGGCTTCATCAGTCTTACCTGAGAGATTACTGGGAACTCCCGGCCACTCACCTTCTCCCCCCTAGTGTGGCTCTATATCCTCCCGTGTGGCTCTATATCCTCCCAGTGTAGCTCTATATCCTCCCAGTGTGGCTCTATATCCTCCCAGTGTGGCTCTATATCCTCCCAGTGTGGCTCTATATCCTCCCAGTGTGCTCTATATCTCCCAGTGTGGCTCTATATCCTCCCAGTGTGGCTCTATATCCTCCCAGTGTGGCTCTATATCCTCCCAGTGTGGCTCTATATCTCCTATGGCCTCTATATCCTCCCAGTGTGGCTTCATCTCCCAGTGTGGCTCTATATCCTCCCAGTGTGGCTCTATATCTCAGTGTGGCTCATATCCCCAGTGTGGCTCATATCCTCCCAGGTGGCTCATATCCTCCCCAGTGTGGCTCTATATCCTCCCCAGTGGCTCTATCCTCCCAGTGTGGCCTTCTCCCAGTGTGCTTATCCTCCCAGTGTGCTATATCCTCCCAGTGTGGCCTATATCCTCCCAGTGGCTCTCTATATCCTCAGTGGTTATATCTCCCAGTGTGGCTCTATATCCTCCCAGTGTGGCTCTATATCCTCCCCAGTGTGGCTCTCATCTCCCCAGTGTGGCTCTACATCCTCCCAGTGTGGCTCTATATCTCCCAGTGGCTCATATCCTCCCCAGTGTGGCCTCTATATCCTCCCCAGTGTGGCTCTCTATATCCTCCCAGTGGCTCTATATCCCCCCAGTGTCATCCTCCCAGTGTGGCTCTATATCCTCCCACTCAATCTCCCAGTGTGGCTCTATATCCACCCCAGTGTGGCTCTATATCCTCCCAGTGTGGCTCTATATCCACCCAGTGTGGCTCTTCCTTATATCCTCCCAGTGTGGCTCTATATCCTCCCAGTGTGGCTATATCCGTGGTTCTATATCCTCCCAGTGTGGCTCTATATCCTCCTCCGTGGTTATATCTCCCCAGTGTGGCTCTATATCCTCCCCAGTGTGGCTCTATATCCTCCCAGTGTGGCTCATCCTCCCCAGTGTGGCTCATATCTCCCAGTGTGGCTCTATATCCTCCCAGTGTGGCTCCATATCTCCCAGTGTGGCTCTATATCCTCCCAGTGTAGCCTCTATCCTCCCAGTGTGGCTCCCATCCTCCCCAGTGTGCCTCTATATCCTCCCAGTGTGGCTATTCCTCCAGTGTGGCTATATCCTCCCAGGGGCTCTATATCCTCCCCAGTGGCTCTATCTCAGTGTTCTCCCGATATCCTCCCAGTGTGGCTCTATATCCTCCCAGTGGCTCTATATCCCCCAGTGTGGCTCTACATCTTCCGTGTGGCTCATATCCTCCCAGTGTGGCTCTCTATATCCTCCAGTGTGGCTCTATCCTCCCAGTGTGGCTCTATATTCTCCCATGTGGCTCTATATCCTCCCAGTGTCTCTATCCTCCCAGTGTGGCTCTTCCTCCTGTTTGCCTTCCTCCCAGTGTGGCTCTTATCTCCGTGTGGCCTATATCCCCAGTGTAGCTCACACCTCCAAGACTACCTGTACTTACCTGGTAACTTGGGCAAGAGGCTGCTGTCAGATCTGTGGGGAGAAACGGTGATAGTAGTAGTAGT
This sequence comes from Homarus americanus, assembly GCF_018991925.1. NCBI lineage: Eukaryota > Metazoa > Arthropoda > Malacostraca > Decapoda > Nephropidae > Homarus > Homarus americanus. The sequence goes on from NW_024742338.1 coordinate 3,911,279, forward strand.
AGTAGTAGTAGTAGTAGTAGTAGTAGTAGTAGTAGTAGTAGTAGTAGTAGTAGTAGTAAAAGTTATGAACACCAATTACATTTTAAAACTAAATAACCAATAATTCCTATTTACTTTAACACACAGTAAATTCACATAGGCATAAACGTACATACATACATACATACATACATACATACATACATACATACATATAAAAATACCTCATATAACCTGAAATTAATTAGAACCATCACAAAATAATTATTCTTATTAATAGTCACGTATCACAATAGCCGCCATCTTTGTTTACATTGTGGAAGGCGACTATTGGGGTCATCACTTCGGGAGCATTAAACCTTCCTGAATCCGGATGTTGAGTTGTGTAGAATCCGGCTTCCACGAACGCTAGATTGATGTGTTATTGTCGATAGGTGTTATTATTGTTTGTTTTTGTAATTGTTGTTATTGGTATTATTATTGTCGTTGTTGTTATTATTGTTATTGTGGATGTTATTGTTAGTGTTGTTATTGTTTTTGCACATCATCATCATCATCAATTTCACGTCCCTTCGTCACAGGGGAGAGGGGTGAGGGAGGTGAGGGGGTGGGGGAGGCGTTATACCTGCCCAATTAGTCACCTGAGTCGTCTTGAAATTGGTCTCTCAGGTAGAAGCAAGATTCATTGTTGTGTTCCTCGTCTCTATGCTAATACGACCTGTTGAATGGCGGCCACACACCCTAACACACACTTTAACACACTCTTAACACACTCTCTTAACACACTCTCTAACACACTCTCTTAACACACTCTCTTAACAAAGTCTTCACACACTCTAACACACTCTCTTAACACACTTCTCTAACACACTCTCTACACACTTAACACACTCTCTAACACACACTCTTAACACACTCTAACACACTCTTTAACACACTCTTAACACACTCTAACACACACTTTAACACACCTCTTAACACACTCTAACACACTTCTCTAACACACTCTCAACACACACTCTAACACACACTTTAACACTCTCTTAACACACTCTCTTAACACAGTCTCTTAACACACTCTCTCTACTCTCTAACACACTCTCTTAACACACTTCTACTACTTCTAACACACACTCTAACACACTCTCTTAACACACTTTAACACACTTAACACACTCTCTAACACACACTCTTAACACACACTCTTAACACACTCTCTTAACACACACTCTTAACACACTCTCTTAACACACTCTCTTAACACACTCTCTTAACACATTTTAACACACTGTCTTAACACAATTCCTTAGGTAAGTTAGTACGTTAGGTTAGGTTAGGTCAGGCACACACCCTAACACACTCCCCAAACACACTCCCTGACACACTTCTTTAACACATTCTCACGCCACACACTCTTAGGTAAGGTAAGGTTAGCAAAGAGCCTTGGTTAATCTCAGCCTCTTGCTCACGGCTCACAGCTACAGGTGATGACAGCCTGCTCATAGATCACCTGATGACAGCACACCTTTGACTTACCTGTGATTGTTATGTAAATTGTTCTAGTCAGTTTATAGGTAAAGGTAGTGTGAATAACTGTCGCTTGTACAGGTGAATGAGTTTGTGTTTTATGATTATATAAATAGTATTTGATATGTACAGTGGGTGGTGTGATGTCTGTCTGTATGTCTGTCTGTATGTCTGTCTGTATGTCTTTCTGTTATGTCTGTCTGTCTGTCTGTGTGCCTGTCTATTTTTCTACCTATCGTGTTGTATGTTTACCTATATCTACCTTTGTATGTATGTATGTATGTATGTATGTATGTATGTATGTATGTATGTATGTATGTATGTATGTATGTATGTATGTATGTATGTATGTAAGTATGTATGTATGTATGTATGTATGTATGTATGTGTTTCTCTCTCTCTCTCTTTCTATTTACAACTGATTCTTTCTGTTTCTCTTCCTTATTCTCTTTATTTCTCTATTTTTTTTTGCATTTCTTTCTCTCCTTTTCTTTCGTTCCCTCTCTTTCATTATCTACGTCCAATCTATAGTTTGCAATTTTTTTCTGTTATTATTATTTTTCTCTCTCTCTCTCTCTCTCTCTCTCTCTCTTTCTTCCTTTGTCCCTTTGTCTATTTCCTTCTTTGGTTAATCTCTCACTGTTTCACCTCTCCCCAATTCTCGTTTTTTGTCTGTCTGGCTATTTACATCTTTGTTTCTCTCTCTTTCACTCTCTCTCTCTCTCTCTCAGACACACACACACACACACACACACACACACACACACACACACACACACACACACACACACACACACACATGTTTTGTTACACTCTTCCCCCCTCTCTTTCTCTCTCTCTTTTATTTTCTCTTTTCTACGCACATCCTATCACCCTCAGCCAGTTACCTCTCTCCTCTCTCTCTCTCTCTCTCTCTCAGAGGTAACACAGACAAATGCACCTCATCCACTGTTCCTGTCCCCTCCTATCTATCACTTCTCCCTCTCACTCTCCCTCCTCTCCCTCTTTCACCCTCTCCCACTTTACATCCTAATTCATCCTTCCTTCCTCCATCCATTCATCCTCCGTCAGCCATTTCTTCCTCTAGCCTCTCTTATCTATCCTTCCACCTTTCCCTCCATCCATCATATTCTAACCCTTCCTCCTCCTACCCATCCTTCATTTCCATGCCACAGACTGGATGGAGAGGAAGGAGGGAGGGCGAGGGAGGGAGGGAGGGAGGGAGGGCTGAGCTGCGCTGTGTGGTGGTGGTGGTGATGGTGTGGAGAGGAGGGACCACCACCACCATCACAGTCTCTCCCACAGTTCAGTGGTTGCAGTGAGCGCTTATCGTCACGTCGCGTCTCGTGTGGTGCGTCTTTTCTCTCTCTCTCTTAGTGCGGGTCTATAGCTCTCATTTCGTGCGTCGCGGGTGCGTTCTTGTGTACGTCGCTTAGATGTGTGTGTGTGTATGTAGTTGTAAATGTACTGGAAGCATGTGTGTGTGTGTGTGTGTGTGTGTGTGTGTGTGTGTGTGTGTATATACTTTTAACACACACTAATGAACGCTTTTGTGAGAAGATGAACAAAACAACGAATAACAAGAACAAAAATAGAAAAAATAACTAATAACAAAAGATTAATTAAAGAAAATATAAAAAATAAGTGATTTTAGAATCTACCAATATTCCCTGGAGAAAAAAAAGAAAAAAAAGGAAAAAAAAAATACTGAAAAAAAACAGAAAAACACTGATTTGATGTTTTATTGTGAAGAAGTGTTTTTATTACCCGATTTATAAGACTCACTTGTTTGTTTACATTTTAATATCCAACGAGACTTCATTTTGTTATGGTCGAGTCTCAGTGTAGTTTTGACGCCATTTTGTACTTTATATATATATTTCTTTTTACGTGAGTTAGTTAATATTAGTCTTATAAATCCGATTAAGGGAGAAATCTGACGTAGAAATCTGCGAGAATTTATCATTGTGTCGTAACTTTTCCCACCTAGTAAGATACTTTCTCTCGTCTCTAAGAGGGGGGGGGGCAGTACAACTTAATGTAAGATGCTTTAAGAATCTTACTTAACGTCTTAACTTACGAGTAAATGCAACCTAAAATCCCCAGTTAAGTGAAAAGAAAAATCTAACGTAAAAATCAATTAAAAATCCATCTATGTCTCGTAAGTTAAAAACAGACACCATCTTAAATCCGGGAGAATCCATCTTGAGTTTTAGTACATAAGACGGATTTTACACACGCGAACGATGAGAGGAACGGTGGTGGACTGTTGTTGTGAAGGCGAGGAAGAGAGTTGTTTTTGAAGACCCGACCCTCTGTTCGATGGGTGAGTTAGATAACGTGTGATTTGCTTTGTGTGTTATTGATCCGAGAAAAGGTTGAATCTTTCTTTAGGTTAGTTTGTGGAGTAACCTAAGTTGTGAGTTGACAGACAGACACACACACACACAGACAGATAGACACACACACAGACAGACAGACAGACACACACACACACACACACACACACACAGGCAGACATAAATATACCCATATCGAATCACACCATTATGTAAAGTCTTCTGACACACACACACACACACACACACACACACACACACGTCACAAGAATTGCCATGAAAATCCTGTCACAATTAATTAAAGACTAAAATATTATGATTGACAGTCGTGATGCGTCAGACGTCCTGGCCCTCCCCACTGCCACCTCCCCCACCTGGCCACCTCCCCCACACCCCTCCGCCACCTCCCCCACCTGGCCACCCCCCCCGGCCACCTCCCACCTGGCCACCCCCTCCTGGCCACCTCCCCACCTGGCCACCCCCCCCCCAGCCACCTCTCCTCCTGGCCACCCCTGCCACCTGCTCCTGACCCCAGCCACCTCCTTCTGGCCAAATGGACTTTCCGACGAGGCACTGTATATGGTCCTGTCATGGGAGTGCCAGTGTGGGCAGGCAAGATTTAGCCTGGCGGACGTCATCAACAATCAAATTGGGCGATGGTGAGGAACAAGGAGGCTGATGTGTGTGTGTGTGTGTGTGTGACGTACAGCTCACACACACACACACACACACACACACACGACTCTTCTTTCTGCTGATTGTATGTATTGGCGATGGTGGCTGTGTCATAAAAGTGTCCATTCTGTCTGCCTGTTTATTTATCTGTCTATCTGTCTGTCTGTCTCTCTGTCTGTCTTTGTCTGTCTCTCTGTATCCGCTCCACCGTCGCTCCCTCCCCAAAAGATACTAACGAAACAAAAACCAACAAAAAAACAATAATAAAAAAAAAATATAAAGGAGTAAAAAAAACCCACCACCCCAAAAAACAGAGCGAGTAGAGGGGTTGGCAGTGCTTCACCACTAGCGAGTCTTACCACTAGCAGTCTTCACCACTAGGAGTACTTCACCACTAGCAAGTACTTCACCACTGGCAGTACTTACCACTAGCAGTGCTTCACCACTAGCAGGACTTCTACACTGCGTCTGCAGTGCTTCACCACTAGCGAGTACTTCACCACTAGCGAGTACTTCACCACGACCGGAATGATGTAGAGAACAGGTCGTGATGTATCGTTTATTAGATTGGAGGAGGAGGAGGCATTTGGAGTCGAGGTATGTTGGAAGGCCTACAACCTCCTCTCCTTTTCTGGAGGGAGGAAGATAGAGAGAGAGGTGGGAGGGGATGGGTGAGAGGAGAGACACAGGAAGGAAGAGGAGAAGATGGGGGGTGAAGGGAGAGGAGAGAGAAGAAAGGAGAGAGGAGAGATATGTAATGTATACTATATAAAACACGTGTACCAGCATCATACAACTGACTACCTAACACACACACACACACACCACACACACACACACTCACACACACACACACACACACACACACACACACACACACACACACACACACACACACACACACACACACACACACACACACACACACCACACACACACACACACACACACTCACACACACACACACACACACACACACACACACACACACACACACACACACACACACACACACACACACACACACACACACACACACCACACACTCACACCTCACACACACACACACACACACACACACACACACACACACACACACACACCTCTAGCCCCATTATCATCCACCACCCAACAATAACAACTTAACCACAGGCGACCTTCAGTGGTGCTGTCTTTTGTTGCATCATAATTACAAAGGAGGTTGAGAATCTGAGCCCTGACTACCAATTGAGACATGGAGTTGCTTTAGAGCAGCAGCAGCCGGGGGTAGTGGGGCGGGCAGGGGGAGGGGTAAGATAGGTGATTGTAAACACGTTCTATGCTGGGTGTGGTAATGGTGGTGTGGGTGGTGTGTGGTGGGTGGGTAATGGTGGTTTGTGATTGGTGGTGGTGGTGGTGGTGGTGGTGTGGTGGTGGTGGTGGTAATGGTGTGGTGGTGGTGGTGGTGGTGGTGGTGGTGGTGGTGGTGGTGGTGGTGGTGGTGGTGTGGTGGTGGTGGTGGTGGTGGTGGTGGTGGTGGTGGTGGTGGTGGTGGTGTGGGTGGTGGTGGTGGTGGGTGAGGTGGTGGTGGGTGGTGGGTGGTGGTGGTGGTGGTGTGGGTGGTGGTGGTGGTTGTAATGGTGGTGGTGGTGGTGGTGGTGGTGGTGGTGTGGTGGTGGTGGTGGTGGTGGTGGTGGTGTGGTGGTAATGGTGGGTGGTGGTGGTGGTGGTGGTGGTGGTGGTGGTGGTGGTGGTGGTGGTGGTGGTGGTAGTGGGGTGGTGGTGGTGGTGGTGGTGGTGGTGGTGGTGGTGTGGTGGTGGTGGTGGTGGTGGTGGTGGTGGTGGTGGTGGTGGTGATAGTAGTTGAGATTGGTGGTAGTTGGTTATTGTGGTGGTGGTGGGGAATGTGGTGGTGGTGGTGGTGGTGGTGGTGGTGGTGGTGGCGGTGGGGTGGTGGTGGTGGTGGTGGTGGTGGTGTGGTGGTGGTGATGGTGGTGGTGGTAATGGTGGTGGTGGTGGTGGTGGTGTGGTGGTAATGGTGGTGGTGGTGGTGGTGGTGGTGGTGTGGTGGTGGGGTGGTGGTGGTAATGGTGGTGAGGTGGTGGTGGTGGTGGTGGGGTGGTGGTTGGTGGTGGTTGGTGGTGGTGGTAATGGTGGTGGTGGTGGTGGCGGTGGTGGTGGTGGTGGTGGCGGTGGTGGTGGTGGTGGTGGTGGTGGTGGTGGTGGCGGTGGTGTGGGTTTATCTTCCAAGTAGGTGATTGGTCTGGTTCTTCTGCTTGTTCTTCTTGTTCTTGTTCTTCTTCCTGCTTATTCTTATTTCTTCTTCCTTTTTTCTTGTTCTTCCTATGCTTCGTCTTCTTCCTTGTCTTCCTATTCTGATGTTGTTCTTGTTCTTCCTATTCTTCTTCTTCCTTCTCTTCTTGCTCTGTTCTTGTTCTTCTTCCTTCTGTTCTGTTCTTGTTTCTTCGTCTTCCTCCTTCTATTCTGTTCTGTTCTTGTTCTTCTTTTCCTTCTTCTCTTCTACTTCTTGTTTTTCTTTCATAATTCTTCTTTTTCCGTCGATTCTCCCTATCCTTCCACCATTCTCCTTCCTTCCTTCCACCCTTCCATTCCTTCCGCCCTTCCTTCCTCCCCTTAACATAATTTAGCTTCTATTGACAACTTCTCTAAGCCAACGATCAAAAATGGCTTCACACAGGGGAAAGTTTTTGAAGTCAATAATTGCCTTCATCAGTATTTCTTTCATTTCATTAAGTGATTTTATAAATGGAGTGGGGGTGAGGTGGGAGTGGGGGTGGGGGAGTGGGAGTGGGATGAGGATGAGGTGAGAGTGAGGAGTCATTATTTGGGTCATTACAGGTATTTTAGGATTCATTAATTAGTTCTTGACAGGTAAATTTTTAGGAAATTTTTGGAGTTGTATGATTCTATTTTGTAAGTAAATATTGGGACTATTAATTAAAAGTAACTTTTTAAATAAGTTTATTGTTTTGTAATTAAATGTTCTGCTTTTATAATTACTATATATTTTTTAAGTAATTTTAGTGAGTTATTAATATAAATTTATAAGAAAATTTTAAGTTAATATATGATAATCAAAAGGTAAATTTCCAGATATTAAATATCGAATCACAGGTAAATTTTGGCAGCAGGTGAGTAATCAGCTTACACCAGGTAAACTTGGGTAGTAATTAAACCTAAACGTAAACGTCTTATAACCTTTACCATGAAATATACACACACACACACACACACACACACACACACACACACACACACACACACACACACACACACACACACACACACACACACACACACACACACACACACACACACAACACACACAGTAATTAAACACTGTCAACAACATCCCATTCAAGGTGGCTGAGATGTCATTAGCTCTGTCAACACAAACATCAAGGTTCTGTCAACACAAGGGACTTTGTCAACACAAACATCAAGGGACTCTGTCAACACAAACATCAATGGACTCTGTCAACACAAACATCAAGGACTCTGTCAACACAAACATCAAGGGACTCTGCCTGTACAAACATCAAGGGACTCTGTCAACACAAACATCAATGGACTCTGTAAACACAAACATCAAGGGACTCTGTCAACACAAACATCAAGGGACTCTGTCAACACAAACATCAAGGGACTCTGTCCACACAAACATCAAGGGACTCTGTCAACACAAACATCAAGGACTCTGTCAACACAAACATCAAGGGGACTCTGTAACACAAACATCAAGGGTCTCTGTCAACACAAACATCAAGGGACTCTGTCAACACAAACATCAAGGGACTCTGTAAACACAAACATCAAGGGACTCTGTAAACCAAATAACAAGGGTCTCTGTCCACAAACATCAGGGTCTCTGTCCCACAAACATCAAGGGACTCTGTCAACACAAACATCAAGGTTCTGTAACCCCACAAACATCAAGGGTCTCTCTGCACACAACATCAAGGGTCTCTGTAAACACAAACATCAAGGGACTCTGTAAACACAAACATCAAGAGTCTGTAAACACAAAATAACAAGGGTCTCTGTAACCCACAAACATCAAGGGTCTCTGTAAACACAAACATCAAGGGGTCTCTGTCAACACAAACATCAAGGGACTCTGTCCACAAACATCAAGGGACTCTGTAAGCACAAATAACAAGGGTCTCTGTAAACACAAACATCAAGGGTCTCTGTTCACACAAACATCAAGGTCTCTGTCCTTACAAACATCAAGGGTTCTGTCAACACAAACATCAAGGGAGTCTGTAGCACTTAACAAAGTTTTATCAAGGGTCTCTGTCAACACAAACATCAAGGGGTCTCTCTGTAACACAAACATCAAGGGACTCTGTCCACAAACATCAAGGATCTTCAGCACAAACATCAAGGGTCTCTGTAAACACAAACATCAGGTGCTCTGTCACTTTAAACATCAAGGGTCTCTGTCAACACAAACATCAAGGGTCTGTCCTTTAAACATCAAGGGTCTCTGTAAACACAAACATCAAGGGACTCTGTAGCACAAACATCAAGGGTCTCTGTCAACACAAACATCAGGGTCTCTGTCAACACAAACATCAAGAATGCTCTGTAAACACAAACATCAAGGGTCTCTGTAAACACAAACATCAAGGGTCTCTGCTGGCACAAATAACAAGGGACTCTGTAAACACAAACATCAATGGACTCTGTAAACACAAACATCAAGGGACTCTGTCAACACAAATAACAAGGACTCTGTAAACACAAACATCAAGGGTCTCTGTAAACACAAACATCAGGGACTCTGTAAGCACAAATAACAAGGGACTCTGTAAGCACAAGCTAATTGGACTCTGTAAACACAAACATCAAGGGACTCTGTCAACACAAATAACAGGGTCTCTGTAAGCACAAGCGTCACTCCTACCATTTACCTAAACAAAGAATGCTTCTGTACCTACACCCTACGTTCCAAGTCAAAACTTCCGTACTAGCAAATGAAGCCACTCTTCCTTAATTACACTTCCTTAAGGCTTCTTCAAGGCTTCCTTCATTACACTACAGGCACTCAGAGACAGTAAGGGTTAGCTCTGAGTGTCTCGTGGTGGTATACAAACAAGTAAGCGTGTATATTGTGGGTTGAGGTGATGCTACGTGTTGCTCGAGAGATGGGTCCTGCAGGAGAAATGTCCCCCCCCCCCTCTCTCTCTCTCTCTCTCTCTATCTCTCTCTCTCTCTGTATTCACCAGCATACATATACAAACACACTCACACATTAAACTCATATACAAATACTTCCTGTTTTCTTCTTCAAACACACACACACACACACACACACACACACACACACACCCACATCAAAAAATATTCCCCTGGTTTTCAATGATTCGCCCTAAACACGAATCGATCACATTTAAGTCCTGATAGGTGGAGGAGTGGTTACAAGATTGAGATCCTCAACCCACGGGTCCATGGTTTCCGATTATAGTGACTGAGAGGGGGCAGGTGGTGGTGAAGGGCGGTGTTTGGCTGTTTTTTTGGAGAGGACAAACATTCACCACCTGTATTATATCACTCTTACCACCATCACCACCACCACAACAACTACCACCATACCACCATCACCACAACTACCACTACCACCACCACCACAACTACCACTATCACCACCACCACCACCACAACTACCACTATCCCACCACCACTACTACCTATCCACCACCACCACCACAACTACCACTATCACCACCACCACAACTACCACTATCCACCACCACCACCACCACAACTACCTATCCACCACCACCACAACTACCACTATCACCCACCACCACCACCACAACTACCCATCCACCACCACCACCCACAACTATCACCACACCACCACAACTACCACTATCACCACCACAACTACCATATCCACCACCCACCACATACTATCACCACCACCACCCACCTACCACTATCCACCACCACAACTACCACTACCACCACCACTACCACCACCACCTACACTATCACCACCACCACAACTACCACTATCCCACCACCACCACCACCATCTCAGAACTTCCCTTCACCACCTTAGCCAGGATATTGGAGCCGAGAATCACCTGTCGCGGTTTGCAGGTGGTCATACCGTAAGTGAAGTGGTGGTGAAGAGTAATAGTGTTAGTAGTGGTGAAATGTGGTGGTGATGGTAGTAGTTAGTGGTGAAGGTGTGGTGGTGAAGAATTAGTGGTGGTGGTGAAAGTATGTGGTGGTGTGAATGGTGAGTGAAGGTGTGGTGGTGAAGGTAGTGTGGTGGAGATAGTGGTGGTGAGGTGAAGATAGTGGTGGTGGTGAGTTAGTGGTGTGAAGTTAGTGGTGAGGTGAGAGGTAGTTGTGGTGAAGTTAGTGGTGGTGGTGAAGTTAGTGGTGGTGAAGTTAGTGGTGGTGAAGGTGGTGGTGGTGAAGGTAGTGGTGGTGAAGTTAGTGGTGGTGGGAAGTTAGTGGTGGTGAAGTTAGTGGTGGTGAAGGTAGTGGTAGTGAAGGTAATTTTAGTAAAGGTAGTGGTGTCTATTATAACACACACACACACACACACGTAAAAACATTATCCCGTATATAAAAATTTCTCTCGCTCCAGCTTTGAACTCTGCCACCGGATGATGGACGGTGTGTGACCTGACCCTCCCTCCCTCTCCTCTCTCTCTCCCACTCCCACTCTCCCTCCCCTCACCCCTCCTCCTCCCACCACCCTCCCCTCCCTCACCCGCCTCCCTCACCCACCCCTCCTCCCACTCCACCCACCCTCCCTCCACTCTCCCTCCCTCCCACTCTCCCTCCCTCTCCCCTCTCTCCCTCCCTCCCTCCTCCCCACTCACCCCTCTCCCTCCCTCCCCACCCTCCCCCACCCCCACCCCACCTACCTCCCTCCCACCCACCCCCTCCCTCCCTCCCCAATCTCCTCCCACTCACCCACCCTCCCTCTCTAAAAAATAATTCCACCCTCAGTTGATGAAATTCTTGACTTTAAATTAGCCATAACTTTTTATATAAATAACCTTTAGTTATTACATGAAAGACGACAATGAATTGACTGCTATATTTTTTAATATATTAATATATTTAATATAAATTATGTATCTATATTTATGGTAGTTTATATGTTTGTCTGTTTTTTTATTCTGATTTTTTATATTGTTAATTTTTTTCTATATATTTTTGGGTAGGGTGAGTTGGAATGGGTGGGAGTGAGGGTAGGGAGTGGGGTGGGAGTAGAGTGGGAGTAGATTGAGGAGTAAGGAGTAGAGAGGGAGCCAGGGTGTGGGGAGTGGGGTGGGGAGTAGAGATGAGAGTAGGGTGGGGTAGGAGGTTGGGATGGGAGTGGGGTGGGGTGGGAGAGGATGAGATGAGGTTGGGAGTGGGGTGGGGTGGGGGTGGGGTTGGGAGTGGGGAGAAGGGTAGGGGTGGGAGTGGGATGGGGAGTAGGTTGGGAGTGGGGTTGGAGTGGGGATGGGATGTAGGGATGGGGTGGGGTGGGGTGAGATTGGGGATGGGGTAGGATGGATGGGGTGGGGTGCAGGGTGGGGTTGGGGATGGGGTTGGGTTGGGGGGTGGGGTTGAGTTGAGGTTGGGGATTGGGATTGGTTGGGATTGGGGTTGGGGTTGGGGTTAGGTTGGGTTGGGGTTGGGGTTGGGGTGGGATGGGGTTGGGATGGGGTTGGGGGTTGGGTTGGGGTTGGGATGGGTTGGGGTTGGGGTTGGGGTTGGGGTTGGGGTTGGGTTGGGGTTGGGGTTGGGGTTAGGTTGGGGTTGGGATGGGGTTGGGGTTGGGGTTGGGGTTGGGGTTGGGTTGGGGATGGGGTTGGGGTGGGGATGGGATGGGGTTGGGGTTGGGGAGGGTTGGGGTTGGGGTTGGGGTGGGGTTGGGGTTGGGTTGGGGTTGGGTGGGTTGGGGTTGGGATTGGGGTTGGGGTTGGGGATGGGCGGGTTGGGATTGGGGTTGGGGATGGGGGGGGGTGGGTGGGGTGAGGGTGGGGTGGGGTGGGAGTGTTGGGTGGGGTGGGTGGGGTGGGGTGGGAGTTGGGGTAGGGTGGGGTGGGGTGGGGTAGGGTAGGGTAGGGTAGGGTGGGTAGGGTTGGGTTAGAAGATTAGAGGTAGATGGGTGGGTTATAAATAGGCCTGTGAATTAAATTGGCTCTATGTTGTGGAGTGCTTGTTTGGGGAGATGTGTACACACACACAGAGGGATTAATGTTATACACTCTTATATATATATATATATATATATATATATATATATATATATATATATATATATATATATATATATATATATATATGTATACCTCACATATTATTCTCAATAAAAAAAAAAGCATTGCTGACATAAAATATAAAAGTCACAATTTACACCAATAGGTCAATGAACTATGAACTGGGGGGTGCGGTGTGGGACACGTAGACATGCACAGGCACACGAACACGCACACACACACAAAAAAGCTAAACTGGACAGAAACACAACCAGTCTTGAAATAACTACAAAAATATCAAGTTAATTACAAAATCATTAGAAAAACACACAAAACACCCAGTAAAACAGCACATGAAACGTGACTATTTGCTGAGAAATAATATCGGAAATGTGTGGTTGTGTTTTTTTTGGGGTGTTTTTTTTTTTTTTGTTTTGTTTTTCGACATTTTCTCTTGGACACAAAGGAGAAAAAAATAGTTGACATTCGATATAAGCCGAGAATGTTTTCTCTCTCTGTGGGGTGATTTGGAGTTCTGCTGCCTGTCTGTCTGTCTGTCTGTCTGTCTGTTTCTGCTCTATCGGTATCTCTCTCTCATTTCTCTTTTTTCTGGTATTATTATTATTTGTTTCTATGTCTAGCACCTCCTCTCTCTCTCTCTCTCTCTCTCTCTCTCTCTCTCTCTCTCTCTCTCTTTTATTATATCTGTCTGTTTTTTGTATGTACGTGCTTTTTACCTCTGTCTTCTGTTGTATCTCATCCTATGCATCTCTGTCTGTATCTTTATATATATCTAGCTGGTTATGTCTTCTTTCCCTAGTTCTGTCTATAGTCTGTCTTTTGCTTCTGCTTATCTGTCTCTCTGTGTCCGTGTATGTCTGTCTCTGCATGTGTGTCTCTATGTCCGTATTTCTGTCAGGTTCTGTCTGTGTGTCTGTCTATCTGTCTAAAGTCTATTTCCTGTTATGATGTAAACCTTCAAGGTGTGTGTGTGTGTGTGTGTGTGTGTGTGTGTGTGTGTGTGTGTGTGTGTGTGTGTGTGTGTGTGTGTGTGTGTGTGTCTGGCCAATCCACTCCTTCAAAGCGTTATTACCTCAAGACATCACCTAAATACCTGTGTGACCTCCACCACCTTAGTTTCCTAACACCTGGATTAGTTGGGGATTTGTACCTAATGGGATATTCTCAGGATGATCTTAGTCCGCCATTTGGGGAGTGGGATCTCCATTAGTGATAACAGGTCAGGGTCGTTATAAACGGGTCAATTCATGTACAAAGGTAGTTTAGTGAGATGAGGGTTTAAGGATTATCTACCGATGTTTAATTGATGTAGCAGTAACACACCTTCTCTCACTCTCTCTCACTTTCTCTCTCCTCTTCTCACTTACACACACACTTACACTACTATGGCACTTCTTGCTACTACTACTACTACAGTTGTAACACAAGGCCTATTAACAACATCATCATCATCAACAACCATTGCCACCACCACCACCACCACCACCACCACCACCACCACCACCACCACCACCACCCACCACCACCACCACCACCACCACCACCACAACATACCACCACTGTCTTCTTGTCTTCATTACTGTACTTATAAGCATCCAAATATTTTCCAATATGTTTAATTCTCACTAGAGAAGCGTCAACATGATGGACGGCTGATAAAAATATAATTATCTTTAGTAATTTTAATATTTCCCCCGCACGACGAGCGGCTAGTTTTATTGTTGCACCTTAGAGTCTATCTTTGTATACGGTTCATTGTGGGATACACTGATTTATATAGTTACACATGTTATATACGTACATAACAGTTTATAGTACACATGACAACAGCACCTCCTCTACCCTACTGAGACAGGTGATGGGCTAACAGGTGAGGGGGCGACGGGTGATGGGGCGACAGGTGAGGAGCGACGGGTGAAGGCGACTGGTGAGGAGGCGACAGGTGAGGGGCGACAGGTGAGGGCGACAGGTGAGGGCGACAGGTGATGGGCTGAGGGTGAGGGGCGACAGGTGAGGGTGCAACAGGTGAGGGAGGCGGACAGGTGATGGGCTGACAGGTGAGGCGACAGGTGAGGAGGCGACAGTTGAGGGGCGACGGGTGATGGGCTGACTGGTGGGGGGCTGACGGGTGATGGGCTGACGTTGAGGGGGCCGAGAGGTGAGGTCACCAGGTGAGAGGCTAACTGGTGAAAGTATCCTAATCAAAAGAGTAATATGACGAATGTGGCGGGCGTACTATGTGAGGCATCCTGAGGAGTTGAAGGAGAAGATTAAGCTGCTGCTAGGGGAGAGAGAGGTTAGTGGCTGATCCATCTTCCGAGTTGAAGTAATTATGGTGATGGTAACTTTGTTAACCTCAGGGGTGATGTATGCACTGTTCTCGTAATGAATCTCTATGCTGTACCACCCTAGCCAAACCTAACCTAGCCTAACCTAGCCGACTACCTAACCCCTGCCTGGACCTAACCTAGCCTAGCTTGGCCTAACCTTGCTTGCTTTCAACGTAACCTGTTTCCAGGTCACTAGTAACGCTAGAGTTAATAATATTCTGACGTTGAGGATATTCGGGGAGGGAGGGAGGGAGGAAGGGAGGGGAGTAAGATTTCACCCTCCGTGTATATAAATTAACTTCTTCTGCTGAAAAGTTTGACCTCAGATTACAATTATCTGTCTCCTCTCCTTCTTCTTATTTCCTTCTTTCTCTCTCTCTCTCTTTCTTCTTGTTCTTCTTGTTCTTTTTCTCTCTTTCTTGTCTCTCTCTCTCTCTCTCTTCTTCTTCTTCTTAGGTTAGGATGGGATAGAATAGATTAAGTTAAGTCAGGTTAAGTTAGATTACGTTAAGTTAAATTAGGTTAAGTTAGATTAGGTTAAGCTCACCAGTGTAGCATTTAATGAAGGAAATGACCCACATGTTAAGTGTCTCTACGGAAAATATTACTAAACTTTTGGACAATTTTATATTTGAAGAGAATATAAACTTATGTAACTCTTGAAGGAGAATTGAATTACCTTATTGTGTCTTACTCGGGAAAGTTAAATAGGGTTCAGAGGCTTGTATAGGTTAGGTTGGGTTATCATAAAAGATGGAGGAGGGAGGTTAAGGGTTTTTTGGGGTGGTTGAGGGGTGTTAGGTTATCTTAAGCGTAAGGGGTGAGGTTAAGGGGAGGATAAGGGGTTTTGTAGTTTTTATAAGGGGTGTTTAGTGCTTAAGGTTCTGTTATCTTAATGGAGAGTTAAGGGGGTTGGTAAGGGGTTTTGTAGTTATATAAGGGTGTTTAGTGCTTTTGAGGTTCTGTTATCTTAAGGGAGAGTTAAGGGGATGGTAAGGGTTTTGTTAGTTATATAAGGGGTGTTTAGTGCTTTTAGGGTTCTGTTATCTTAAGGGAGGATTAGGGGATGGTAGGGTTTTGTAGTTATCTTAATTGGTTGTTAGAGCTTGATAAGGGATTTTGTTATCTTGAAGCTATTTTAGGATTAGATGAGGTTTTATTTGAAGGTTGAATAGTGGTCGATAAGTCAGGTCTCTGGGACGTGTTCTCGAGTCTCGTACTAACAAGTTCTCTAGATTCTAACCTAATCCAACCTAACTAACCTAACTAACCTAACCTAACCTAACCTATAAAAGTTCTCTCTATTCTCACTACAGAAGGACCATTATGACCACTCACTACAGAAGGACCATTATGACCCTCACTACACAGGACCATTATGACCACTCACTACAGAAGGACCATTAGACCACTCACTACACAAGGATCATTATGACCACTCTCACTACACACAAGGACCATTATGACCACTCACTACAGAAGGACCATTATGGCCACTCACTACAAAGGACCATTATGACCACTCACTACCAAGGACCATTATGACCACTACACAAGGATCATTATGACCACTCACTACACAAGGACTATTATGACCACTCACTACAGAAGGACTATTATGACCATACTACACAAGGACCATTATGCCACTCACTACACAAGGACTATTATGACCACTCACTACACAAGACCATTATGACCACTCACTACACAAGGACCGTATGACCACTCATACACAAGGATATTATGACCACTCACTGCAGACATTATGACCACTGCTACACAAGGATTGTTCCTCACTACACAAGGACCATTATGACCACTCACACAGAATTCCCCAGCCACACTCCCTCCACCAACATGCTATAATCTGAAGCTAATCACCTGTGAGTCTTTGTACCTGGTAGGGCCATGGCCACCCGACCCAACCATCCCGCACATCACTACATCACTGATCACCATTAACATAACCTGCATTTGGGAGAAGTTGAGGCGAAGATGTAGGAGGCAGGTGTAGGAGGAAGGTGTAGGGTAGGTGTAGGGTAGGTGTAGAGGTGAGTGTAGGGAGGCAGGTGTGGGAGGTAGGTGTAGGGAGGTAGGTGTGGAGGTGGGTGTAGGAGGCAGGTGTAGGAGGTGGGTGTAGGAGGTAGGTGTGGGAGGTGGGTGTAGGAGGTAGGTGTAGGGATAGGTGTAGGAGGCAGGTGTAGGAGGTAGGTGTAGGAGGTGTGGGTGTAGGGGTAGGTGTAGGAGGTAGGTGTAGGGTGTTGGTGTAGGGGTGGGTGTGGGTAGGTGTAGGAGGTGGGTGGTGGGTGTGGGGAGGTGGGTGTGGGTGGGTGTGGGGGTAGGTGTAGGAGGTAGGTGTAGGAGGCAGGTGTGAGGTAGGTGTAGGAGGCAGGTGTAGGAGGTAGGTGTAGGAGGCGGTGTAGGGGTAGGTGTAGGAGGCAGGTGTGGGGTAGGTGTAGGGAGGCAGGTGTGGGAGGTAGGTGTAGGAGGCATGGGTGTAGGAGGTAGGTGTGGGAGGCAGGTGTGGGAGGTAGGTGTGAGAGCAGGTGTAGGAGGTGGTGGGTGTGGAGGCAGGTGTAGGAGGTAGGTGTAGGAGGTGGGGTGTGGAGGTAGGTGTTGGGGAGGTAGGTGTGGGAGGCAGGTGTGGAGGTAGGTGTGAGGAGGCAGGTGTAGGAGGTAGGTGTAGGAGGTGGGTGTGGAGGCAGGTGTTAGGAGGTAGGTGTAGGAGGTGGTGTAGGAGGTAGGTGTAGGAGGCAGGTGGAGGTGGGTGTTAGGGTAGGTGTAGGAGGTGGGTGTAGGAGGTAGGTGTGGAGGCGGGTGTGGGAGGTAGGTGTAGGAGGCAGGTGTAGGAGGTGGGTGTAGGAGGCAGGTGTGGGAGGTGTAGGAGGCAGGTGTAGGAGGTGGGTGTAGGAGGCAGGTGTAGGAGGTGGTGTGTGGGAGGCAGGTGTAGGAGGTGGGTGTAGGAGGCAGGTGTGGGTAGGTGTAGGAGGCAGGTGTAGGGAGGGTGGGTGTAGGGTAGGTGTAGGAGGCAGGTGTGGAGGCGGGTGTAGGAGGTAGGTGTAGGAGGTAGGTGTGGGGTGGGGTTGGGAGGTAGGTGTAGGAGGCAGGTGTAGGAGGTAGGTGTGGGTGGTGTAGGGAGGCAGGTGTGGGAGGCGGGTGGAGGTAGGTGTGGAGGCAGGTGTAGGAGGCAGGTGTAGGAGGCATCAATGTATGGAGGTAAAGTCAACAAGGGAGGCTGAGGGAGGAGGGGTGAGGGAGGGGGTGAGGGAGGGGTGAGGAGGGGTGAGGGAGGGGTGAGGGAGGGTGGGGAGATGAGGGCATAACTCACAACAAGACAGGAGAAACTTAACCACGGTGGACCTGAAGCTCGTTATAGGAGGAGGAGGAGGAAGAGGAGAAGAGAGAGAGGAAGACAAGGGAGGAAGAGAGGATGAGGAGGAGCAAGAGGAAGAAGGAGGAAAAGAGGAAGAAGAGATGGATTTACACGAGGGGGAGGGAAGGAGGGGGATGGATCGGGGGTCTGGTTAGGATTAATGAGGTCCGGCTTGGGGAAGGGATTAGGGGAAGGGTGAGGGATGAGAGGACGAGGGCTTGGGAGGACGAGGGATGGCTGGGGAGGGAGATTAGGTTAGGTTAGGTTGGGAAGGGGAAACTTTTAGGTGGGTAGTGGCTTGATGTCTTAATGAGGGGTGGGGGTGAGGGTGGGGGTAGTGGGGGTGAGGGTGGTGGGGGTGGGGTGGGGGGCAGGAATAAACAAAAACAACTCATATCCTTTCCTCTCCCTCCCTCCCTCCCCCAAACTTCTCAGGCTGTCCTGTGTGCCAGTTAAAGAGTATTTCCTGGTGGGGATGAACACACACACACACACACACACATACACACACACACACACACACACACACACACACTCTTTTCTCTACCACACTCTCTCACTACCACACTACAGTAACATTAAGTGTTTTGTTACCGTGTTGTCAATATAACCCGAGAGCATTTTTTAAGACATACAGGTGTCATTTGTTCACCTTCACTAATAAGTAATTAAGGAGACGCTTGGGCTTCATTACCTTCAGTAGTTTAAATCATCACTATTATATGAGTTGACCTTCGTCTTTCTATCTATTATTTATTTACAATTATCCTTATTACATTTTTTATCAAGTTTTCTTTTACTTGTTTTGTTTATGTATTTTTGTATTATTATTATAGTTAAGTCTCTTCTTCTTCTTTCGTATTCTATCTATCTATCTGTCCCCTCTCTCTCTCTATCATCCATCCATCTATCCATCTATGTATCTATCTATCTATCTGTCCCCTCTCTATCCATCCATCCATCCATCCATCCATCTATCCATCTATGTATCTATCTATCTATCTGTCCCCCCCTCTCATCCATCCATCCATCCATCTATCCATCTATGTATCTATCTATCTATCTGTCCCCCTCTCTCTATCCATCCATCCATCTATGTATCTATCTATCTATCATAATCCCCTCTCTCTATCATCCATCATATGTATCTATCTATATATCTATCTATCTATCTGTCCCCCTCTCTCTATCCATCATCCGTCTATCCATCTATGTATCTATCTATCTGTCCCCTCTCTCTATCCATCCATCCACCCATCTATCCATCTATGTATCTATCTATCTATGCATCTGTCCCCTCTCTCTATCCATCTATCCATCTATGTATCTATCTATCTATCTATCTGTCCCCCTCTCTCTATCCATCCATCCATCCATCTATCCATCTATGTATCTATCTATCTATCTGTCCCCCTCTCTCTATCCATCCATCCATCCATCTATCCATCTATGTATCTATCATATATCTATCTGTCCTCTCTCTATCCATCCATCCATCCATCTATCCATCATGTTTCTATCTATCTATCTCACTCGCTCGTCCCAAAGTTAATTCACACCGAATGACTCCATTAACGACCGAACAAGGTCATTGGAGCACTAATTGACTACATCAAAAACCCAATAGAAACAATTAAGTGTATTTGTCAAATTTATTCATTGTTGTCCACATGAGTAAAGAGATGAGGGATTAAGTGGTTTAGGTTAGGTTAGGTTGGGCTGGATTAGGTTAGGTTAGGTGAGGCTGGGTAAGGTGAGGTTAGGTTTAGGTTAGGTTAGGTTAGGTGAGGCTGGGTTAGGTTAGGTTTAGGTTAGGTTAGGTGAGGGCTGGGTAGGTGAGGTTAGGTTTGGGTTAGGTTAGGTTGGGTGAGGCTGGGTTAGGTTAGGTTTTGGGTTGGGTTGGGTGAGGCTGGGTAAGGTGAGGTTGGAGTTTAGGTTAGGTTGGGTTAGGTGGGGCTGGGTAAGGTGAGGTTAGGTTTAGGTTGGGGTTGGGTTAGGTTAGGTTAGGTTAGGTTTAATAATGGGTAACTTCTATACGCCGATTAGCGCTTCTGAGACCTGAGAAGTTTAAGAGATAATCAGGTAAAGTATTGTACAGAAAAGTAATTTGTTATTGCTCTCTCTTTTTTTTTTTTTTTTTTTTTTTTTTTCTGTTTGCGTCTATTTATTATTATTCTTTTTTTGTCTCTGTTTTTTTTTCTCTTAATTCATCTTGTTCTCTCTGTCTCCCCCTCCTCCCAATTCTCTCTCCCTCCCCCTCTTCCTGTTCTCTCTCTTTAATCTCCCTCCTTCTTCACCTTCACCCCCTGTCACCCCACCTCTGATCACCCTCCACCCACCTCTGATCACCCTACACCCACTTCTGTCACCCTCCACCCCACCTCTGATCACCTCTACCAATTTCTGATCACCCTCACACCCACCTCTGATCACCCTCACACCCACCTCTGATCACCCTCACACCCACCTCTGATCACCCTCACACCCAATTCTGATCACCTCACACCCACCTCTGATCGCCTCACCCACCTCTGATCACCCTCCACCCCTCTGATCACCCTCACACCCACCTCTGATCACCCTCACCCACTTTGATCACCTACACCTACCTCGATCACCCTCACCCCACCTCTGATCACCCTCACACCCTTTTGATCACCTCCACCCACCTCTACAGTCACCCTAGCAATACGTAACTGA
>NW_024742338.1:3932547-3975047 GCF_018991925.1 Homarus americanus
ACATGTAAACACCCACTCTTCCCTCTCTCAAACACCACCTTTCCTCTCTCACACCTGTAAACACCCACTATTCCCTCTCTCACACCTGTAAACACCCACTCTTCCCTCTCTCACACATGTAAACAAGACTGGACCTATTTCACATATCTCCCTCACCCGGAAATAATAACAGCGTCCAGATTAAAAGCAAAACAAAGGGATAAATTGTGAAATGGAAATACACACAAATAAAACTACATTAAACAATTACAACTCAAAAAAAAAAAACCTTAGAAATTTGTTTAAAAGAGACATTGTACAAAAAAAAAAAATACTATTGAAAAGTGATATGTTACGAATCCTATTGTTGGGGTCAGAATCGCCAACACCATCAACAGAGGAGGTGAAAAGCCTTTGAACTCTCTGGGAAAACAAATGACAATCGACCCATACTGAAACCACCACAACAACAACATATATTACTGATTTGTATAATAAGCAACAGTAATTATTTTAACCATAGCGAATATAAGGGACTAATTGATCGTGGGAACAGGTAAGATTAAGGTAGAAGAGTCAGAAGAAGGTAGAAATTAGGATGAATAGATGTAATTCACCTGTAAAATGATTTGAATAATGAGTCTTGTTCACCAATCGTCTCACCTGAGTAGAATACCTTGATTGATTGAGTGAATAATTGATAATCTATTGTCTTATTCATTTTATCTTTAAGGGATCTATATAACGTACCAAAGAACATACATAAATAACACTGCAATCACCGTCAATCACAATAAACTCCTTCAATTTCTATCATCCAGTTTTCCACCATCCACTCAATCTGTCCAGGATCTTCCATCAGTATTACTCTACCTCTATCGTTCATGATAAAGTAACTTTTTGCTTTCAATCAACTCTCAACCCGTGTACAGTTTGCCAGAGTTCATGAATACGTAAAGTGGGATCTATACAGGTTAGGTTAGGTTAGGTTAGGTTAGGTTAGGTTAGGTTAGATTAGGTTAGGATAGGTTAGGTTAGGTTAGGTTAGGTTAGGTTAGGTTAGGTTAGGTTAGGTTAGGTTAGGTTAGGTTAGGTAAGGGTTAAAATACTTTCATCCAGTCATACACTCATACACCTGATGATCATACACAAACAAGACTTATACCTCCCTCATACACAACATGCAAGTGAAGTTTTCCCTCGCTACTATCATACACGGCGCATATTCATACACGGAACATGATCATACACGGAACATGATCATACACGGAACATGATCATACACGGAACATGATCATACACGGAACATGATCATACACGGAACATGATCATACACGGAACATGATCATACACGGAACGACGTAACACTTTCCCTTCAGGAGCGTTCAATCTCTCTGCCGCCCACTTGCTGCTGCCGTGGATCATGCAAAAGCAACGATCCTCGCTGTTCATTCATACAACCACATGCAATTTGCTTCTGGCCTCTCCACCATCACCACCACCACCACCACCACCACCACCACACCACCACCACCACCACCACCACCACCACCACCACCACACCACCACACCACCACCACCACCACAATCACCTCCACCACCACCACTGACCACCACCACCACACACCACCACTACTACCACCACACCACCCACCCACCACCATCACCACCACCACCACCACCACCACACACCACCACCAGCCACCACCACCACCACCACCACCACCACCACCACCACCACCACCATCATCACCACCACCACCACCACCACCACCACCACCACCACCACCACCACCACCACCACCACCACCACCACCACCATTGCCACCACCACTCACCACCACCACCACCACCACCACCACCACCACACCACCACAATCACCCCTCCTCCACACCACCACAATCACCACCACCACCACCACAATCACGGCCACCACCACCACCACCACCACCACCACCACCCACCACCACCACCACCACCACCACCACCTCCACCACCACCACCACCACCACCACCACCACCACAATCACCACCACAATCACCACCACCATCACCACCACCACCACCACCTCCACCACCACCACCTCCACCACCACCACCACCACCTCCACCACCACCACCACCACCACAATCACCTTCTCCACCACCACCACCACCACCACCACCACCACCACCACCACCACCACCACAATCACCACCACCACCACAATCACCACCACCACAATCACCTCCACCACCACCACCACCACCACCGACATCCAAAACATACTGGAGATTATCACAGTCTCTTCAATTTTCTCTTTCCTTACAGAGGCATCCATCCAATCCCTTATGAGAGAGAGAGAGAGAGAGAGAGAGAGAGAGAGAGAGAGAGAGAGAGAGAGAGAGAGAGAGAGAGAGAGAGAGAGAGAGAGAGAGAGAGAGAGAGAGAGAGAGAGAGAGAGAGCGGAACTACAACTACTGTAAATAATAATAATAATAATAATAATAATAATAATAATAATAATAATAATAATAATAATAATATATATGTAGAAAACAATAATAATAATAATAATAATATATATATATGTAAAAATAATAATAATAATATAATAAAAAATAATAATAATAATAAAAATAATAATGATAATAATAATAATAATATATGTAATATAATAATAATAATAATAATAATAATAATAATAAAAATAATATGTATATATGTAATAATAAGCAATAATAATAATAAACAATAATACTTACCTCACCTGTGTGTGTTGCCAGGGAAGGTAATATTGGCCTCAAGTAAGTAATATCTGGTCTTCATCAGGCTGCTATTTCTTAAGTCATCTTTATAAGTCTTATATATATGAGGTGTGTGTGTGTGTGTGTGTGTGTGTGTGTGTGTGTGTGTGTGTGTGTGTGTGTGTGTGTGTGTGTGTGTGTGTGTGTGTGTGTGTGTGTGGCAATGTGTGTGTGTGTGTGTGTGTGTGTTTCCTATCTCTCTCTATATCCTTTTCTCTCTCCCTCTCTCTCTCGATATCTTCTCTCTCCCTCTTTCTCTTTAACTCTCATCCCCTCTCCCTTTCTTCTTATTCATCGTCTTCTGTTGCTTCTTCCCTCTCCCTTCCTCTCAATCGTTTCTTAACTTCTCTCTCTCTCTCTCACTGAAGCAGAGGAGGGGTAACCCTGACCTAGAGTGTCGAGAGAGAGAGAGAAGAAGAGAAGAAAGAAGAAGAGAGAGAGAAGAGAGAGAGAGAGAATCAACTAGTAACCATACCCTTACTTACAATCTCGTTCAGAAGGGTTTGTTAAGTAGTGATGAGTGTATGTAGTGTGACGCCTCGTTGTTGTGTTCAGAAGGGGGGACGGGGGCGGGGACCTCTCTGGGGGGAGCAGGGGGACCTCTGGGGAGCAGGGGGGTTGGGGGGACCTCTCTGGGGGGGAGCAGGGGGTTGGGGAGGACCTCTCTCTGGGGGGAGCAGGGGGGTTGGGCGAACCTCTCTGGGGGCAGGGGGTTGGGAGGACCCCACTCTCTCTGGGGGAGCAGGGGGGTTGGGGGACCTCTCTCTGGGGGAGCAGGGGGTTGAGGGGGGACATACTCTCTCTCTGGGGGAGCAGGGGTTGGGGGGACCTCTCTCTGGGGAGCAGGGGTTGGGGGGACCTCTCTGGGGGGAGCAGGGGGGTTGGGGGACGGACCTCTCTGGGGGGGCAGGGGGTTGGGGGACCTCTCTCTGGGGGGAGCAGGGGGTTGGGGGGACCTCTCTCTGGGGGAGCAGGGGGTTGGGGGGAGCAGGGGGTTGGAACTCTGGGGGAGCAGGGGGTTGGGGGACCTCTCTCTGGGGGAGCAGGGGTTGGGGACCTCTCTCTGGGAAGCAGGGGGTTGGGGGAGCAGGGGGGTTGGGGGGACCTCTCTGGGGGAGCAGGGGGTTGGGGGACCTCTCTCTGGGGGAGCGGGGGGTTGAGGTGGACCTCTCTCTGGGGAGAGGAGGGGGTTGGGGACCTCTCTGGGGAGCAGGGGGGTTGGGGGAGCAGGGGTTGGGGGACCTCTCTGGGGGAGCAGGGGGTTGGGGGACCTCTCTCTGGGGGGAGCAGGGGGTTGGGGGACGTCTCTCTGGGGAGCAGGGGTTGGGGGACCTCTCTGGGGAGGCAGGGGTTGGGGGACCTCTCTCTGGGGAGCAGGGGGTTGGGGGACCTCTCTCTGGAGCAGCAGGGGTTAAGGGGACCTCTCTCTGGGGAGAGCAGGGGGTTGGGGGACCTCTCTGGGGGAGCAGGGAGGGGTTGGGGGAGCAGGGGGGTTGGAGGACCTCTCTCTGGGGAGCAGGAGGGGTTGGGGGGACCTCTCTCTGGGGAGCAGGGGGGTTAAGGGGACCTCTCTGGGGAGGAAACAGAGGGGTTGGAGGACCTCTCTCTGGGGGAGCAGGGGGTTAGGGGGGAGCAGGGGTTGGGGGACCTCTCTCTGGGGAGCAGGGGGTTGAGGGGACCTCTCTCTGGGGAGCAGGGGGTTGGGGGGGACCTCTCTCTGGGGGGAGCAAGGGGGGGGACTTAATTGTAGTTCCATTGGTATGCTTCAATGATAGTTAACTAGTGTATATCTTTTTCTCTTTCTGTCTCTGTCTCTCTTACACATCAATTCCTTCTTTCTCTCTCACACTATTTATCTCTCTCTCTCTCCTTTTTCTCTCTGTCTCACATTTTTCTCTCTCTCTGACTCCAAAAAATAATCTATGACGTGTTCTTTTTAGGTCGTGACGTCACAAATATATCTTATCATTCCCTCCTGTGACGTCATCTGTTAGTCACCGCCCTCGCACCTATGACGTCATATGTAAATAAATGAACGTGTTTCACACCAGATTTCAGTAACACTTTACATGTAAGGTCGTAAGGTCAGAGGTCACAGGTCAACGAGACAGGTGGCTTTAATGGTCACCCTTTATGACGATCTTGGGTTAGGTTACTAAAAATAACATGTTTTTGTAGATATTTGAGAAAAAACAGATTTATTTGACCTCTTCACCTCATTGGAGAAGGATTTATTGACCTTTTGACGTCAAAGGTGAAGGTTAGGTTAGGTTAGATTACATGAATTTAGATTAGGTTAGTTTAAGTTAGGTTAGGTTATATTAGGTTAAGTTAAATTAGGTTACATTAGGTTAGGTTAAGTTAGGTTAAGTTAGATTAAGAAAGAAAGAAAGAAAGAAAATAAATACAAGGGAATGAGACTCACGTATTGGGAAGATAATCAAGAGAGGAGAATAAATTTGACGAGTAAAATAACGAAAAATTGGAGGAGGAGAGAGATGAAGAGGTGGAGGAGGCAAGGGAAGGAGAATTAGGAGAGGGAAGAAGAACAAGGGATGGTGATGATGAGAGGGGAGGGAAGAGGTGATGATAAGAATAATAATGAGAATAATGAAGATGATAAGAATGATAAGCAGAATAATGAGGTTATTGTTATTAGAGAGAGAGAGAGAGAGAGAGAGAGAGAGAGAGAGAGAGAGAGAGAGAGAGAGAGAGAGAGAGAGAGAGAGAGAGAGAGAGAGAGAGAGAGAGAGAGAGAGAGAGAGAATAACAATAATAGGCAAACTTATTAATTAGTTAATTCCTAACTTAATTTAACTTAACTTAATTCCTAATTCCCCATCTCACTTCCAATCTAATTCAATTCCCAATTCCCAATCTCTAAAAATAATTACTTCTCCTAGTTATTTTCATTTGTTTGAGCTTCATTCTCACTTCCCAACAGGTACTCTTTCATAAAGATGGCTGCCATTTTCACTTGGTATTGGTACTCCGGATGAGGGTGGAGGTGAGGTGTTGGAGGGTGAGGTGTTGGAGGGTGAGGTGTTGAGGTGAGGGTGTTGGAGGGGTGAGGTGTTGAGGGTGAGGTGTTGGAGGGGTGAGGTGTTGGAGGGTGAGGGTGTTGGAGGGTGAGGTGTTGGAGGGTGAGGTGTTGGAGGGTGAGGTGTTGGAGGGTGAGGTGTTGGAGGGTGAGGTGTTGGAGGGTGAGGAGTTGGAGGGTGAGGTGTTGGAGGGTGAGGTGTTGGAGGGTGAGGTGTTGGAGGGTGAGGTGTTGGAGGGTGAGGTGACACTCGAAGACAACCAGTACTCGAGGGTTGTGGTGGCTATTGATCCGGTAATGGTACTTCCCACGTCTCAAGATCAGCTCAAGATTATACAAAGTGTACAGGTAATGTCTTGACTGACTGACTGACTGACTGACTGACTGACTGACGGAGCTTTAATTAACAACAAGTGACATACAACTAATCAAAACTATTAAGTATTCCTCTATTTATAATCTTCCAAATGACAAATTTCAGAATCTATTATAATTTAGATTTATTCTGAAAGTAATTTAGAATAATCTTAGTTATCAGAGAAAAATTATAGTCTCAAATATATATTTATATAATTCTAATATCCTATAAAATTAATTATTGTTTAAAATAATTAAAAATAAACCCAGAATTTAGAATAATTTCATTAATCAAAATTTATTGAAGGATATAGTTTAGTTTAGATAATTACTATAATTTAGAATTACCTAAGAATGAATAATTTTACCAGAATTTAGTATAATCTAGTTAATAATCTGTCTGTCTGTCTGTCTGTCTGTCTGTCTGTCTGTCTTTATTGTCTGTCTATCTGTCTATCTGTCTTTCTTTTCTTCTTCACTATCTGTTTCTGTCTCTGTCTGTCTGTCTGTCTGTCTGTCTGTCTCTCCTATATTCTACACTTATCTTCGTGTCGTTATATAACACCAGTACCACCTGCAGGAGCTACTGACGGAGGCCTCACAGGCGGTGTACGTGGCAACAGATCAGAGGGCGTTCTTTGGCCACCTGACCATATTACTCCCACACACCTGGGACCCAAGCCTAGCCCACGGCGACGCTCCCAGGGGGTGAGTGTGGGGGAGGGAGGAGAGGGGGGTGGGGGGAGTGTGAGGGAGGAAGGTAGGAAGGAGGGAGAGGAGAGGAGAATGTGTGTGGGAGGGAGGGGAAGGGGGGTGAGTGTGTGGGAGGGAGGAAGGAAGAAGGGAGAGAAGTACGTGTGTGTGTGTGTGTGTGTGTGTGTGTGTGGGCACCCACATATGTTTATCAAGAGTTTAAAATCAACAATACTCATTACAATTTTCACAACAATTAAAACTTTCACCTTAGCTTTTGAATCACTCTGTATCATAAAGAGAAAGCAAAGAGAAAAAAAAGCCTCAGCATTACACCATAACTTTCACCTTAGCTTTCACTGCTTCAAATTAAATCAAATCCTCAATACAGCTTTTAAAAACTTTCCCTACCATAACTTTTTAATTTCCTTTCTATGGCAGAGTGTCGTGGGGGGGTGCGGAGGTGAGGGTGGTGCAGGAGGGGGGAGACACCCTAGCCCCTCCTCACGCCGTCCAGGTAGGGGGGTGTGGGGTGCCAGGTGCCAGGATAGAGGTGCCACTACATTACCTCACCAACACTGCCACTCAGGAGATGTACGGCCCCCCAGGTGAGAGAGAGAGAGAGAGAGAGAGAGAGAGAGAGGGAGAGAGAGAGAGAGAGAGAGAGAGAGAGAGAGAGAGAGAGAGAGAGAGAGAGAGAGAGAGTAAATCTATCTTCCCTACACCCGTTGACTGTGTACCACCTCTCTCTCTCTTTCTCACTTCCACGCATCAGAGACGGCAGGGACTGTGACCCCAACGCCACAGGTGAGCTTGGAGGTGACCCCGAGTGCAGGTATAAGGTGGATGACATCTTCAGCGACTACTCTATGATGTACTTAACTCACGTAGATCAGGTGAGTTAATTACTATTGTCCCTTAAAATTGAAGTAATTTGCATTGTCTTCCACCCCTAAATGAGCTAATTAGTATTGCTCCTTAAAAAGTGAGGTAATGATTTTATTTGAGTGATGTTCATAATTAATTATTGGATAAGATGTTAATTAATTAGCTAATATATATATATAAAGGAGAGCTAATTAGACTATTTTAAAAGGTTGAGATATTTAGAAAGATTAACCATTAGTATTATTAAGGAGCTAATATATTGAGTTATTTATATTTTTTGAGTCAAGTGACGTATTAAGATCACGGGTTATTTAGGAGTTAAATAGAAAGTTAATTAGACTACCTGAAAGAATATTACCTGGTCTAAAATGTCATACAAATTTGAGCTATTTAGACAGTCGGTTGTTTAATAGACTATATAAACAAAGTGTAAAATATATGGAATCAGAACAGGTCTAAGAAGTATCGAATGCTAAGTGGTGACCAAGTTTACACTACCGATACTTTATGTTTCTGTTAAGGACTTTTAACCTTTCTCTCCCTTGGCAGGTAACTCGTCTGTGTACCAAAGATAGCCATAACAGACTGGCACCGACTCGCCACAACAGACTGTGTGGTGGTGAGAGTGTGTGGGAGGTGATTAACAGACACCACGACTTTGCAGGTGCATAAACTGACCTTCACTTGTTCTTACGTTTATAAACACTCTCGATGATCACTTGTTCTAACGTTTATAAACACTCTCGATGTTCACTTGTTCTAACGTTTATAAACACTGTTGATGTTCACTTGTTCTTACGTTTATAAACACTGTTGATGTTCACTTGTTCTTACGTTTATAAACACTGTTGATGTTCACTTGTTCTAACGTTTATAAACACTGTTGATGTTCACTTGTTCTTACGTTTATAAACACTGTTGATGTTCACTTGTTCTTACGTTTATAAACACTCTCGATGTTCACTTGTTTTAACGTTTATAAACACTGTTGATGTTCACTTGTTCTTACGTTTATAAATACTGTTGGTGTTCACTTGTTCTTACGTTTATAAACACTGTTGATGTTCACTTGTTCTAACGTTTATAAACACTGTTGATGTTCACTTGTTCTTACGTTTATAAACACTGTTGATGTTCACTTGTTCTTACGTTTATAAACACTCTCGATGTTCACTTGTTTTAACGTTTATAAACACTGTTGATGTTCACTTGTTCTTACGTTTATAAATACTGTTGGTGTTCACTTGTTCTTACGTTTATAAACACTGTTGATGTTCACTTGTTCTAACGTTTATAAACACTGTTGATGTTCACTTGTTCTTACGTTTATAAACACTGTCGATGTTCACTTGTTCTACGTTTATAAATACCGTCGATGTTCACTTGTTCTATGCTTATAAACACTGCTGATGTTCACTTGTTCTAACGTTTATAAACACTCTCGATGTTCACTTGTTCAACGTTTATAACACTCGATGTTCCATTTGTTCTAACGTTTATAAACACTGTCGATGTTCACTTGTTCTAACGTTTATAAACACTGTCGATGTTCACTTTTTTGTTCTGGGCTGTTTATAAACACTCTCGATGTTCACTCTTTGTTCTAACGTTTATAAACACTGCTCGATGTTCACTTGTTCTTACGTTTATAAACACTGTCGATGTTCACTTGTTCTTACGTTTATAAACACTGTTGATGTTCACTTGTTCTTACGTTTATAAACACTCTCGATGTTCACTTGTTCTAACGTTTATAAACACTGTCGATGTTCACTTGTTCTTACGTTTATAAACACTCTCGATGTTCACTTGTTCTAACGTTTATAAACACTGTCGATGTTCACTTGTTCTAACGTTTATAAACACTGTTCACGTGTTCTTACGTTTATAAACACTCTCGATGTTCACTTGTTCTAACGTTTATAAACACTGTCGATGTTCACTTGTTCTAACGTTTATAAACACTGTCGATGTTCACTTATTCTAACGTTTATATACACTCTCGATGTTCACTTGTTCTAACGTTTATAAACACTGTCGATGTTCACTTGTTCTAACGTTTATATACACTCTCGATGTGCACTTGTTCTAACGTTTATAAACACTGTCGATGTTCACTTGTTCTAACGTTTATATACACTCTCGATGTTCACTTGTTCTAACGTTTATAAACACTGTCGATGTTCACTTGTTCTTACGTTTATAAACACTGTTGATGTTCACTTGTTCTAACGTTTATAAACACTGTCGATGTTCACTTGTTCTAACGTTTATAAACACTGTTGATGTTCACTTGTTCTAACGTTTATAAACACTGTTGATGTTCACTTGTTCTTACGTTTATAAACACTGTTGATGTTCACTTG
This sequence comes from Homarus americanus, assembly GCF_018991925.1. Lineage (NCBI taxonomy): Eukaryota > Metazoa > Arthropoda > Malacostraca > Decapoda > Nephropidae > Homarus > Homarus americanus. The sequence goes on from NW_024742338.1 coordinate 3,942,659, forward strand.
TTCTTACGTTTATAAACACTGTTGATGTTCACTTGTTCTTACGTTTATAAACACTGTTGATGTTCACTTGTTCTTACGTTTATAAACACTGTTGATGTTCACTTGTTCTGGTTGCTTAAACACTGTTGATGTTCACTTGTTCTAACGCCAAATCTCAACTGATATTTCGTTAATTATTTCCATATGAAACAGTGAATGAAACAGTGAATGAAACAACAAAGAAAACAACTGATGAAACAACGCACAAAACAGTTAATAAAGCAATGAATGAAGCAATGAATGAGGCAATGAATGAAACAATGAATGAAGCAGTGAATGAAACAGTAAGGGAGAGAAGGAGACAATGTTACTTACTATCGTCTTTAAAAGCTTCACCCTTATATGCAGCAACAAGGACACGCATAGCTCGCCAAGGACACGCGATAGCCTTATACATGTCCTCATGCATACACAAGTAGGGAAGCTTGTATGTATACATGGCTGAGGATAATATGCATGTCCTCCTGAATACATAAACACCGGAAGCATGTATCACGTATGTATACAATGACGAACAAATTTCAATGTATGGAAGTAGTGTGTATGTATATTTAGTTAAAAATGTGTATGTGTGCATTTGTATACTCTGTATATGTATCATGTATATATTTATGCATAGAGGATGGTCGACACTAAAGCCATAGAGGCATTGATGACGCACTAGAAAGATCGGACGACCAGCCAACTCCACTGGCTAATGTTTATTTTTGGTTAGACTAGACCATGGAGTGTTTGTTTGTGCTCTCTCTCTCTCACTCTCTCTCTCTCTCTCTCTCTCTCTCTCTCTCTCTCTCTCTCACTGCTCAATTTACTTGGGGTTATTTTAGGTTAAGTTAAGTTAGGTTAGGTTAAACAATATTTACTTAAGTTAGGTTATTGTAGATTAGATTAGGTCAGTTTAGATTATCGGTAGAGTAGTTAATGTACAAGTGAAATAAACTGAGGGTGTTAATCTCCAGGTGATCAATACCTCCCCCAGTCTATATGAAGAAGACGAACAAGGCTGATACACACACCTCACCATCAGTGACCTCTGACCTGAAGGAAAAACCAGGAAATATTTGTAGGAGGGAAGAGGAGACGACGAGACTGACCATGAAAAATACAATGACCTTACCTGACACTACCTGAGCTGTCAACATCATGAGAGAGAGAGAGAGAGAGAGAGAGAGAGAGAGAGAGAGAGAGAGAGAGAGAGAGAGAGAGAGAGAGAGAGAGAGAGATATAGTTCAACATAAAAGGAGATAGATAGATAGATAGATAGATAGATAGATAGATGGATAGATAGATAGATAGAAGACCCCATTATTACAACACCACCCCCCACAGGGACCCATAATCCACCTGGCAGCCCGACACAGGACACCTCCCCCGCCTTCACAGTCCACCGTGCCTCCCTGCCAGCGCTCTTTGTTCTTGCTGACGATAACTGCAGCGCTGATGACGTGAGTACCTGTGATTATTACCTGTGAATACCTGTGAGTAGCTTCATTTTTAACCTGTGATTACCTGTGATTATTACCTGTGACTACCTGTGATTACCTGTGACTACCTGTGATTACCTGTGACTACCTGTGACAACCTGTGACTACCTGTGATTACCTGTAACTACCTGTGACTACCTGTGATTACCTGTGACTTCCTGTGTTTAATTACCTATGGATAGTTTTAACTGTCTATGTAAATTTGTGAGTATATTTAATTACCTGTGAATATGAATACCTATAAGTACCTGTATGTACCTATGATTACCCTGTGAGTACCTGTAAGAACCTGTAAGTACCAGTAAGTACCTGTAAGTAGCAAGCCACCTCCCCACAGAACGAGTGCCTGGGTCAGACGGTGTACAAGAGCTTCCAGGACACACTACGCACAGTCCTCCTCGACGGACACCTGAAGATGGCAGGTATCGGCAGGTATAAGAAGGATCGTTACGCCATCTACCACAAGACCGTCCTCCACCCTGTTAGTGAGATCGACGTGAACTCCTTCGTCAAGTTCCTCCCTCTTAGTGAAAATAAAGACGCCGTAACAGAACCTGAAGAAGCATTGGTGTCCATCTTAGATCTCCTGAAGAAGAGTGATTACCAAGGACAGGTTAATCTCCTCCTTATCCAGATGATTAAGACACAAGAGGCTGGGGACATCTTGCCAGGACATCTCTTGGACACCGTCAGCATCACCGGGGTCCTGTATGGGTCAGGGAGCTATAATACGTGGCTGGCTGGACCTGACGGAGGGTACTGGAGGTGAGTGGTGGGTGGGGGCAGGGTGCTGGGTGGTGGAGGAGGGTGTTGGTGGAGGGAGGTGTTGGTGGTGGAGGGAGGTGCTGGTGGTGGAGGAGAGGTGCTGGTGGTGGAGGGAGGGGGGTGAGGTGGAGGGGGTGCGTGGTGGTGGAGGGAGGGTGTTGTTGGTGGTGGAGGAGGGGTGTTGGTGGTGGAGGGGGAGGGTGTTGGTGGTGATGATATATGTAGTGTATTTATCTCTCTCTCTCTCTCCTTTCTTTCTCCTTTGTCTCTTACTAAAACACTTTTATTATTATTATTATTATTATTATTTATTATTATTATTAATTATTATTATTATTATTATTATTATTATTATCACCTGTGTAATTATCCTACAGGTTCGTTCTACCAGGTCAGTCATATGACACTCTCAGTGCCCAGCAAGCTCTTCTGGGTCAAAATGTACGTAAGTTGTGTGTGTGAAGGTTGATACTGTGATGAGAGAGAGAAGAGAGAGATCCTTATATAAACTACAGAACAACAACAACAAACATCTTCTCTTATCCTATTCCATCTTTCCCATAATCCTTCTCTCTCCTCCCTCTCCTCCCTCCCCCCCTCTCCTCTCCTCCTCCTCTCTCCCACAGTCCCCCTCTCCTCTCTCCTCCTCCCTCTCCTCCCCACAGTCCCCCTCTCCTCTCTCCCCCTCTCTCCTCCCCAGTCCCCCCTCTCCTCTCTCCTCTCTCTCTCCTCCCACAGTCCCCCTCTCCTCTCTCCTCCTCCCTCTCCTCCCCAGTCCCCCTCCTCTCTCCTCCTCCCTCTCCTCCCACAGTCCCCCCCCTCTCTCTCCTCCTCCCTCTCCTCCCCACAGTCCCCCTCTCCTCTCTCACCTCCCTCTCCTCCCCAGTCCCCCCTCTCTCTCTCACTCCTCCCTCTCCTCAGTCCCCTCTCTCTCACTTCCTCTCCTCCCCAGTCCCCCTCTCTCTCCTCCTCCCTCCTCCCTCCGCTGGTGAAGGAGGTTGTATCAGTAGCAGGAGGTCAGGAGGTGGAGGTGGACGTGTTTGTGGACGGCTCTGTGGGCCTCAACACCTTCTTTACCTCCAAGTTCTCTCACGACGGCGGAGTCATCAAGGTGGTCAATCCCGAGGGCGAGGTGTTCGAGGGGGACAACTCCTTCACGTACCTGGAGGCCGATGCTCAGCCCGGCCACTGGAGGTACGTGAGTGTGGAGTGATTGGAGGGACGTGGGAGTAATTGGAGTGATTGGAGGCTCTTGGCAATGATTGGATATACAGTAAAGATTAAACTATCCAGGTAACTGTTCTCACCTAACCTAACCTAACCTAACCTAACCTAACCTAACCTAACCTCTCGTCTCTCTCTCTGTGTGTCTCTCAACATCTCATCAGGGTAGTAGTGAGGAACCCGACCCACGGAGGAGCAGCTGAAGTTATGGTCGTGTCCTCTGGCCGACCGGGTAAGGCTCAGGTGGAGATCAAGACCTACACTACAGCCCCTAACCACCACGCCCTGGACCTGAACACCTCCGCCCTGGCCTTCTACGTGAGCGTCAGACAAGGGAAGAATGCTATAAGGGACTTGAATGTGATGGTGACCTTCTACAGCGGAGATCAGAACGCCGTCCCTATTTCTCTTACTCTTGAGGACGATGGTTATGGCGGTGAGTGTCTGTCTCTCTGTCTGTCTGTCTGTCTATCTGTCTGTCTATCTGTCTGTATATTTATCTATCTATCTCTCGTATTTTGGGGTGAAGTTATAAGCGTTTGTTCTCTCTCTCTCTCTCTCTCTCTCCCCCCCCCCCCTCTCTCCCTATGAGGTATGTAGAGTTATCGGGAGTTCTCCAAAAGTTCTTCACACGGTTCAAAAAGTCTCGTTCTCTCTAAGTTCTTCATAGAGTTACAATAAGTTCTCAACATATGTACATACAGACAGACAAACACACAGACATACAGACAGACAAACACACAGACATACAGACAGACAAACACACAGACATACAGACAGATAAACACAGCCTCACCTTCCCGACAGATCCCGACGTACAGCTTCACGATGGAGTCTACTCAGCATACATTACTGACTTTGCCGATGAAGTGAGAGAAGCAGAGACACGATTCTACGCCGACGTGACAATCATTCCTCTTGACCACCACGCCCTCCACCCACGTCCACACCACGCCCGCGATGATCTCTACCCACGCCCACAATGTCGGCCTCCTACCTCGGGATCCTTGTAAGAGTGTGTGTGTGTGTGTGTGTGTGTGTGTGTGTGTGTGTGTGTGTGTGTGTGTGTGTGTGTGTGTGTGTGTGATCTCACTTATATATTACCTTACTTTTGACCCCTCACACACACACTCTCTCTCCCACACTCTCCCACACTCTCTCACACACTCCCTCACTTCCTACAGTCGCCGTAACACCTTGCTGTGGAGGGAGGGTCACCATCAGCCAGCCTACAGGTGTCCCGGCAGATGAAAGGAGTTACCTGTCTCTCAGTTACCAACAGCGCTGACCACTACGACCCAGTATGTATGTATGTATGTATGTATGTATGTATGTATGTATGTATGTATGTATCAAGATCACCATTATCACTATCACCACCAGGCACCAAGCACCAGACGTGGTGGTAAGCAGAGTTGACCAGGACGGCCCAGCTATCGACGCGGGCACTGTGTTGGTAACTCTCAGATGGACCTCCCCGGGAAAGGACCTTACCAGTGGGATAGGTAAGGAAGGGTTGGGGTAGGGAGTGAAAGGGTGTGGGGAGAGGTGGAGGGTGGGTAGAGGGTGGGGGAACAGGGTGGGAAGGGTGGAGAAAGATGGGGAGGGGTGAAAAGGGGTGAAGAAGGGTGAAGAGAAAGTGGGTGGAGAAACGATGAGAAAAAAATGGATAGAAAAGGGGATTTCAACTTACCTTTCTTTCGCCTCCCTTTCCTCTCCTATGCCATTTTTCCTTCCCTCCTTTCCATCCCCTTCTCTATGCTTCATCTCTTTTCTTCATTTCTCTTCTCTCCATTCCACCCTCCTGTCCCTCATTCCTCCTCTCCCACCCTTCCTCACCTATCTTATTCCACACCCAGCCTCTCTCCACAAAAACACACCTGGGCAAATAGAGAGTGGCAGGTGCAGCCGCTGTTCGTTAAGGCCAGGTAGATTAATTAAGACAGGTGCCGCAGGTCAGTCGTCTTCTGAAACATCAACACACCGCCGCCGGAGAGGGAGGAGAGGTGGGGGGGGTGGAGAATATGTATTAATCCGGATTTATCGTCGCGTTCTGAGGTTCAATCCGGATTAATTTTGATGGTATTGTATTGATGTATTAATTATGTTTTATTGTTATATATACTCTTATTATTATTATTAAGACTACTACTACTACTACTACTACTACTACTACTACTACTACTACTACGACTACTATTACTACTACCACCTTTGAAATAGAAAACTCAATCAACAGAAATAAAATTAAATGATAATAATTGTAACTTTTTTCCCTCAGTCACCAGTTATGAGGTGTGGTATAGTGACATCATGGAGGAGATAGTGAACAACTTTAAGTCTTGTTCACTGGTGGCTGATGAACAGTACCTACATGGTAGGAGTGTGTGTGTGTGTGTGTGTGTGTGTGTGTGTGTGTGTGTGTGATGGGGGGGTTGTACTGTATGTGGGAAAGTATATGTGTGGATATTGAGTACAGGATGGCGAGTAGCTGGCGAGTAGATGGCGAGAGATGGCGAGTAGATGGGATAGGGAGTAGATGGTGAATGAGTAAATAACACAGTAAAAATATGATAAAAATATAAAGAAACTACATATATTAATTATGGTAAGATAATTATATATATTTAATTAATGTTTCTCATCTCCTTAGAGCCTCCTGAGCCCAGACCATACGGGGTGAGATCAGGGACGACCTCACCTACCTAAGAGAGTTGAGGAACCTACTCAGTACTTCCTTGTCGTGGGGTAGACGACCATCAGAGAGGTAGGGGTAAGGACACGACACGACACAGAAGGGGTGTAGGTGGTGTGGGGGTGTGGTGGGGGGGTGGGGTGGGATAGGGAAGGTGTTATGGGTATACAACATATTGTAGTTGGTTAGGTTAGGTTTAGTTGCTAGGTTAGTTAGGTTGTAGGTTGGGTTAGGTTGGGTTAGGTTAGGTTAGGTTAGGTAGGGTTTAGGTTAGTTAGGTTAGGTTTATGTTACATGTTAGGTTAGGTTAGGTTGGGTTGGGTTACGTTAGGTTAGGTTAGGTTAGAGGAGTTAGAAAGTATGAATTCTATCTGTTTGTTTATCTTTTATGTCTGTCTGTCTGGTCTGTCTGTCTGTTTGTCTGTCTGTCTGTCTGTCTGTCTGTCTGTCTGTCTGTCTGTCTGTCTGTCTGCCTGTCTGTCTGTCTGTCTGTCTGTCTGTCTGTCTGTCTGTCTGTCTGTCTGTCTGTCTGTTCGCTGTCTGTCTGTCTGCCTGTCTATTCGTTCGTCTGCTGTCTGTCTGTCTGTTCGTCTGTCTGTCTGTCGTTCTTCGTTCTCGTCTGCCCGTCTGTCTGTCTGTCTGTTCTCGTCGTCTGCCTGTCTATCTGTCTGTCTGTCTGTCTGTTCGTTGTCTGTCTGTCTGTCTGCTCTCATTCGTCTGTCTGTCTGCCTGTCTATCCTGTCTGTCTGTCTGTCTGTCTGTCTGTATGTTTCTCTGTTCGTCGCCTGCTCATTCGTCTGTCTGCCTGTCTGTCTGTCTGTCTGTCTGTCTGTCTGTCTGTCTGTCTTACTGACGGATGTTTATTTTTCTATATATCATCAGGGTTCACCAGGCGCTCCGCAGAGTGTGGTGGTGACTCCTGGTGTTGCCTTCACTACCACACCGTACCACCACTACCACACCGTCTGTTACCACAACCACACCCTCTACCACCACTACACACCGTCTACCACCACTACACACCGCGTTACAACCACACCTCTACACACACCAAACCGTCTACCACCACTACCACACCGTCTGTTACCACAACCACACCCTCTACCACCACTACCACACCGTCCACCACTACTACCACACCGTCTACCACCAATACCCACAACTCCACCACCACTACCACACCGTCTACCACCACTACCACACCGTCTACCACCACTACCACACCGTCTACCACCAATACCACACCGCTACCACCACTACCACACCCTCTTCTACCACCACCCCTCAGGTACCACAACTCATCTGCTACCACCATCCCCTCTACCACCACCACCCCACACCACCACTACCAACGTGGATGTAACAAGTACAGGTAACATTTATTTGTGTCACATAAAATATATATATTTATCTATCCATCGACTTAGCATATATGATGACGTGTACACCGATAGACGACGAATCAAAACCCTCAAACGAAATGTCAACACGAACGAACCAATACCAAGCCTGTAAACCCCACTCACTCATCAAATTCACCAATCAGAGACCTCTTACCATACCCTCTAGCTATCCCAGTACATCAGCTGTTTACATTCCCACTTGAACGCGACTCTTCTGGATTACCCCTGAGACCAGAGACCTGAGACCTGAGACCAGAGACCTGAGACCTGTGACCTGAGACCAGAGACCTGTGACCTGAGACCTGAGAACCTGAGACCTGAGACCCAGACCTGAGACCTGGACCAGAGACCTGTGACCTGGAGACTCTGAGACCTGTGACCTGTGACCTGAGACCTGAGACCTGGACTGACTGAGACCTGAGACCTGAGACCAGAGACCTGAGAACCTGAGACCTGAGACCTGAGACCAGAGACCAGGACTGAGACCTGAGACTGAGACCAGAGACTGAGACTGAGACCTGAGACCAGAGACCTGACCTGAGACCTGAGACCCAGACCCAGACCTGAGACCTGAGACCTGTGACCCTGACCTGAGACCTGAGACCTGAGACCAGAGACCTGAGAACCTGAGACCTGAGACCTGAGACCAGAGACCTGAGACCAGAGACCTGAGACCTGAGACCTGAGACCTGAGACCAGGACCTGTGACCTGGAGACCTGAGACCTGAGACCTGTGACCTGAGACCAGAGACCAGAGACCTGTGACCTGAGACCTGAGACCTGAGACCTGACCTGAGACCTGAGACCAGAGACCTGTGACCTGAGACCTGAGACCTGGACCTGTGACCTGAGACCTGAGACCTGAGACCTGTGACCTGAGACCACCGGGACAGAGACCTGAGGAACCTGAGACCTGAGACCTGAGACCAGAGACCTGAGACCAGAGACCTGAGAACCTGAGACCTGAGACCTGGACCAGAGACCTGAGACCAGGACCTGAGAACCTGAGACCAGAGACCGAGACCTGGACCTTGACCTGAGACCTGTGACCTGAGACCTTGACCTGTGACCCGAGACCTGAGACCAGAGACCAGAGACCTGTGACCTGTGACCTGTGACCTGTGACCTGAGACCTGAGACCTGTGACCTGGACCTGAGACCAGAGACCTGTGACCTGAGACCTGAGACCTGACCTGTGACCTGTGACCTCCCTCGCTATCATAATGTCAACAAACTCCTCTTACCTGTGTATGGAAGTCTCTAATCAGGTGAAGACACTTGAGAATAATTCCTTGTTTACAAAATTGTTAATGAGATATTCTGAAGGTTTTGTAATTACCTGTAAATACATACTATAAAGGTGGGTGTTGTTGTGATCAATACTAACAGGTAAACAACAAGAGAATTTAACCTATTGAGTACGTTGATTGGACATAAGATGACTGACCTTGAGTACAATGATTGAACTTGAGTACGACGACTTAAACACCTGAGTTCAATTCCATCGTACTCACCAGGTTAAGAAGACAGTGTGAGGCCAGATCTCCACAAAACACAGGTTCCTTAAAAGGGGTCACACAAGGACAAACACGGACAAACAAGGTCATACGAGGTCACCAAAGACAAACACGGACAAACAAGGTCATACGAGGTCACTAAGACAAACAAGGTCATACGAGGTCAAATAAGGACAAACAGGGTCATACAGAGTCAAACCAGTGTCAGTATCTATCCAAAATAGAAACACTACTATGAATAATTAAAAGCACAATTTCAAATCTTAATTACCAACAAACATATACATTTCAAGGCAAATCCTTTACTAAACTACCTACATGTTGCCCTCAGTACTAATTAACTGAACCAATTACTGGGTTTATTGAAGGATCGATTTAGTACCAAAATGTGTGTGAAATTAGTGCCAACAGGTGTGTCAAACTAGTGCCAACAGGTGTGTGATTAGTGCCAGGTGTGTGTGAAATTAGTGCCAACAGGTGTGTCAAATTAGTGCCAACAGGTGTGTGAAATTAGTGCCAACAGGTGTGTGTCAAACTAGTACCAACAGGTGTGTGAAATTAGTGCCAACAGGTGTGTTAAACTAGTGCCAACAGGTGTGTGAAATTAATATATTTTGTTCCACACTTAATACTTAACTATACACCAATACACTTACAAAGACACTGACTGTTTAGAGAGGCAAATACTTAATGGCACTTAGAGACACCTACTCCATATTTCTGGCACCCATACTTGGCACTTATCGATGCACCAATAGACTTACCGGTACTTAGAGATACTTACTGATGCACTCCATTACACATTTGGCACTTGGCCTTGTGTGGAGATGGTGAAGGTACTCGACAGGTGATGTTGACTTAATTTGGGTGAGATCAGGTGAGTGGCACAGGTAAGTTGGAAATACTAAGAGAGAGAGAGAGAGAGAGAATATATTGTTAAGTACACATTACTCATATTCTAAGTCACATATTGTACTTATTGCACATATTATAAATTACATATTGGACTTGTCGTTTCATCTGCAGGTTCTACGGCAATAAGTGATTCCTCTACAATGGCTACCACTATATCCCCTGACCCTGGTGAGTCTCTCTCTGTCTGTCTCTGTCTGTCTGTCTGTCTGTCTGTCTGTCTCGTTATCTATATCTCTGTATGTCTGTCTGTCTTTGTCTCTATTTATCTCCCCTTATCCCATTAACATATATTGCACGGATTGTCAGCTGTTTATCGTGTTGAGGGCGTTGTCAGCTTAATGTCAGCGCTGTCAGTCATAAGTACCAAGTAATCCGTCAGCTTAATGTCAGCATCATTAATGGCGTCAGAGAAGGAAGAGCAAATAAACATACAGGGTTTACACACACACACACACACACACACACACACACACACACACACACACACACACACACACACACACACACACACATCACTGAAAGGAATAAATTTACATATTTAATCACCTTCCACTGCCTCAAATTGAACATAACTATATAAACAACTTCTTTATGGTAATGTAATTCACTAACTTAACCTAACCAAAAGACTCATGTTATATACCTCAAGGATTCATTTTGTTGACTAATAATATATATATATTTTTAGGTTGGTTAGGTTACGGTGGCTAATCATAAAATAAAATGAGTTTGTTGAGTGAGTGGAGTTAAAATATTCAGTTGTTTAATATATATAACCTTTGAACTATGAACTAAAACAGGTGATCCATAGTATATCATTATACACCTGGATGACACGATTTAGAACCTGTTATCTATCTACTGTTGTCTGTTATTGGAGGACGGTTCACTGCCTGTTAATACTGTTTCCATTGATGTAGAGTATAGTCAGGGGGTTCTTCGGATGTTGATTGGTTGAGATGAGTTGGGGAAAGAATCTCATTGGCTCATAGCAATAAAAGAAAATGGGAAATATAACTCCTCCTCAAATCTGATTGGCTGAGTCGTATAAAGAAGAATGGGTTTCAGATTCTCCTTTACATCTCATTGGTTCACAGTAGAAATCCCTCGACTCAAGAAAATCGGTCCATAAACATTGATATCTAAGTTGTTGAGAGAGACAGAGGTACACTTATTTCATCTCCTTCCTTCAGGGTTCGTGGGCTCCGTTTGGTTCTGGGTGATCATAGGTGTGTCGACCTTTGCTGTACTGTCCATCGCTGCCTTTACCATCTATCAACAATGTTACATCAAGAAGAACAAGAACAAGAACACCAGAATCAGCACCCAGACTCTCATAACCACGAACACCAAGAACACTAAGAACAAGAACGGCGGCACTATTCTCACCCAGAGGAACACCACTACATATGACTCCATCCAAGCCACCAAGGTTGAAGAGGGCAGGATTTCGCCGCTAGAGGACTCCACTAACGCTGTCGGAGGTCCAGGAAAGACAGAAGAGGCCCCTAGGGAAGAAACCTCACATATGGAGGTCATTAACGAGGGTCTTGAAGAGGAGGAGGGAAGGAGGAAGACATGGTGACGAGTCTGTGATTTCTGACGGTGCTGAGAAAGGAAGATGGATTTCTGAAGAAGAAGAAGAAGAAGAAACAGAGGAGGCAGAGCGAGTGGTTCTTGACATCCTACACAGAGGCTCGTCTTGACACTTTCTGTAATAATGATTCAGTGGAAATTGTGGAGAATAAATATTGGAAGGAAATTGTTTTGTGTCCGTGATGTGATCTATGATTACAATGGGTTAGAGAGAATTATATCGATGGAGGAGTTACCTTGCTCTCTCTCTCTCTCTCTCTTCACCTGTCTGTCTGTGTCTGTCTGTCTGTCTCTCTCTTCATCTGTCTGTCTCTCTCTGTCTCCCATATCTCTGCCTCTCTTCAACTCTCTGTCTTTTCTTTGTTCTCCTTCTCTTTATTTCTCTGTCTCTTTCTGTCATGTACATATTGAGCCTACAGATTGAGGCTACATATTGAGGCTACAGATTGAGGCCACAGTTTGAGGCTCCCGTTCCAAGACCTACAACCCATCACACACCTGTCAACTAACTGAACTCATCAAAGAAAACGAGGAGCTTGGTAAATTGGACGGAGAGGAAGTAAGGGGGGGACTACACTATCAAGTAAAGATGGCCTTGGGTGTGTGGTGTGTGTGGAGGACAACTTTATGACACTCTTGCCTTTGATCATGAGGAGAAAGACTGTGATGAACCTTAATAAACAATGGTGTAGACATTAATATATAATATATATAAATAAATGTTTGTGTTTATAGAGTCATTTGATGTTTGTGTTTATAGAGTCATTTGATGTTTGTGTTTATAGAGTCATTTGATGTTTGTGTTTACATATAATCTAACAGTATCATGTGTTTTCTATTTTGAGATATCAGGTCGTGTTTGTTGTGTTGCATGTATGTGTGTGGATCATGAACACACACACACACACACACACACACACACACACACACACACACACACACATACACACACCTATATTCATGACACTCACAGCAGTGTGTGTGTGTGTGTGTGTGTGTGTGTGTGTGTGTGTGTGATGGGATATACGGTAAACACCTGTCATCTCCTCCCTCACCCCTCCCCTCCCCTCACCCCCCTCTCTCAGGCCAAATGAACCTGTTTACCTATTGGGCCGTTACACCTCGACAGAGGCCTTCATTATGGGACCAATCAGGACCCTGGAGCCCGCCGGCACACCACCACCAGGGTGTTAGGGGCGTGGTGTGCCTGAGGGCGTGGTGTGTCTGAGGGCGTGGTGTGCCTGAGGGCGTGGTGTGTGTGAGGGCGGGTGTGTCTGGGGCGTGGTGGCTGAGGCGTGGTGTGTGAGGGCGTGGTGTGCCTGGGCGGGTGTGCCTGAGAGGGCGTGGTGTGCCTGAGGGCGTGGTGTGTCTGAGGGCGTGGTGTGCCTGAGGGCGTGGTGTCTCTGAGGGCGTGGTGTGCTGAGGGCGTGGTGTGTCTGGGCGTGGTGTGCCTGAGGGCGTGGTGCTGAGGCGTGGTGGTGATGACGATACTGCCTCGACTTATACCGTACGTTGTGTATACCGTACGTTGTGTAGACCGTTGGATGTATGTATGCTGTAGGCTGTATGTATAACGTAAATTATGTATACTATAGGTTGTATGCATACGGTAGGTTGTATATATACCGTAGACTCGTAGACTGTATGTATACCACAGGTTGTGTATATAATGTAACCTCTATACACACACAATCATACATATGCATACAGGATGGTTAAAAATACAAATTATCCTTTGATCATAAATGAATAAATAAGGTGAAATATTTTAATATGTATCAATAATTATAATTGTTAAAATATTCATTAACAACGAACTTTAAATTGTCTATACAACAAATTAAGCGTTATTTGTTATGTATATTTAATTATACATAACACTAACTACAAAATGTTTCCCATATTTACACTGAGCATTTGTTGAGCCTCCCTATACATGTGTCTGTATGTATAACTTATACACACAGTGTGTGTGTGTGTGTGTGTGTGTGTGTGTGTGTGTGTGTGTGTGTGTGTGTGTGTGTGTGTGTGTGTGTATTCCTATGCATTTCACAGTCTTATAGATAGAACTGAAATTTGGTAGGGAGGTGCGGATGGTTTAGGAATTTTACATAAAAGATGAGACGTAGAGATTAATGAGAGAGTGGCGTAGAAAAATGGGAGGAAAATGTGGAAGGAAGAAGAATATGAAGACTGGAGTGAGGGAGAGAAGGGTAGAAGAGGGAGAAAGGAGTAAGGATGAGGAAAGGAGAAGGATGCAAGGGAGAGGAAGGAAGGAGAGGAGGATAGAGAGTGATGAAAGTAAAATATAAGAAAATGAAGAGAAGTGAAGGAGGAGCAGAAGACAGGAAGAGATAAGAGTCAGTGAGAAGAGGAGGAGAGTGGTGGAGGGAGAAGGAGTGAAGGAGGAGGAAGGAGGAGAAGGGTGGAGAGGTGAAGAAGGAGGAGAGAAGGAGAGTGGTTAAGAAGGAGAAAGGTGAAAGAGGGAGGGAGGAAAAAGTGGGAGGAAGGAATGAAAGAGGGAGGTAGGAAGAGGAGGTGGGAGGAGATTGGAAGGGGAGGAGGAGGTGGTGGAGGAGAAGAGTGAAGGAGGAGGAGGAGGAGATGGTGGGAGGAGGAAAGGTGAAGGAGGAGAGTGGAGGAGGAGGAAGGTGGTGGAGGAGGGAGGAGGGAGGGAGGAAGGAGGAGAGGTGGTGGAGAGAGAATGGTAGGAGGAGGGAGGAAGGAGAAAATAGGGGGAAAGGAGGAATGGAAGGAGGACAGGTGAGGGAGAAGGAGGGGGTTGGGAGGTGGTGGAGAGGAGGAGGGCAGCAGGATCTTCAGAAGGATGTCTGAGAGGACCCCACACCAATATCTGTCCCGACCTGGGCATGACCGCTGAGGCGTGTGTGGGGCGTGCATGGGGCGTGTGTTATGTGACGTGCGAGAAGCGTTTGAAAGCGTTATGGAGGGCGTGTAAAAGGCATAGGGGGCGTGTAGGGCGTCATAGCAAGGCGTGGAAGGCGAGTCGGGGGGCTCGAGGACGATCTTGATGGGACCTTCGTGTAGGTGTAACTACGTCCTGACCATAATTCGTTAACCGCTTCTCTCACCCTCCCCCTCCCTCCCTCACCCTTCCTCCCTCCCCTCCTCTAACACCCAATGCCTCAGGGAACAAGGGACGTTATTGGTGGCAAGAAATGGGGAGGGCAGAGGGATATGAGAAGGTGTTAAGGAGGGAGGGTGTGTTGGGGTGTGTTAGGGTGTGTTGGGTGTGTTAAAAGGTGTGTTAGGTGTGTTGGTGTGTTAAGGGTGTATTAGATTTAGGTGTTTATGGTGTGTTGAGGTGTGTTAGGGTGTGTTAGAGGTGTGTTAGAGTGTGTTGGTGTTAAAGGTGTGTTAGGGGTGTGATATGGGGTATTGCATGGTATGGGTGTGTGTTAGATTTAGAGGTGTGTTAGGGTGTGTTAAGGTGTTTAGAGGTGTGTTAGGGTGTGTTAGGGTGTGTGAGGTGTAGTAAGGGTGTGTTAAAGGTGTGTTAGGGTGTGTTAGAGTGTGTTAAGTGTGTTAGGGTGTGTTAGGTGTGTAGGGTGTGTTGTTAGAGGTGTGTTAGGGTGTGTTAAGGTGTTAGGGTGTGTTAGGGGTGTGTTAGAGGTGTGTTAGGGGTGTGTTAAGGTGTGTTAAGTGTTTTAGAGGTTAAGGGTGTGTAAGTGTTAGGGTGTTAGAGTGTAAAAAGTGTGTTAAGGTGTGTTAAGGTGTGTTAGAGGTGTGTTAGGTGTGTTAAGATGTTAAAGGTGTGTTAGGGTGTGTTAGGGTGTGTTAGGGTGTGTTAGAGGTGTGTTGAGGTGTGTTAGGGTGTGTTAAAGGTGTGTTGGGTGTGTTGAGGTGTGTAGGTGTGTTAGAGGTGTGTTTGGTAAAGTGTGTTAGAGGTGTGTTAGAGGTAGTTACACAGGTCAGTATACAGTGAGTGTGGTCGCCCACGTTGGTGGAGCTACCTCACTGTAACAAATATCATCAAAGTTGAAAGTGCCAGATGTCTCTCTCTCTCTCTCTCTCTCTCTCTCTCTCTCTCTCTCTCTCTCTTCTCTCTCTCTCTCTCTTCCTAATTCTCCCATCATCTCTTTCCTCCTCATCCTTTATTTTCCTTCTCACACTTACAAGTGAACACGATGTAATATAATTTGTAAGTAACACAGATCTATTTCAGGCACTTAGAAAATAAATGTATCACACTTATATGAACTTATAAACAACAGAAGACGATGTGAAAGTAATAGAGAGACACAGAGACTTACTTTTACCACTTATAAAATCATTAAATCCTACTTATATGGAGTCAGATACACAAAATTAAATTTGTGAATCATATATTGATTTATATTACTTACAAGGCAAAAAAAAAAACACTTATAAAAATCCATATACATTATACTTCAATTTATAAGTAATTTAGTCATATACATCACCATTACTTATAAAATGACACTTACAAACATATACTTATAAAAAAAAACTTAATATACCAGGTTGAAAAAAAATTACACTTAAGACGTATAACTATAATAATGTCTATAATCTCTCTACTATAATATATAATGACGGTAAAAGACGTATTTTGTCATTATACCCATCATTGTATTTCTTCTCGTGGATGGGGGTAAGAATACAGGTTGTATAAATTATTGTGTTTTCTTGTGGAGATAAATTATTAATGTTGTCTTGAGGAGGAAAGTGGAAGACAGTAAATTGTGTCTGTTTTCTTCAGTTTCTTGTTTATCATTTATTAGTGAGAGAGAGAGAGAGAAGAGAGAGAGAGAGAGAGAGAGAGATGACCAATAAACCCAATAGACAAAACAAGACTCAGACTGGGACAAGAAATGTTCGCGTGTAGTGTCAGGAGCTGAGGTTCAGGAGGTGATCCTTCTCGGTTTTCCCAGCGGGGGGTTCCTGACGGCGCTGACGGAGCTATTTTGTCTGACCTGGCAAATGTCACACCAACAGCTAGAGGTCAACACCGTGAGAACTCCCTCTGAAACTCCTCCCCGAATAAGACACCCTGAAGAAGAGCTGACAGAGGGGGATATATTTAGGTTTTTGAGACACCCTGAAGAAGAGCTGACGAAGGGGGGATATATTTAGGTTTTTGAGACACCCTGAAGAAGAGCTGACGAAGAGAAGACCAGACCCACCAGACTCTTTCCTGAGGACGTTACTAACACAAATCAGGAGTTGATATGACGAAACGCTGGAGGACCTCACAACACAGACCTGAGTGAGGACGTGTGGCTGTGTGTGTGTGTGTGTGTGTGTGTGTGTGTGTGTGTGTGTGTGCTATCAGACTCTCACTTTATAAAAGCATTAACACATAAGGTCACACGTTTATCATCTAACACACTGAACATATATCATCAAGGCTGTGTGATGTTGATCAGAATATCACTTTACTTCATTATATAAGTGCCTTTTGCATCACTGAATACGTTTTATAAGTATTTGTAATTATTGTAAGTGTATTATTGAACGTTTGTTTACAATATTGTGAAATTGTCAATAGCTTATATACTTGTGTGTTGACTAATGGTGCTGGGAGTATAGTGGTGGTGTGTAGTGTGATGGTTCCTCTACGACTGTCACCATTACTACTACTACTACTACTATCTGAGGTACTGCCCTGGAGACTTCACACACACACTGCGCGTTACACTCTTTTATTTATCAATCGCAGGGGTCAACTGAGGTCAACCTAAGCCAATCAACACATAAGTCCTACAACATCGAGGTCAGGTCACGAGAGGTCAACTCAACTAATTAAAAAAGAAAAAAAAAACAGGTGTGTCTCCGTCTAATTAGGTGTGAGTGTGAGGTTAATTAATGGAAAGGTGAATAAGAATGAGATAAGTTCTGTGAATTTTACCTGTACGTAATTGCCGGGTAAATAATATGGTGGTGTTAATTGATTTTTGTGTGTGTGTGTGTGTGTGTGTGTGTGTGTGTGTGTGTGTGTGTGTGTGTGTGTGTGTGTGTGTGTGTGTGTGTGTGTAATTATATTTATAATAATAATAATTAACGGTTTATTGAAAAGTTCTGCAGCCCGAACTGAAAATATCATGGACATAAATGACAATACATACATTGGTGGTTTTAACAAAAGCCTTCATTAGAAGGTAAAGGAACATACAGTGAACATACAGATTAATGTAGGTGTTGAACAGCAAACTCGTAGTGTAGTAACTCCCTCCCAGATGGTGTTAGGAGACTCGTGGTGTAATAGTTCCTCAGATGTTGTTATAGGGACCTGGCGTGGTGTAATTCCCTCGCAGATTGTGTTATAAGGGCCTCACGTGGTGTAGTAATTCCCTCACAGATGGTGTTATGAGGGACCTCACGTGGTGTAATACCTCACAGATGGTGTGGGGACCTCACGTGGTGTAATTCCCTCACAGATGGTGTTATGAGGACCTCACGTGGTGTAGTAATTACCTCACAGATGGTGTTATGAGGGACCTCACGTGGTGTAGTAATTACCTCACAGATGGTGTTATGAGGGGCCTCATGGTGTAGTAACTCCCTCACAGATGGTGTTATGAGGGGCACCACGTGGTACAGTAATTCCTCACAGATGGTGTTATGAGGGACCTCACGTGGTGTAGTAATTCCCTCACAGATGGTGTTATGAGGGACCTCACGTGGTGTAGTAATTCCCTCCAGATGGTGTTATGAGGGCCTGACGTGGTGTAGTAATTCCCTCACAGATGGTGTTATGAGGGACCTCACGTGGTGTAGTAATTCCCTCACAGATGTGTTATGAGGGCCTGACGTGGTGTAGTAATTCCCTCACAGATGGTGTTATGAGGGGCCTGACGTGGTGTAGTAGTTCCCTCACAGATTGTGATATGAGGGACCTCACGTGGTGTACGAATTCCCTCACAGATGGTGTTATGAGGGACCTCACGTGGTGTAGTAATTCCCTCACAGATGGTGTTATGAGGGGCCTGACGTGGTGTAGTAATTCCCTCACAGATGGTGATATGAGGGACCTCACGTGGTGTAGTAATTCCCTCACAGATGGTGTTATGAGGGGCCTGACGTGGTGTAGTAATTCCCTCACAGATGGTGTTATGAGGGACCTCACGTGGTGTAGTAATTCCCTCACAGATGGTGTTATGAGGGGCCTGACGTGGTGTAGTAATTCCCTCACAGATGGTGTTATGAGGGACCTCACGTGGTGTAGTAATTCCCTCACAGATGGTGTGATGAGGGACTTGACGTGGTGTAGTAATTCCCTCACATATGGTGTTATGAGGGACATGTGGTGTAGTAATTCCCTCACAGATGGTGTTATATGAGTGAGGTTTGGTCCCAGGCCTTCCTATCGTAGACGGATTAACACATCGGTGGTTGTTGTTGGGTCTCGCGGGGCCGTTATCACTGGGTACCTGGGACCTCACTGTGTGAAGGTTAACTTGGGTACGACTGTTACTGTTGAGTTGTTCTCACTGACTTAAGCACTGTTCACCACTGTTCACCTCTGTTTAACACTGGTTCCGTTCCTTTCCTAAATGAAATTGTAACTTCTGGCGAGAACTTGTTGATATTCCGGTGGGGAGGAGGGTTCAGGGGAGGGGGTTGGTATGGGCCAACTTAACAGTTGACCTGGCTGCTCCGAGAGGAGCGCCAGGTACGTCTTGACCCTTCGGTGGTCAAGGATGTAGTGTGTGTGTGTGTGTGTGTGTGTGTGTGTGTAAAGGATAATTTCATAGCGTGTTTCTGGACCAAAATTGTCAACGTCACACCAACTCATAACATTTGCTCCTGTACGTGTGCTTGTACCATCACCTCTACCTGTACCATCACCTCTACCTGTATCATCACCTCTACCTGTACCATCACCTCTACCTGTACCATCACCTCTACCTGTATCATCACCTCTACCTGTACCATCACCTCTACCTGTACCATCACCTCTACCTTTACCATCACCTCTACCTGTACCATCACCTCTACCTGTACCATCACCTCTACCTGTACCACACCTCTACCTGTGCAGTAATTAATGAATAAAAATGCTGTAACCTCAGTATTCTCTTGAGGCTCAGTTCAAACCCTCAAAGAAGCTTGTCTCAATACACTGTTTGGTTGTATTCTGTGAAACAACCTTGCCTCTCTCTCTTTAATGAGACTAAAGCGACCAAACATTCAGGTGACGCAGTGGAATAATTACAGGTAATATGTATCGTCCAGGTAATGTGTATCGTCCAGGTAATGTGTATCGTCCAGGTAATATATATCGTCCAGGTAATATGTATATAGATGTATGAATTAATTTTTTGAAACAATTAATATAAATGTGAATTAAATGTATATAGAGAGAATTAGCTGTAGTGTTGGATATTAGAGTCAACTGGGAGCTGTGATAACCTCGTGAGTAGGATGAGTTAACACACACACACACACACACACACACACACACACACACACACACACACACTCACACACACACACACACACACACACACACACACACAGTTATAATGAAAAAAAATAGAAACTCAATCATTTCCATTTAAGACTGACAAACATTGATACTACTGGGGGCTCTGTGAAGCGTAAAGCAGCTGAAAAGAAAATCAATATGAAATTAGATGAAACTGATGATTTAGTTTGATTGATATTGAGGAAAGGAAACAGGTTTAGGGTCTATATGATGATGGAAAGGTGAGTGTTTGAAGGTGGAAGGGAATGGGAAAGTGGGGAGAAGGATGGAGACGTGGCATGTGGTGTGAGAAAGTGGGTTGTGGGATAGAAAAGTGGGATGGGAAAGTGTTCTGTGAGATAAGAATGTGTTCTCTTTCTCTATCTCTCTTTATATATCAGTATCTCTCTCTCTCTCTTCCTCTCTCTCTTTCTCTAAAACCAACTACTCTCTTCCCCATGTTACCCCTCCTCCCCAGCAGGACGCCCCCCTTCAGCAGGACGCCCCTCCACCCTCAGCAGGACGCCCCTCCACCCTCAGCAGGACCCCCCCTCCACCCTCAGCACCTCCTTCAAGAGAGACTCACAGAAAAAAAAAACAGAGAAGTGCTTTCTTAGCTTCCATAACGAAAAGTCTCCCACCTCACCTGTGACTGAATTACCTGTCCATGTCCCCCCTCTCTCTCTCTCTCTCTCTTTCTCTTTGTCTTTATCTGTCTTTTTTGTCTGTATCTGTCTATCTGTCTGTCTGTCTCTATCTTTTCTCTCTGTCTGTCTGTTTGTCTGTCTTGCCAGTCTGTCTTTGGGTCGCTTTCTCTGTGTCTGTCTGTCTCTCTTAATAACATCAATAAAAATAACATTCTGAAGTATATGAAAGAGAGAGAGAGAGAGAGAGAGAGAGAGAGTCACTTTTACCAGATCCACAAAAGAAAACGACTAAATCTCTGAGGTATTAGAAGCAATTTCAAGGTGGCAACTTCTGTTATTATAGTTCTGGCAACACTGTTTTCGTCACCTGGGAGTCTATGTCACTGAAGTTAATAAAGGTCTATGTATTTATTTCTCTGTATATATGTATGTTTATTTATTCATTCTATTTATTTTCTTTCTTTATCTCTAATTTATTTATTTATTAATTTATTTGATTATTTTAGTTATTTAATTGAATCATTATTTATTCAATTGTCATATGATTACCAGTAAGACTTAACTCGATAATATTTGGTTCTAACAATATTTATCTTTAGGAATTATGGACCGAGATGGAGGAGGAAGTACAGGAGGGAGGGGGAGAGGTAGGAAGGGATGGATGGGGGAGGGATGAAGAGTGGAAGGTGTGGGTAAGGAGCAGGAAGAGGTGGAGTTCTGGAGTGGAGAGAGAGAGGGTGGAATGAGAGGGAGGTGTGGGGGGGTAGAGGAAGGAGGGTGTGAGGTCGGCATCAGGTAAGAGTAAAGAAGTATAGGAAGGGAGGGGAGGCTGGAAGGGGGAAGATGGAAGGAG
The DNA here is from genome assembly GCF_018991925.1 of Homarus americanus. Lineage (NCBI taxonomy): Eukaryota > Metazoa > Arthropoda > Malacostraca > Decapoda > Nephropidae > Homarus > Homarus americanus. Next base: position 3,964,249 of record NW_024742338.1, read on the forward strand.
GGTGTGAAGGTCCAAGCTCAGGGTCAGTAAGGTAATATAAAGTGACAGGTGATCCATCTCTTCCCCCTCCCTCACCTGACACTAAGTAGGTCAATTTATAGGTTCAGTATATGTGGTATATTTATGAGTTTGCAGTGGACGGTTTTCTCTCTCGTAGTTTACTTCCGACAGTTTACGAAGAGATAATAATAATGAAATAAAACCAGTTGTTACATGGAATAAAAGCATAAAACAAAAATCATATATTACTAAAAAAAATAAAAGATGATCTACAGTGACGGAAAATTGAAAAGAAAAACGACCAAAAGGGAATTAATTGATGTGAATATAATGAACCTGAAGTGAAAGCACGAAAAAATATTTGCATGGTAAAAAAAAACATAAAAGTTCCATGGTAAAAAAGAAAGTTGCATGGGAAAAAAATAAAAATTGCTTGGTAAAATAGAAAGCTTCATGGTGTTAAAGAAAAAGAGAAAATTGCATGACGACACAAAAGAAAGTTACATCGTGGAAAAAAACACATCCACGTTAATGTTTGTCGTGTGTGTGTGAGTGTGTGTGTTTTAGCGTGCGTAGAGGGCATGTATATGTGTATGTGTATATACGTGTGTGTGTGTGTCTGTATGTATGTATGTATGGGGAGGGTGTGTATATCTGTATACGTGTACGTAGGGATTCTCATCACTACAATACGTGCAATTGTAAATGTTGAAACGTTGGTCTGATATATTGTTCCAGGTTGATTTATGACATACGTACACAGCCACGGTACTATTTTGTTTCGTAAATGGAGAAATTCTTTATTTTTTATCACCTATGGGTTTAATTTATCAGTACAGAGTAAATTATACACCTGTTCATATTTCACCATTTGGTTTGTTTTCACTATATGTATGTGTGTATGTATGTATGTATGTATGTATGTATGTATGTATGTATGTATGTATGTATGTATGTATGTATGTATGTATGTATGTATGTATGTATGTATGTATGTATGTATGTATGTATGTATGTATGTATGTATGTATGTATGTATGTATGCATGTATGTATGCTAAAAGCTCTTCTTTCAATTCAATACCTGTATCTTCCCCCCCCCCCTTCACCCACTTCTTTCATTCTTCCTTCATCATTCAACTCGTGAGTCATTCTTCCATCACCCTTAAGTGGACCTGATCACACCTCAGAGTGCCATGAGATAGTCCTGGCACCCCCATTAGCGTTGAGTGTCACTGACTTTTGGTACCTAGTTCAGTCCTTCTCCGTGTTGAGGACTACTGCCATACTGATGTGTGTGAGAGAGAGACTATCTATCTATCTCTCTATCGTTATCTTTCTATTTATTTATCATTATCGTCTTTTATTCTCGTTATTTCGTCATATTTTTCATTTTCTTCTTCTTGGTGATTTATTTTATTTATATATATATATTTTTTTTATTGTGAGGTTTAGAGGATTAACCTTTATGACCCCGTGTTTATGGTCCATTTTCCTTAATTAATGTCTTTCTTTCGTGTTAGCAACGGGAAAGGAGAGCTGTCGTAGGGATGAGTAAGTGAAACGCGGAAGAGGAGAATCGTAAGACTTTATCATGATTCTTGGAAGAATTACAGATAATTTATAATTTAATTCATATATTATTATTATTATTACTATTATTAATATTATTATTATTATATTATTATTTATTATTATTGTTATTGTTATTGTTATTATTATTATTATTATTATTATTATTATTATTATTATTATTATTATTATTATTATTATTATTATTATTATTATTATTATTAATGTGTGTGTGTGTGTACATAGACATACACATACAGATATACACCCACTAACATACACACACACACACACACACACACACACACACACACTCACTCACATACACACACACACGCACACACACACACACACACACACACACACACACACACACACACACACACGCACAGCAAGTAAACAGCCTCCAGCGAACTAAATACTTGAGGGGTAAATATAATGCACCGGCAGAAGCGGTCGCCTTGATCACGTCTCTGTCAGGACACCACAATCACTCGGTAAACACACTAGTTGGCGACTCGACACAAGGGGAGGCCCGCCACACACACACACACACACACACGCCGATGTTGCCACCACGATAAGGTTCCTCCTGTCTCTTGTTATTTTATTTTAATGAGACCTCGATGTTGGTTTTAACTGATGTATTACTCATTGCGTTATGTATCACCCGTCAGATCAGTTGGTGAAGTTGTTTCGTTGTTTTAGAGGGAGATAAAGGGTGATAGTATCCCTGGAAGTGAGGCGTAAGTTCACGTCTAAACAAAACTGAACTCAATTAAGTGTTTGTGAGGACTTCCAATCACGATCTAGAGAGTCGATAAGAGAGCACAAACAAGCCTTGTTTATCTACCAGCAGGGAGAGGTAGGTAGGCAGGTAGGTAAAACTAGGTAGATAAACGTGTGAGAAGAAGAAGAAGAGAGAGAGAGAGAGAGGGAGGGAGAGAGAAATATCCGTCGTTCTCAAGAGGCTAACTGGCAACTCATAGGTCCACCCCCGTCCTCCTGGTTCGCGCGCTGATAAATACAAGCTGACTGTGAACTTTGCTCTCATTTGACGAGTGACCGCTAGCTAGTCGTCGTTCTCGCTTTGCTGTAGTGCTTCAAGTAGAGTCTCTAGTTGTACTGATTACTAGATCTTTGGTGAACTCTACTCCAGTGGGCCTATAAACCAGACATACAAACACACCGGAGTGATTACTATTTAATTAAGTTATTTGAGTTTTTTTTGTGTTTTAGTGATATTTTTGGTCTTAAGTTTGTCTCTCTGTTGAGAAAGTTATGAAAAGTATATATATGTTATTTATTTAAGTGTGTTCTCTTAAACTTGTTGATAATAGTTTAAAGAATTAAATAATAATAAGAATAATAACAAGAAGTAGTTGAAAAAACTCGACAATCAACAATAAAAATAACTACAATAAATTACACCCGGAGTTTTAACATTTAATTGGAATAAAAAAAACAGAGTTATTTTCATTTGAATTCTCTTTTTTTTGCTTTTGTTTACTTTTTCTTGTTTTTTATTTTTATTTGTTTGAATTCGAGTTTTTTTTTGGTTTCGTTTTGGTCATCGTTTGTTAAGTGAAGTCAAAACCTTTGAAGAACAACAAGAACTTTGGAGAACAAGAGGAAGTCAAAGGTGAGTTCATCTATAACAGAGAAAAAATACACGCAACTGAACATAAACTCAATTTTTTCAATTTCAATTCTTTATTCCTTGATAGAGGAAGCGGGATCCTAGTGCTGTCACTAGGTACCCCTGTCAACATAAACTTGGATTCTTTCATTTTTAACTTCTTAAAAAATGTCAGTATGTGTGTGTGTGTGTGTGTGTGTGTGTGTGTGTGTGTGTGTGTGTGTGTGTGTGTGGCTTCAGCACTTGATTGTATTACTGACTTAAATTTTCACTATGCAATACGTTCGTGTTTGACTTCTACAATTATAAGCCCTTGGTATCTAAGATACATACAATTTTTGGCTTCCACCAAAAGTCGGTCTAAAATAATACAAAATTACTTAATGTGTTTTATACTTATGAATTCCACTAAAATCGTGTTTGGATTCCATTATCCAATCTACTATGTCTCCCACATTTGAAGTCTACATAGCGATCCTCCTAGATTCCACTAAGAGTCGTGCTTGGATTAATAAACACAGTCAACTACCTCCTCTTCTTTTGAATTCTACTAAACAATGCAACTGAATTCCACAAAAAAAATGTTTTTGAATTCTACAACACTCTCTCCGGACTATTCTACTTTTGAATTCTGTTGACTTCCACGGTAGGGTAGTATATTTCTACTTCTGAATTCTACTAAACATTGACTTTTGGTTCCACTAAGTGCCTCATTTGACTTCGACAACACAGTACAACGTATCTACTTTTGAATTCTACTAAAAACCCCGAAACAATTGTGTATTACTGGAACAAATTGACCGAACGCATTTATGGTACTAATTTCTTTGTGCTGAAATCGTTATATAAATTCTCTTAAGCCAAATAATATCATTAATAAAATTATATTAAAACTGTCATAAAAAATTCCCTAGAAAAATTATTCCATCACTGAATTTCTTATTGCCCGAGAAATTCCCGTAAATACGAATGAAATAGCGAGGAAATTTTAATGAAATCCGAGAAATATCACAAAACAAAAGAGTATTACGGGAATATCTCAAAATTTCCCTAAATGTAATATATACTGTTGACAAATTTCCCTAAACGAATCTGGATGAATGAGAAAAAGTGAATAATATGAAAAAAATTCCCCAAAATAAGGTTAAAATAGGGAAAATTTAATGAAAATGTACAAATCTATATAAACAATATAAATCTGGTTAGGGAGGATTACCAAACCCATTAAATTCTCCGTCAACCTATACACATCAGTCTATCCAAATCCTATATACAACTATCACCTATGACTAACTGATGCTCCATATATACTGTACTAGAAATGTATATAGATTCCCATGAGAAAATTTATATTGCCAATAAAATTTATATCAAACTATTTACAACGTGTCTCTATATAAATTCCCCAATATAAATCCCTAACCAATATTATCAACATCTATATAAATTCTGACCTATCGAAATTACGAATAATATCAAACTCATTTCCAGAATTAATTTTATTTTACTTTTAAAAATAAAATTAGTGATATATTCTTACCAAAAATACTCAAACTTTCAAATTAATTCCGTAAACAAACTTTATAAATTTTCTTTGACCATAAATTCCCCTAAGATCCATAAATTCTTAACCATACAACACCGTATAATTAAACCTAATAAAAAAACACTACAAATATATCATTAACAAACAACTAACAACCTCAACTACTTAATTAGGTAGTTTACATCGTCGTTAAATGCTATTTCTGTAAGGCGCCAATTGCTTACTGTAATTAACCTAATTATGATAATTGAGATAAATATATTCTTTCTTTGTCATAGTAACAACACTCACAAAATACAGACAAGGATGGTGTGGTTTGTGGTCACTTTGCTAACAAATTCTAAAAGGGTCATAAATTCTGGTTAAGAAGTTCCTGATCGCTCACAAACTCTAATGCTCAAACATACTCATAAATACTCATATAACGTAACTATGAAACTCCAGAATACTCACAATATATGACTATGGATCAAAGATACTCATAAACAGAAGATAACAAACTCACAAACGCTCACATAGTTTAACTAACACGCTCCAGATCATTAACAAACTCTAATGCTCAAAAAATGCTCACAAATACTCATATAACTTAACTAACACACTCAAAAATACTCACAGACTTCAGCTCACACACTTGAAACTTACAAACCAACGCTAACAAACACTTCTAACAAACAATGAAACTTACACAAACTTTATAGCAAATGTTAATACATTTTTCCAACAAACACAAATATCTAACAAACTTTTCTAACAAACAAACAAACAGGACAAAATATAAATTAGGAACAAAACAACAACAAAAAGAAGAAGAAGAAGAAGAAGAAGAAGAAGAAGAAGAATGAACAAACTTACGAAGAACTCATAAGTCGATGTTATTAAAGACAAGAAACTCACAAATAGACACAAGCAAACAATGAAACAAATAAAACTTACTCACAAAATACATAAAATCACCAACGAAACTCACAAGCACAGACTAACTCACAAACGTTAACTGTCAATCACTCACAAGCTCAAAATTGGTACACATACCCAGAAACACTACAACTCACAACCACAAACTAAAAGAAAAATATCTCATAACTCACAAAAGAAAACTCACAACTCACACATAAACTCATAACGTGTAACTCAAAAATGATGGAAACACCCACACACATAGCTGTTCATAAGCACAAATATACTCACAACTGGCAACTCATACTCACAGATGAATTCACAAACTGTTACTCACAATCAGAAACTCATAAAGGGTATAATAACTCACAAACAACAGCTCACAACCACAAACCAATGCAACTCAGAATCAGAGTCAATTATAAAACGTGGTAAATAATCTCACAAACTCACAAACTCATAAATTACAACTCACAAAAAGGTACAAACTCATTGACCAAATAAAATATCAGCAAAATGGAAACTCACAAACTCATAAATCATTAAACAATCTCATGAACTGAACGGACTCACAAATCATATACGGAAGCACAAACAGTATTAAAAAATCACATAATATCAGCTCAAAATCCCAGAAAACTTAAAAACTCACAAATCAAAGGTAAATTCATAACTCACAAATTACAGATAACTCATAACTTGCAAAACACAGGAAAACTCATAACTCACAAAACATCAACTCACAAATCACAGGTAAACTCATAATTCACAAAACACAGGTAAACTCATAATTCACAAAACACAGGTAAACTCATAACTCACAAATCACCGGTAAACTCATTAACTCACAAAACACAGGTAAACTCGTTACTCACAAAACATCAACTCACAAAACACAGGTAAACTCGTAATTCACAAATCACAGGTAAACTCATAAACTCACAAAAGATGAAATCATAAATCACAGGTAAACTCACAAATCACAGGTAACTGGACATATACACCTGGCAGTCAGTAAACAGTTCTGGTAAACTCTTTTTCCACTTGACAAATCTTACTTTCTCTGTCTGGGTGAGCAAATTCTTCTCTGCTTTCAATACTTTCTTTTTTTGCGGGGGGGGGGCGGTGGGAGGGGCTATACTGAAAGAAGTTTGGAGAAAAAGTTTTATTTTATTGGTGAAAGTTAATAACCCGTCGAAAGTATTGGAGAAAGTTAATGTATAATTGATTGGTCTATATAATTTGCTTTCACTATTTTTGGTCAGATTCGTCTTCTTGGCTTTCACTGCTTTCTTTTCTTCTTTTTTCTGTTGTAATAGAAAGGATTTGAGAGTTTATTTTGTGTGTGTGTGTGTGTGTGTGTGTGTGTGTGTGTGTATTATTATCCTCACTCATTTCTTCAGGCTAACATAACGTAAAACAGAGACGCTCAGACATTTACAGCTGAATAGACCGAACCGGGAACAAGTCAATAAGAGACGAGGAAATAAAAGAGAAATATCGAATCATACGAGGAAAGAAAAGAGGATCATTGAATCATACGAATTACACGAATCATACGAGAAAGGAAAGGAAGATCATTGTATCATACGAATTACACGAATCATACGAGAAAGGAAAAAAAAACAAGGGTATCTAAAAGAAAATTATCAAATCACCTTCTTTCATTCTTCATTCTGTTTTTCTTTCATTTCATTCATTTCCTCGTAAGATGTTATCCCCTAGCCTCTGACATAACATTAGAAAATAACACCTAAAAAGTTATCTATTTCTTTCATTCTTTCGTTTTCTTGGGATTTATTTATTTTTTCTTATATTTTTTCTATCAGTTTCTTTCACCTCACGTCCAAATATTTATAGGAGCTCAAAGTTTTCTCTCTCTCTCTCTTTCTCTTTCTCTCTCTCTCTCTCTCCGCTTTCTTCTTTCTATCTTGATTCTTTCTTCTATCATTTTCTTTCAGCTCACGTACAAGGTGTTCGCTAGAGCCTGACGTACACCTTCCTTACTTCACCATTATCTTAAACTTTTGCTCTCATTATTACTAAGCCTTTCTCAGACACCATTTTATAACTAACTTTCTGTTCGTTTATATCATGCACCTTTGTGGGAAAACTTTCTTTCCGTATTTTTACTCTCTCTCTCTCTCTCTCTCTTTCTCTCTTTCTTTCTCTTTCTCTCTGTCTCTCTCTCTCTCTCTCTTTCTTTCTCTCTTTCTCTCTCTCTCTCTCTCTCTCTCTCTCTCTCTCTATTCCTTTATCTTTCCTTTCTTTTTATTTTCTCGAGGTGTTTTATTTTTTTTCTTCTCCTATTCTAACTTTCTATACGTCTCTCTTGTGTATCTTCGTGTAAAACTTTCTAGCATCTCTTTCGCTTTTTCTTCCTTATTCCACTTTCTTTCTTTTTTATTTTTTGCTTGCCTTTTCCCCTTTTCACTTTCTTTGAGTTATTTTTTGCTTTCTCTCTCAAATATTCAATTCGTTCGTTCTTTTCACTTTCTTTCCTTATTTTACTTCTTATCTTTATTATCGTTCCCTATTAACACTTATATTCTAATTTTCTCTGCTTCTTTGTCTGTCTGTCTGTCTCTCTGATAATGTCTATACTACATTTATTATTATTATTATTATTATTATTATTATTATTACATTAACTCCTCCACAGAGAGTAAACAAACAAACAATAAACAATTAAAATGCCTCATGCAACATAAACAAACACGAAAGTTTAAAATTCACCAAAACAACATAAAAAAACAACCTTATTTACACTTTTAAACACTAAAATGTCATGAAAACACGGTGCTACTGAGGACGATGTTGTGATAGGACGAGGAGACGATGATAAGGCTCCAGCAAGACGAGGGGACGATGATAAGGCTCCAGGAAGACGAGGGGACGATGATAAGGCTCCAGGAAGACGAGGGGACGATGATAAGGCTCCAGCAAGACGAGGGGACGATGATAAGGCTCCAGGAAGACGAGGGAGACGATGATAAGGCTCCAGCAAGACGAGGGACGATGATAAGGCTCCAGGAAGACGAGGGGACGATGAAGGCTCCAGCAAGACGAGAGGACGATGATAAGGCTCCAGGAAGACGAGAGGAGACGATGATAAGGCTCCAGCAAGACGAGGGACGATGATAAGGCTCCAGCAAGACGAGGGGACGATGATAAGGCTCCAGCAAGACGAGGGGACGATTATAAGGCTCCAGGAAGACGAGGGGACGATGATAAGGCTCAGGAAGACGAGGAGACGATGACAAGGCTCAAGGAAGACGAGGGACGATGATAAGGCTCAGGAGGACGAGGAGACGATGATAAAGGCCCCAGAGAGACTAGGGGACGATGATAAGGCTCAAAGAGACTCGTGACGATGATAAGGCTCAAGGAAGACTCGGCGACGATGATAAGGCTCAAGGAAGACTCGGCGACGATGATAAGGCTCAAGGAAGACTCGGCGACGATGATAAGGCCCAGAGAGACTAGGGGACGATGATAAAGCTCAGGAAGACTCGGTGACGATGATAAGGCTCAAGGAAGACTCGGTGACGATGATAAGGCTCAAGGAAGACTCGGCGACGATGATAAGGCCCCAGAGAGACTAGGGACGATGATAAGGCTCAAGGAAGACTCGGTGACGATGATAAGGCTCAAGGAAGACTCGTGACGATGATAAAGGCAAGGAAGACTCGGCGACGATGATAAGGCCCCAGAGAGACTGGTGACGATGAAACTCAAGGAATATTCAGTGACGACAATAGGCTCCATGAAGACTCGGTGACGATAAGGCCCAAGAGACTAGGGGACGATGATAAGACTCAAGGAAGACTCGGCGACGATGATAAGGCCCCAGAGAGACTGGGACGATGATAAGGCTCAAGGAATATTCAGTGACGACAATAAGGCTCCATGAAGACTCGGCGACGATGATAAGGCCCCAGAGAGACTAGGGGACGATGATAAGACTCAAGGAAGACTCGGCGACGATGATAAGGCCCCAGAGAGACTAGGGGACGATGATAAGACTCAAGGAAGACTCGGCGACGATGATAAGGCCCCGAAGAGACATTAGGAGACTCAGGCCTTGAAGACACCAGGTTCACTTCATCCTCATTTCTACACGAGACAGAACCAACAATACACTACATAGATCTTTCTCTCACTTCTCTCACTTCTCTCACTTCTCTCACTTCTCTCACTTCTTTCATTTCTCTCACTTCTCTCACTTCTCTCACTTCTCTCACTTCTCTCACTTCTTTCACTTCTCTCACTTCTCTCACGTCTCTCACTTCTCTCACTTCTCTCACGTCTCTCACGTCTCTCACCACCCCTTCTTAACATAACAGTGAGAGAACTAAACTGCTTCAGGCCATCACATTAAAACACAGAAAGTTAGAATTTAATACAAGTTTATTTAAAACAAGTTTGATCTTTGAAGTCAAGTGAGTAGTCATTCTTACTCTCCCGTAAGTTCTTCATTATCCCTCAAAGTGACTACAAAAAAATCCTAATGTAGAAAAATAATAGAAAAAATAATAGGTTTAATAGAAAAAATAATAGGTTTTGTTTTAGTAGAAAGAATAAAAGTTTAATTTTTGTTCCTTTCAATGTAAATTTTATATTAACTTTCACTAGTTCATAAATTTTAATCATTTCAATTTTCTCTTTATTATGAATTGAAAAAAAGTTCAAATTATTTTTTTTGTATATTAATTAAAAACTTTGAAGTTATTGATGTTTTTTTATTGTGGTGAAAATCATAACCTTAGTTACTTTCCATCTAAGATCACATCACAACTCTCTAAGATCACATCACAACTCTCTAAGATCACATAACAACTCTCTAAGATCACATCACAACTCTCAAAGATCACATCACAACTCTCAAAGATCACATCACAACTCTCAAAGATCACATCACAACTCTCTAAGATCACATCACAACTCTCAAAGATCACATCACAACTCTCTAAGATCACATCACAACTCTCTAAGATCACATCACAACTCTCTAAGATCACATCACAACTCTCAAAGATCACATCACAACTCTCTAAGATCACATCACAACTCTCTAAGATCACATCACAACTCTCAAAGATCACATCACAACTCTCAAAGATCACATCACAACTCTCAAAGA
>NW_024742338.1:3980047-3982547 GCF_018991925.1 Homarus americanus
GGGCGAAAGGTAATTGAAAGAGAGAGAGAGAGAGAGAGAGAGAGAGAGAGAGAGAGAGAGAGAGAGAGACATCTTTGGTTATATTGCTCACGTCATCAGCTCTGAAGGTCAACTCTGTATTTAGACAACAAGGTGATTAAACTCTGTTACCAAGATCTCCTACCTATCCCTCCTCCTCTCTCTCTCTTTCTCTCTCTCTTCCACCTCTGTCTTCCCTCTCCCCCTGCTATCATCACCTCCTCCCTCCCCCTACGATCCTCATCAATTGCCTGACAGCCTTAACACCTCCCTCACCCTTACTCACCTCCTAACACCCTCACTCACCCTCCTTAACACCCCTCACTCACCCTCCTTCACCCTCCCTCACCCTCACTCTCTCTCCCTCACACACTCTCTCTCTCACACACACACACTCTCTCTTGCCACCTTACAATTCTCCAGACTATTTACTGTATATATCTATCCTCCTCTCTCTCTCTCTCTCTCTCTCTCTCTCTCTCTCTCTCTCTCTCTCTCTCCCTCCACACCTGTAATCCTCACTACATTCTCTCCCTCTCCTACCTACCTGTCGTGCCGTACTCTCTCTTTTGCAAGGTGATTGTCCCGTGCACCTGTCCTGTGGTCTCAGTCAACAGGTGGTGTTCCGGGAGGCTGGTTTAACATTTTAATCTCAATTCGGTTTTAGGGAGAATTTGAGGGAGAAGATGTATTGTGATGATGGTGTTTTATGTGTAGGTGAATAGCAGGGAGGGAGAGAGAGAAGGGGGAGAAAGAAAGAGAGGAGAAAGAAACGATAAAGATACTCAGAGGAATAAAAAGAGAAAGAGAGTTAAAGAAAGAGAATCAAGTGGTTTTTTTTTCCTTGTGTCAGCCATTTCCTGTTGTGCTGCCATCATCACCGCTGTGTAGGGTGGACAGCCAGGGAGCAGCGGTGTGCGTGAATGAATGAATACCTTAGCGTGAAATGGTTACTCCTACGTTACTCCTACGATATAAAGCTATACATATACTATACATATACTAATACATATAATATACATATATGTAAGTAAATGTACCATATATTGTGTGTGAGGTGGAGTATGTGTGTCAGTCGTGGTTCGTTATAATTATGTACTTAACTCTACAAAGGAAACTGAACCGTATTTAGTGGTAGGTTAAGTGTGTCCTTGTTATGAGACAGTTACGGTCTCTCTCTTTCTCTCTCTCTCTCTCATTCCTTTTTGTGTATTTATCTTTTCTTTCTTTTATCTTTTTGTCTTTCTCTCTCTATCTCTCACTCACTCTATCTCTCACTCACTCTATCTCTCACTCACTCTATCTCTCACTCTCTCTATCTCTCACTCACTCTATCTCTCACTCTCTCTATCTCTCACTCACTCTATCTCTCACTCTCTCTATCTCTCACTCACTCTATCTCTCACTCTCTCTATCTCTCACTCACTCTATCTTTCTCTCTCCACATCATCTGTCTTCCTCAATATTGTTCCCGGTACTAAAAATGGTTCTCCTCTTTTAACCCAACGAGGAAGATTATTCTCACTTCTTTAAGTCCCAATCCTTCCTGAGGCGAGAGATCAGGGTAGATTGAGCTACTAGTATGAATAGTGGTAGTTTACAGGTGATTGTGGTTGTGGTAGCATGAATAGTGGTTGTTTACAGGTGATTGTGGTTGTGGTAGCATGAATAGTGGTTGTTTACAGGTGATTGTGGTTGTGGTAGCATGAATAGTGGTAGTTTACAGGTGATTGTGGTTGTGTTAGCATGAATAGTGGTAGTTTACAGGTGATTGTGGTAGCATGAATAGTGGTAGTTTACAGGTGATTGTGGTTGTTAGCATGCATGAATAGTGGTTGTTTACAGGTGGTTGTGGTAGCATGAATAGTGGTTGTTTACAGGTGATTGTGGTAGCATGAATAGTGGTAGTTTACAGGTGATTGTGGTTGTGATAGTAATTAAGATCATGAATAGTGGTTGTTTACAGGTGATTGTGGTTGGAGTATTAGTTAAGATTATGAATAGTGGTTGTTTACAGGTGATTGTGGTTATGGTAGTAGTTTAGATCATGAATAGTGGTAGTTTACAGGTGATTGTGGTTATGGTAGTATGAATAGTGGTTGTTTACAGGTGATTGTGGTTATGGTAGTATGAATAGTGGTTGTTTACAGGTGATTGTGGTTGGATTAGTAGCTATAATTAACTAGCATGAATAGTGGTAGCTTAGAGTGGCTTATGGAAGTGGTGGTAGGTCGATGAAAGCCTTCCAGGGATTTGTTATATTTCCTTTGACAGGTGATCTCTTACCTTACCTGACCCTTTGACCTTACCTGTGACCCTTGGACTTTACCTGTGACCTCTGACCTTACCTGTGACACCATGACCTTACCTGTGACCCCTGACCTTACCTGTGACCTCTGACCTAACCTGTGACCTCTGACCTTACCTATGACCTCTGACCTAACCTGTGACCTCTGACCTTACCTGTGACCTTTGACCTTAC
>NW_024742338.1:3987547-3990047 GCF_018991925.1 Homarus americanus
CTCTCTCTCTCTCTCTCTCTCTCTCTCTCTCTCTCTCTCTCTCTCTCTCTCTCTCTCTCTCTCTCTTTCTCTCTCTCTCTCTCTCCCTCTCCCTCTCTCTCTCACAATCTTGTTTCTCTGTCTCTTTCTCTCTCTTTTCTTTCTGTCTATCTGTCACTTTCCCTCTGTCTATCTCACACACTCTCCCTCACTCTCCCTCTCACTCTGTATCTCTCCCTCTCCCTCCCGCACTCTCTCCTCACTGCTCTATCTCCTCTCCTCCCTCACTCTCTCCTCACTCTCTCTCCTCTCCCTCCCTCACTCTCTTTCTCCTCTCCCTTCCCTCTCTCTCTCCATCACTCTCCCTCTCTCTCTCCCTCACTCTCTCCCTCACTCTCTATCTCCCTCTCCCTCCCTCACTCTCTTCCTCCCTCTCCCTCCCTCTCTCTCTCCCTCACTCTCCCTCCCTCACTCAGCATTGTAACAGAATCACTGGTATACGAAAGCTAATTAACATCACACGCACAGATGAATGAACCACTTCGTTATGTATTCAACATAAATAAAAATGCCCAAGTTAAATACGGATGAATAGTGATGATGTATAATGTTCACGGTAAATAGTGAATAGGGAAGAATCGATGCATGATAATAGTGAATAGGGAAGAATCGATGCATGATAATAGTGAATAGTGAAGAATCGATGCATGATAATAGTGAATAGTGAAGAATCGATGCATGATAATAGTGAATAGGGAAGAATCGATGCATGATAATAGTGAATAGGGAAGAATCGATGCATGATAATAGTGAATAGGGAAGAATCGATGCATGATAATAGTGAATAGGGAAGAATAGATGCATGATAATAGTGAATAGTGAAGAATAGATGCATGATAATAGTGAATGATAATTGTCACAGGTAATGTATGACTGCAACAGGTATAATGAATAATACTAGTGAATGAATAATACTGGATTATCTATCTGGTGATGTATAGTCAGTATAGTATTATTATTATTAAGCTGGGGTGTTTCTTCCTATCTATATTCTAAGCTTAACTCAGTTTTAAGCTTTACAATCTTTTATATAACAGATCAAATATTAAGCTTCATGGCTAAACGTTTCGTGCAGTGTGTTTCTTCCTGTTTATCTTCTAAGCTTAACTCAGTATTAAGCCTTGCCATCTTCTAAACAACAGATCAAACATTAAGCTTGAAAATATAGTTAATTATTATTCTATCTCTAAAAAAATACATTGTTTTTGTTTCCGTCGACTCATAGATGATGGCATAACTCCTAACTCCTTCATATACAAGTGAGAGACAATGTGGCAGTGTCTACCTCCACCCCCCAACACTGATGATGTTTTCCAGGCTGTAATTAATGTAATTATCGTAATGGAAGCGTTATTGTCAACTCGTGTCGTCGCTGTAATGGTCACCTTATTTCTCCCGGGCTATTTACCTCCGTTATACTCGAGCACTTTCTGCTTTGTTTATCGTCAGAGTGAGTGGTTTTTGCTACGTATATATCATGGTAGTTTAGCTTCTTGTGCTATACATAACCTAAAAATTAAGCGCTTTTAGCTAAGTTAACTCGACGACTTTATCACGCCCAGGTAAGTTAATTTTAATGACTGCTGTTAGCTAAGTTAACACACTCGCAGCTAAGTTAACACACTGTCCCCTAAGTTAACACACTCGCAGCTAAGTTAACACACTGTCCCCTAAGTTAACACACTCTCAGCTATGTTAAAACAAAATTATAGCGGCTCTCAGCTACATATACAAGAAATATTACTTAACATTTATACAACTTTACGTAGCCAAATATTGACTCTTTTTCCCTTTTATAAACGAAGGTCTATTAAGTGATGGTTTAATACCGTTTAATACAGCGGTGTGTGTTTGTGTAGAGAGGGTCGCTAGAGTTGAGCGATTTGTGCTATGTTTGTCTTGTTAATTAAGCGTCTTATGCTATGTTGAGAGTTATGCAACTACTACTACTACTACTACTACTACTACTACTTCTACTACTACTACTACTACTACTACTACTACTTCTACTACTACTACTACTACTACTACTATTTTTGAGGTTTCTTAGCTAACTCTATTACTATTAGATAAACACTTAACACCTGTTGCTCGCGTCAGGAAGACTCTTAGCGCCTCCTACCTACTCAAGCGAAGTCAGGTTGTGGATCTTGCTAGTATTAAATGAATATCCAGGACACGTTGTTAGTTAATAGTCATGAATGGTTCCTTTGGCACTCAGGATGATTAGTGTGTGTGTGTGTGTGTGTGTGTGTGTACAGGGACAAGTGTTGATGACAGTATTAAGAATGTAAAGAGGAGGTCAGCTTTCTCTCTCTCTCTCTCTCTCTCTCTCTCTCTCTCTCTCTCTCTCTCTCTCTCCTCTCTCTCTCTCTCTCTCTCTCTCTCTATCTCTGTCTCTCTCGTCCTCTCCCCACCTTCTCTCCATCTCTCCTCCTTTTCTTCTCCTTCCCTCCTCCAC